>NC_133326.1:188854596-189180429 GCF_042186555.1 Aquarana catesbeiana | reverse complement strand
CTTGTTAAAGGGGGCTTCCAGATTCCGATAAGCCCCCCGCCCGCAGACTCCCACAACCACCGGCCAGGGTTGTGGGGATGAGGCCCTTGTCCTCATCAACATGGGGACAAGGTGTTTTGGGGGGCTACCCCAAAGCACCCTCCCAATGTTGAGGGCATGTGGCCTGGTACGGTTCAGGAGGGGGGGCCGCACTCTCGTCCCCCCCCCTCTTTTCCTGCGGCCTGCCAGGTTGCGTGCTCGGATAAGGGTCTGGTATGGATTGTTGGGGGGACCCCACGCCGTTTTTTTTTTTGGGCGCAGGGTTCCCCTTAAAATCCATACCAGACCTGAAGGGTCTGGTATGGAATTTAGGGGGACCCCCACGTCATTTTTTTTTTAAATTTTGGCCGGGGTTCCCCTTAATATCCATACCAGACCTGAAGGGCCTGGTATGGAATTTAGGGGGACCCCCACGTCATTTTTTTTTTTTTAATTTTGGTTCGGGGTTCCCCTGTGGGGAATTCCCATGCCGTTTTGATCAATGAACTTCTATGTGTATTGTCGGACCGGCAATGCAATAGCCGCGAGTAGTTTTAAATGGGTTTTTTCCTTCGATATGTCATTTTGCTGTCAGACTGTTCTAAACACGGGAAACATGCGCCCCTATACAGGCATACTATAGACACCACCCAGCTACGAAATTTAAAGGGATATTACACTTTTATTGTTTGACTTTAAGCATTATTAAAATCACTGCTCCTGAAAAAACGGCCATTTTTAAAACTTTTTCTTGCATTGATCCATGTCCCCTGGGGCAGGACCCAGGTCCCCAAACACTTTTTATGACAATAACTTGCATATAAGCCTTTAAAATTAGCACTTTTGATTATTCATGTTCGTGTCCCATAGACTTTAACGGTGTTCGCATGTTCGAACGAACTTTTTTCCTGTTCGCATGTTCTGGTGCGAACCGAACAGGGGGGTGTTCGTCTCATCCCTACTCAGGAAGGATGTATTGGAA
The DNA here is from genome assembly GCF_042186555.1 of Aquarana catesbeiana. Taxonomy (NCBI): domain Eukaryota; kingdom Metazoa; phylum Chordata; class Amphibia; order Anura; family Ranidae; genus Aquarana; species Aquarana catesbeiana. The sequence goes on along the minus strand of NC_133326.1, from coordinate 189,179,429 downwards.
ATGGAATTATTACAGAGAAGGGCAACAAAGCTAGAAAAGGGACTGGAGGATATTAGTTATGAGAAAAGGTTGTGAGCACTGAACTTATTCTCTCTGGAGAAAAGACGCTTGAGAGGGAATATAATTTCAGTTTACAAATACCCATAGGTGTGTGCACGGGGTGTGCCTGGGCACACCCTAATATGTGTACGGAGGTCTGCTGTAAGATGCTGCAAGAGACTGTATAGGGAGCTGCCTGTGAGACAGTCCCATTGAGCAGCCAGGGAGGCATGTAAGAGCCGCTTAGTGCTTTAAACTATAATGTAATGTCACTGCTTGCAGATAGGAGCTGTCAGAATTCGGGGCTGATGTCGGGGGTGGGCGGGACCAAACAGCTAGCCTATCAAACACCCTGATGTCGAGGGCTGGGCGGACCACTCAGTGTATGTGGCTCCACCCCTTTCTATCAGTCAATGATTGGGCTGCTTAAGAAAGGGGGCGGAGCTATATTCACGAAGCAGCCCGCCCAGCCCCTATTCCTTTGGCTGGTGTTTGATAGCTGATAGAAAGGGGCGGAGCCACGTACACAGAGCGACTCGCCAAGCCCCTATCCCATTGGCTTGTGTTTGATAGGCTAGCAGTTCGGTCCCACCCACCCCCGACATCATCTCCAAGTTCTGACACTTCCTCTCTGCAAGCAGTGACATTACATTACAGTTTCATTCACTGAGTGGCTCTTACATGCCTAGCCGGCTGCTCAATGGGAAATTTCCCCTCTCCTAAATCAGTGCCAATCGGTGCCACCTATCAATGCCCATCAGTGCCACCTATCATTGTCAACCAATGCCACCTATCAGTTCCACCAATCAGTGCCACCTGTCAGTGCCCATCAGTGCCACCTGTCAGTGCCAATCAGTGCCCACCAGTGCCACCTGTCAATGTCAATCAGTGCCCACCAGTGCTACCTGTCAGTGCCAATCAGTGCCCATCAGTGCCACATGTTAGTGCCCATCAGTGCCACCTGCCAGTGCCAAACATTGCTCATCAGTGCCACCTGTCAGGGCCAATCAGTGCCCACCGGTGCCACCTGTCAGTGCCCACCGGTGCCACCTGTCAATGCCCATCAGTGTCACCTGTCAATGCCAACCAATGCCACCTATCAGAGACAATCCGTGCCACCTGTCAGTGCCAATCAGTGCCACCTGTCAGTGCCCACCAGTGCCATCTGTCAGTGCCAATCAGTGCCCACCAGTACCACCTGTCAGTGCCCATCAGTGCCAATCAGTGCCACATGTTAGTGCCCATCAGTGCCACCTGCCAGTGCCAAACATTGCTCATCAGTGCCACCTGTCAGGGCCAATCAGTGCCCACCGGTGCCACCTGTCAGTGCCCACCGGTGCCACCTGTCAATGCCCATCAGTGTCACCTGTCAATGCCAACCAATGCCACCTATCAGAGACAATCCGTGCCACCTGTCAGTGCCCACCAGTGCCATCTGTCAGTGCCCACCAGTGCCACCTGTCAGTGCCCATCAGTGCCAATCAGTGCCCACCAGTGCCACCTGTCAGTGTCAATCAGTGCCCACCAGTGCCACCTGTCAATGCCAATCAGTGCCACATGTCAGTGCCCATCAGTGCCCACCAGGGCCACCTGTCAGTGCTCATCAGTGCCATCTGTCAGTGCCAACCAATGCCACCGATCAGAGACAATCCGTGCCACCTGTCAGTGCAAATCAGTGCTGCCAGTCAGTGCCAACCAATGCCACCTATCAGTGCCAATCAGTGTTGCCTATCAGTGCTGCCAATCAGTGCTTCCAATCAGTGCCACCTATCACTGCCAATCAGTGTTGCCTATCAGTGCTGCCTAGCAGTGACATCTATGAGTGACAATCAGTGCGCATCAATGCTGCCTATCGGTGCAGCGTATCAGTGCCCATCAGTGCTGCCTATCAATGCCCATCAGTGCCACCTATTAGTGCTGCATATCAGTGCCCATCAGTGCTGCCTATCAGTGCCAATCAGTGCTGTCTATTAGTGCCAATCAGTGCCACCTATCAGTGCCACCATGCAGTGTCTATCAGTGTTGACAATCAGTGCTGCTGTACCGCCTATCAGTGCCCACCAGCGCTGCCAATCAGTGCTGCTTATCAGTGCCCATGAGTGCTGCCAATCAGTGTCACCTATCAATGCCAATCAGTGCTGGCTATCAGTGCTGCTTATCAGTGCCTATGAGTGCTGCCTATTAGTGCACTGAGTGCAGGGATGGGCAGTTGAACTCAGCAGCTAAGCACATTGTCTATGGGGGCTGGCCTGGTGGGGCACAACTGAAATCCGTCTGTTTATTAATGCCACATGCCGATCTTTAGTATAATACATAATCACCACACTACTATTTACAATAAACTACTGGAGGTAAATTAATAAAGTGTCAGTAATAGGTCTGCCACTAAGCACTGTTATGTGTTCCCACACCACAAAAAAAAAAGTGCAGCGCTAACTTACTAATCAATAACTTAACAATAATTGTGGAACCCTCTAATGTATGGAAATCTCAATAAACGTCAATATTACCACAATACCGGTGATATGTAACGTCACATATAATACACATCAAACTGAAAAAATAAATAAAATATGAAACTTAGCAGGGATGGTGGAAACCCCTCCTATAGATATTTGCCATACAGATTAACTACAAGTGCACACATTCACATTAAAGTGGAGACTGCGAGCCAGGCCTTCTCATCCAACATCAGTGCCTGGCCTCACAAATGCTCTTCTGGAAGAATGGTCAAACATTCCCATAGACACACTCCTAAACCTTGTGAACAGCCTTCCCAGAAGAGTTGAAGCTGTTACAGCTGTAAAGGGTGGGCCAACTCAATATTGAACCCTACGGACTAAGACCAGGATGCCATTAAAGTTCATGTGCGTGTAAAGGCAGGCGTCCCAATACTTCTGGTAATACAGTGTATATGTGTACATATATATATATATATATATATATATATATATATATATAGTGAATATATATATATATATATATATATATATATATATATATATATATATATATATATATATATATATATATATATATGTGTGTGTGTGTTTGAGCTTTGGGGTGCACACCCTAATGCAATAGGCTGCGCACGCCTATGCAAATACCATACTAGTGACCCCACAATAGGGATAAAATTTTCTGTGGAAGGGAGTTTAATAAGACACGTGGCCACTCATTAAGATTAGCAGAACCTTAGACTGCCTAGAGGGTTCTTTACTGTAAGAGCGGCAAGGGTGTGAAATTCACTTCCACAGGCGGTGGTATCAGTGGGAGGCATCGATAATTTCAAAAAACTATTAGATAAGCACCTGAACGACCACAATATACAGGGATATACAATGTAATACTGACATATAATCACACACATACAGTATTTCATAAAAGTGAGTACACCCCACACATTTTTGTAAATATTTTCTTCTATCTTTTCATGTGACAACACTGAAGAAATGACACTTTGCTACAATGTAAAGTAGTGAGTGTACAGCTTGTATAACAGTGTAAATTTGCTTTCCCCCTCAAAATAACTCAACACACAGCCATTAATGTCTAAACCGCTGGCAACAAAAGTGAGTACACCCCTAAGTGAAAATGTCAAAATTGGACCTAATTGGCCATTTTCCCTCCCTTGTGTCATGTGACTCGTTAGTGTTACAAGGTCTCAGGTGTGAATGGGGAGCAGGTGTGTTAAATTTGGTTTTATCGCTCTCACTCTCTCATACTGTTCACTGGAAGTTCAACATGGCATCTCATGGCAAAGGACTCTCTGAGGATCTGAAAAAAAGAAATGTTGCTCTACATAAAGATGGCCTAGGCTATAAGAAGATTGCCAAGACCCTGAAAGTGAGCTGCAGCACAGTGGCCAAGACCATACAGCGGTTTAACCGGACAGGTTCCACTCAGAACAGGCCTCGCCATGGTCGATCAAAGGAGCTGAGTGCACATGTTCAGCGTCATATCCAGAGGTTGTCTTTAGGAAATAGATGTATAAGTGCTGCCAGCATTGCTGCAGAGGTTGAAAGGTAGGGGGGTCTGGCTGTCAATGCTCAGACCATACGCCTCACACTGCATCAAATTGGTCTGCATGGCTGTCGTCGCAGAAGGAAGCCTCTTCTAAAGATAATGCACAAGAAAGCCAACAGTTTGCTGAAGACAAGCAGACTAAGGACATGGATTACTGGAACCATATCCTGTGGTCTGATGAGAACGAGATAAACTGATTTGGTTCAGATGGTGTCAAGTGTGTGTGGCCGCAATCAGGTGAGGATTACAAAGACAAGTGTGTCTTGCCTACAGTCAAGCATGGTGGTGGGAGTGTCATGGTCTGGGGCTGAATGTGTGCTGCCAGCACTGGGGAGCTACAGTTCATTGAGGGATCCTTGAATGCCAACATGTACTGTGGCATGATCTCCTCTCTTCAGAGACTGGGCCGCAGGGCAGTATTCCAATATGATAACGACCCCAAACACCACCAAGATGAACGCTGCCTTGCTAAAGAAGCTGAGGGTAAAGGTGATGGACTGGCCAAGCATGTCTCCAGATCTAAACCCTATTGAGCATCTGTAGGGCATCCTCAAACGGAAGGTGTAGGAGCTCAAGGTCTCTAACATCCACCAGCTCCTGATGTCGCTATGGAGGAGTGGAAGAGGACTCCAGTGGCAACCTGTGAAGCTCTGGTGAACTCCATGCCCAAGAGAGTTAAGGCAGTGCTGGAAAATAATGATGGCCAAACAAAATATTGACACTTCACACCAATTTGGACATTTTCACTTAGACTGTTTAACAGAGGAAAATACCTCCCTGTCCCCTTTAATCCAGTCATTGCCAACCTATATTTTCAGCCTGGAGTGGAGGACCTAATTCAGTGCAAGATGTTCTGGGCAAATTCCTTACTTACTCTCAAACCTCGGGACATGGAGGCTTTCACAACTGTCCCATTTCCTCCATTCCCTACCCTCTGCATCCCCGTTACTGCATCCACCTCTTACTTAATTTGAAAAAGAATGTGAACCCCAAACCCCACTCAGGCCTAATATCTTGATTATGTATATTAAAATCACTACCTCTCCAGAGAACTTTGCCCCCCTTACCTGGCAAAATGGTAATCTGACCATGAACTCCAACTGCCTCAAATCGTCTATTTGTAAAAAAAATACCAAGAATCAGGCTTTAAAATCCTATCCCGTTGGTACAAAACGCCCCACACTCTCCAACATATGTTCCCCACAATTCCTGATAAATGTTGGAGGTACAATTTCACCCAAGGGGATTTCCTACATATTTTATGGTCATGTCTCTCCCTTCAACCCTTCTGGTCAACAGTACATTCCATCTTGCAAAGATTCACAGACTATCTTATTCTAAATGACCCAGCAATACTTTTTGTTACACCGTATTTGCACAGCGGTCTTACAAGCGCACTTTTTTTGGAAAAAATAAATTTTTTGGATTAGAAAATAAGACAACAGTAAAGTTAGCCCAATTTTTTTTTATATTGTGAAAGATAATGTTACTCCGAGTAATTTAATACCCAACATGTCACGCTTCAAAATTGCGCCCGCTCATGGAATGGTGATAAACTTTTACCCTTAAACATCTCCATAGGCGACATTTAAAGAATTCTACAGGTTGCATGTTTTGAGTTACAGAGGAGGTGTGTTTAACATTTTTTTTCTTATTTATTTTACATTTTATTTTTTATTTTTACACTGTTCTTTTAAAAAAAAAATGTGTCACTTTTATTCCTATTACAAGGAATGTAAACATCCCTTGTAATAGAAAAAAAGCATGGCAGAACCTCTTAAATATGAAATCTGGGCTCAAAAAGACCTCAGATCTCATATTTACACTAAAATGCAATAAAAAAAAATGTGTCATTTGAAAAAAAAATTTTTTTTAAAATGTCCCTTTAAGAGCTATGGGCGGAAGTGACGTTTTGACATCGCTTCCACTCTGCAATGATATGGAGATGGGGGGGGCCATCTTCCCCTCACTCGTCTCCATACCAAGCCAGCAAGAGGACGCAATCGCCTCCGCCGCTACTGACGGCTCCAGCAAGCGGCGGAGGGCACTGGTAAGCAGCGCAGGGCACCGGAGCGCGACAAGATGGGGGGGCCCTCTGCCGATAAGTGATCTCGCGGCGAATCCGCCTCAGAGACCAGTTTTATCTGAAGGTGGACTGCCCGCTGAAGAAGAGGATACCGAGGTTATGGCAGCTAGCTGCAGCCATAATAACGATATTCCTCTTCAAAGAAAAACGACGGTGGGCAGTCCGTAAGTGGTTAAGACTGAATTATTTCTCATAGTGTGTGTCTTTTTTAGAGACCTAATATTTAAAAAGTATCCTCCCAATGATAGAGTCACCATTTAAGGATTTGAATATTGACATCATATTCCCTCCCAAGCGTCTCTTCTCCGGGAAGAATAAGATTGCTTGTAGTCATTCCTCATAAATGAGGCCTTATTAGTTTTGTTACCCTTCTCTGGACTCTCTCCAGTTCAAGAACATTCATCCTGAGGACTGGTGACCAGATCTGGATGGCATACTCAAGATGTGGCTGAACCAGAGTTTTGTAAAGTGGTAGAATTATAGTTTTGTCTCTTGAGTAGATACCCTTGTTCTACAGAGTAACTTGCATGCATATTTTTAGCTCCCAACTGTATTACTTTACATTTTCCTACATTGAACCTCGTCTGCCATATAGCTTCCCACCCTTCTATTTGAACTATGTCTTCTTGTAAAGTTGCTATATCCTGTTGTGAAGTTATTGCCCTGCCTAATTTTTTATCGTAAGCAAGCACTGAGATTTAACTGTGTATTCCAACCTCTATATCGTGTATGAACAAGTTAAACAGAATTGGTCCCAGGACAGAATCCTGGTGTGCCCTGCTCACAACTCCAGACCATTCAGGAAATATGTTGTTAATCATTACCCCCTGGACATGCTCCTGTAACCAGTTTTCTATCTAGATACCTAATATTGTCATCAATGCCAAAAGACCTTAATGTGTAAGTTAATTTACACTTTGTGGGCTTTGTGGGCTACTGTATCAAATGCCTTAGCAAAAGCTACATACATTACACCCATAGGCCTTCCTCTATCCAAATTATAGCTCATATCCTCATAGAATGTTAAAAGGTTGGTCTGTCAAGAATAAATCTTCATAAAACCATGTTGGTTACCAATAATTCTACTATTTTCATCAGCAAATTCTTGGATTTTGTCCTTTATCATTCCTTCCAGTAGTTTACATACTATTAATGTTGGGCTGACTGGTCTGTAACTCCCAGGTATTTATATTGGCCCTTTTATGAATATTGGCACCGCATTTGCTTTTCAACAATCTGTTGGTACCATTCCAGTCAGTACGCAGTCCTTAAAAATCGGGAACAATGGCCTGGCTATAACAAGGCTAAGTTTTTTGAGAACTCTCAGTTATATGGACTTGGTGATTTTCTAGTCTTTTCTGAATACTGTCTCTGTCAGCGGCAAGTCCTTTCAATTTCTAAGGACTAAATATCCCATGGTGCTGCTGGCAAACAGTGATTCCTGTACTGACTCTTCCTGACAGCACCGCTGTAGCTTAGAAGGCAGGCTCTGTGAATTGTGCAACACAGCAGTGCCTACTCACAGAGCATAGTGAATTTTTGTCACAGAATTCAAGAAAGTAAATGTGTGGGGATCTTCACAAAGTAAGTTTACAAATCTAAAGACCATTCATATTAATAATAGTAGGCTAGAAATAATTAAAAACAAGCAATGTGGAAACTAATAGAGGATTTAAAATTTTGACCATAGATACACATAACATACACTTTAACTAAAACATAGAAAACACAAACTGTTATACCATTATACTGCCAGATGAAAGCCACAAATCTTTCAAATAAAAATAAAGGTATCTTTAATGCTAAAACAAATTATTTTTTAACCCCTTCAAGCAGTGTTAGCAAGCCCTCTAAGTGGGCTGCAGTGTCCAAGGGTGTTGAATTGGGCTCTTGATCATGCTGCACTGTGATTGGCTGTAGTTGACTGTGAGCTGTTGATGACAGCTCAGTCACAGTTCTGGGGGTGCTGATGGAATGCACTCCAGAACTAGCTAGGGATGCATATATGTGGCAGCTGGACATTAAAGCCTACCCGCCCTGCTGCCACATATGCGCATTGCTGTTGTAAATAGATTAACCGCTTCAGCCCCGGAAGATTTTACCCCCTTCCTGACCAGAGCACTTTTTGCGATTCAGCACTGCGACGCTTTAACTGACAATTGCGCGGTCGTGCAACGTTGCACCCAAACAAAATTGACATCCTTTTTTCTCCCACAAATAGAGCTTTCTTTTGGTGGTATTTGATCACCTCTGTGGTTTTTATTTTTTGCGCTATAAACAAAAAAAGAGCGACAATTTTGAAAAAAACTCAGTATTTTTTACTTTTTGCTATAATAAATATTCCCCAAAATATATAAAAAACCTATTTTTTTCCTCAGTTTAGGCCGATATGTATTCTTCTACATACTTTTGGTAAAAAATAATCGCAATAAGCGTATATTGATTGGTTTGCGCAAAAGTTATAGCGTCTACAAAATAGGGATAGTTTTATGGCATTTTTATTATTAATTTTTTTTTTTTACTAGTAGTGACGGCGATCTACGATTTTTATCAGGACTGTCGGACAATTTTGACACATTTTTGGGTCCATTGGCATATTTTCAGCGTTCAGTGCAATACAAATGCATTAATTCCTGTTAAAAAATGTTACTGGCAGTGAAGGGGTTAACCACTAGGAGGCGATCAAGGGGTTAATGTGTTCCCTATTGTGTGTTCTAACTGAAGGCGGGAGGGGACTGTGTAGGGGAGATGATAGATCGCTGTTCACACTCTGTATGAACAGACGATCTGTCTGTTCTCCCCTCAGAGAACCGGAATCTGTGTGTGTCACATACCTGATGGCGAGCCTGATGTGTAGAAAAAGGCTTCCCATACAACTCCGGCTCTAGGGCCGCTGGTAGTGGGACAGCTGGCACTGGAGCACAGTGGAGTAAGAGTGCCTAGGGAAATTCCTGATGTCTGTGTAGGTAGTTGACAGGAACACACAGGTGGGCAGCTGGACTTGACTGGAAGCAGACAGGAACGTAGCTGGATCACTGGCAGGTCTCAGCAGCAGAGAGACAGTTTAGATGTCACAGCTGGCAGGAACGTAGTCAGGTCACAAGCAGACTTGGCAACGGCTATGCAGATCAGGTACAACGGCAGGCAGGAGAGTAGTCAGGTCACAGGCAGGTTTGGCAGCAGGTAGGCAGATCAGGTGCAAACAGCAGGCAGAAGAGTAGTCGGGTCACAGGCAGGTCTGGCAGCAGGCAGGCAGATCAGGTGCAACAGCAGGCAGAAGAGTAGTCGGGTCACAGGCAGGTTTGGCAGCAGGCCAGAACGGAAATCAGGAGTCAACACAGGTAACAAGAATTCAGGTACACACTGTAGACCAAGCAGCAACCAGCCAGTACTGAGTCTGTGTTTAAATAGGCTGTCTGGCGCCAGTTCTGATGACAGGCGCGCACGCACATTTACTGATGCGCTGTGGCTGTTCTGCGAGTACCCTGTTGGTGCCTGCACACAGGTGTGCGCCTGAGAGCATCAGCTGTACTCTGCGAACGACATCCCTGACATTGCCCCCTCCTTATGGGCAGCCTGTGGATGCCCAGTTGGTTCCTCTTCAAGGGATGACTGCGGAAGAAATCATGTATTAAATCCATAGCATGTACATTCTGCTCTGGTTCCCAGGAGTTTTCCTCCGGCCCATAAACTCTCCACTTGATTAGATATTGCAGTGGACCCCTTCTCCTCCTGCAGTCTACAATTGCTTCCACTTCAAACTCCTCGTCCCCATTAATCATCACTGGTTCAGGTAGTCTAGACTGCCGATTAGGGAAAGGATTGGGCAAAGCGGGCTTTAACAAAGATACATGAAATACCGGATGTATGCTGAAGAATTCTGATAGAGATAGCTCGTAGGAAGCATCAATAATCCTTCTCCTCACAGGAAACGGCCCAAGAGATTTAGGAGCTAACTTCTTTGACGGACAGGCCAGTCTCAGATTGGTTGTAGCCAACCAAACCCGGTCCCCTGGTCGCAGAATGAGTTCCCCTCTCCTCTTTCTATCGAAAGCTCTCTTATTGTCCTCTTGTGCCTTGGTCACAGTCTCCTGCAACAGCTTGTTGTTGTGATTGAAGAAGTCCACAGTGCTTTGGACGGCTGGTACCGAAGACTCGGGGACAAGGTCGGGCAAAAAGGTGGGATGGAAGCCATAATTCGAAAAGAACGGAGTTTGCTTGGTAGCTGCATGACAGGAGTTGTTATAAGCAAACTCAGCTAGAGGTAAAAGTGACACCCAGTCATCCTGCACAAGGTGAAACAACGGATGTACTGTTCCAACGTCTGATTAGTCCGTTCCGTCTGACCGTTAGATTGCGGATGACATGGAAAGTGTAATTCTTAAGGCTTCACACAGTGCCCTCCAAAACCTTGAGGTAAATTGGACTCCTCGGTCAGAGACAATGTCAATGGGTACCCCGTGGAGTCTAACGATTTCCTTAATAAACACTCGAGCGGTCTCAACAGCAGAGGGTGTACCCTTCAAAGGTAAGAAATGGGCCATCTTAGTCAGCCGGTCCACTATGACGAAGATGGCTGTACAGTTTTCAGAGTGTGGCAGTTGAACTATAAAGTCAGGGAGATGGAGATCATGGTCCACGGCCTGTCGGGCACAGGTAAGGGTCTGAGCAAACCCCAAGCCTTGTTTCGGGTGCTTTTACTCCAGATGCAGGTAATGCTGGTGTCTATGTATTTCTTGCAGTCTCCTTCCAAATCTGGCCACCAGAATGTGCGTTGTACTAATTCTATTGTTTTGCGAATGCCAAAGTGACCTGCAAGGGGGTGATCATGGCAGAATCCCAGAACTGGTAACCGGACTGCTTCTGGGACGAAGACTTGGTTACCCTTCCAAAGAAGTCCCTCTCTTGCCTGTAACATCTCATTGATAGGATCAGGGGAAACTGCGGATGCCTGCTTCAGCTGTGACATGAGATCGGACTGCAGCAACAGAAAATTTCCTGCTAGTAGGATGGTGTCAGATACTGGTAAGTCTTTTGGATCCTCGAACATGCGCGACAGCGCATCAGGCTTGACGTTCTTTGATCTGGGTCTATTGGTAATATGGAACAAGAACCTCGAAAAGAAAAGTGCCCATCAGGCCTGGCGGGGTTTTAGTCTTTTGGCAGTCCTTAAATACTCGAGGTTCTTGTGATCTGTATAAATTAATATTGGATGAGCAGCTCCTTCTAACAAATACCTCCACTCTTCCAGGGCTGCCTTTATGGAGAGAAGCGCCCGATCTCCAATGTCATAGTTCCTCTCCGCCAGAGCAAGTTTCCTAGAGAAGAAGGCTACCAGATGGATTAAATCCTTGGGACCTTGGCGCTGAGACAGAACTCCCCCGACTGCACTTTCAGAAGCATCTACCTCCAGGATATAAGGTAGTGCCGGGTCTGGATGACTTAGTACAGTGGCAGTTGTAAATAGTCCTTTAAGAGTCTCGAAGGCAGCCCGGGCTTCAGGAGACCAGCGGAAACGAACACCCTGTTTGGTGAGTTGGATAATTGGTGTAATGATGGCTGAAAAGTTCTTGATAAATCTGTGATAAAAATTAGCAATCCCAACGAACCGCTGGATTCCCTTCTTATCAGTGGGTGCTGGCCAGGTCAGGATTGCAGACACTTTCTGTGGGTCCATTTCAATCCCTCCGGTAGAGATGATCAAGCCCGAGAACTGGATACTCTGCCGCTCAAACTTGCATTTCTCGGGTTTGGCATAGAGTCCATGTGAGTGGAGACGGCAGTGAACATTCTTAACATGCTCCCGATGATCAGCAAGGGAAGTGGAGAACACAAGAATGTCGTCTAAGTAAACAATAACAAAAATGTCCAGATAGTCTTTGAAAACATCATTGATAAAGTGTTGAAATGTAGCCGGGGTGTTACACAGGCCGAAAGGCATGACTCGTAGTGGCCAAATCGAGTACGGAAGGCGGTCTTCCACTCGTCCCCCTGCCATATGCGTATGAGGTTGTAAGCTCCCCTCAGGTCAAGTTTAGTAAAAATGGTAGCAGAATGAAGTCTTTGAAAAAGCTCAGGGACCAAGGGAAGAGGGTAACGGTTCTTCACCGTAATCTTGTTCAGGTCCTGGTAATCTACACATGGCCATAGTGAATGGTCATTCTTCTCCACAAAGAATATTCCCGCCCCGGCAGGTGAGGTAGAAGGGCGAATGAAATCTTTCTGGAGGCTTTCATCAATGTATTCCTTTAGAGCTGCTAATTCTTTCTCAGACAGTGGAAAGATCCGACCAAACGGAATAGCAGCCCCAGAAAGGAGCTCGATGGGGCGGTTGTAGGCCCTGTGCAGAGGTAGGGTGTCTACTCCCCGCTTGCTGAATACATCAAGGAACTTGTGATAGGCCCCAGGCACCTTTTGGCAGAGCTCAGAGTCAACGTCCATACAGAACAGGGTGTTTCGTGTAACAGTGGGGTTGGACAGACAGTGCTTCTGGCAGTAAGATGATTGGAACTTGATACTGCCTGATTTCCAATCAACCACCGGATTATGGACCTGTAGCCATGGTAGACCCAAAATGACACGGTACAGAGGTGAAGAGATGGTGTCTAGACGCAAAAGTTCCTTATGGCCAGTAGGGGTCGTAGTCAACAGTGGAGGGGTTTCCTGGGTCACCAGTCCGGACTTTATACGAAAGCTGTCAGCCAAGAATACGTTAAGTCCCTGTTCTTTGTATTGAAGAGGGATACCTTGTTGGGCAGCAAATGCCAGGTCAATGAAGCAACTGCACGCCCCAGAGTCCACAATTGCGGTAGCTGACGCACTTCTCCCTGGGAGCTGGAAGATAACAGGAAGTGTCGATTGAGCAGAGATTGCTGGCGGGACCGCCTGACTTGCTGGAGAAACAGAGGGGAATCTATGTCTCTTAGCAGGACAAGTCCATACATAGTGACCCACCCCGCCACAGTAGAGGCAAAGGTTGTCTTGAAGACGTCGTGTCCATTCCTCAGGGGACAGTGTCGGGCGAATCAGGCCTAGTCGTGTGGGTGTTACAGTCTCAGGTGCAGGAGAGGCCAACTTGACAGATGTCGGCCGAACAGGAACTGGAAACTTAGGCTTCATGCATACAGGTTGGGATGGAACAGCTGACTTCTCCCGCCTGCTCTACCACAGACGACGGTCGACCTGAATTGATAATGTAATAAAGTCCTCCAGGGAGCTTGGAGCACCCACACGAACTAACTTGGAGTCTTCCGATAACCCCTGGCGGAATTGATGTCACAGAGCTGCGTTATTTAAGCCGGTATCTGCACTCCAGAACCTGAAGTCCATTACATAATCCTCGACTGCTCTGCGGCCTTGTCGGAGTGCATGGAGAGAGGACTCGGCAGTAGTGGTTAGTAGAGGGTCCTCGTATAACTTGGACATTGCCTGGAAGAAAGAGGACATAGTATTTAGTTGTATGTCCTTCTTTTCCAACAGACGATGAGCCCAGGTTTGGGGCTCACCTTGAAGCAGGGATATAATGAACCCCACCTTTGTAGTCTAGGCAGACAAAGTCCGTGGCTGGAGTGAAAAATAGAGCTGACAGGCATTGCAGAACACTCTGAACTTAGTCCGGTCTCCAGAAAATCTGTCAGGGCTAGGCACTCATGGTTCCAGGGATGTCATCACCGCAGCAGGAACAGCAGAAGAGAGCTGGACTTGCACATGTTCCTCAAGACGCACGTAATTCTCCTGCAGGGACTTGACCGCTTGAGTAAGGCTTGTGAGACACCGGCAGACTTCATGTAGGGGAGAAGTTCCTCCTGCAGGCTCAGTCATGGCTGCTTGGTACTGTCACGTACCTGATGGCGAGCCTGACGTGTAGAGGAAGGCCTCCCGTACAACTTCGGCTCTAGGGCCGCTGGTAGTGAGACAGTTGGCGCTGGAGCACAGTGAAGTAAGAGTGCCTACGGAAAGTCCTGAAGTCTGTGTAGGTAGTTGACAGGAACACACAGGTGGGCAGCTGGACTTGACTGGAAGCAGACAGGAACGTAGCTGGATCACTGGCAGGTCTCAGCAGCAGAGAGACAGATCAGATGTCACAGCTGGCAGGAACGTAGTCAGGACACAAGCACACTTGGCAGCGGCTAGGCAGATCAGGTACAACAGCAGGCAGGAGAGTAGTCAGGTCACAGGCAGGTTTGGCAGCAGGTAGGCAGATCAGGTGCAAACAGCAGGCAGAAGGGTAGTCGGGTAACAGCCAGGTCTGGCAGCAGGCAGGCAGATCAGGTGCAACAGCAGGCAGAAGAGTAGTCGGGTCACAGGCAGGTTTGGCAGCAGGCTGGAACAGTAATCAGGAATCAACACAGGTAACAAGAATTCGGGTACACGCTGTAGACCAAGCAGCAACCAGCCAGTACTGAGTCAGTTTAAATAGGCTGTCTGGTGCCAGTTCTGATGACAGGCATACGTGCGCGCATGCGAACGTGCGAACGCACATGCGCATTTACTGATGCGCCCGTGGCTGTTCTGCGAGTACCCTGTTGGCGCCTGTGCACAGGTGTGCGCCTGAGAGCATCAGCTGTACTCTGCAGACGACTTCCCTGACAGCGTCGTTACACGCAAAGATCCCGGTTCTCCGTGTGCCCCGAGTGATCATAGGTGCGATCACCGGCGGGCACTCGCATCGGCTCCGTGGGCGAGCAGGGGGCGCTTGCCCTTAGTGGCCAAATCTAGAAGCGACGTAAGATAGCGGCGATTTGCGCAGCCAAGCCATGTTGCCGCAGTACAACTGCGGCAGCTGGTGGGCAAGCGGTTAAATACATACATTTTGGCTCTGAAGAGTGAAAACCCGGTAGCAATCTGTTTATTTGTTCAACATAAAACTATGCCAGTCTAAGGTTTCTTTGTTATTTTTTTTAATAGCAATATTTTTATCTATATTTTGTAGCGATAACATAAGATAGACAGCTTTCCCCTGAATAAGAATAAATATAAGAGGACAGATATGATAACATAAAATATACTATACGTGTTTTTTTCAAGGCTGGGGCAGTTATTGGTTCACAGCAAATGGTTTGGACTCACACAGGTGAGTCCACCTGTGTGTAATTTAATCTCAGTATAAATACAGCTGTTCTGTGAAGCCCTCAGATGTTTGTTAGAGAACCTTAGTGAACAAACAGCATCATGAAGGCCAAGGAACACAGCAGACAAGTCTGGGTTAAAGTTATAGAGAAGTTTAAAGCAGGGTTAGGTTATAAAAAAATATCCCAAGCTTTGAACATCTCTCGGAGCACTGTTCAATCCATCTTCCAAAAATGGAAAGGGTAAGGCACAACTGCAAACCTACCAAGACATGGCTGTCCACCTAAACTGACAGGCCAGGCAAGGAGAGCATTAATCAAGATAGCAGCTAAGAGGCCCATGGTAACTCTGGAGGAGCTGCAGAGATCCACAGCTCAGGTGGGAGAATCTGTCCACAGGACAACTATTAGTCGTGCACTCCACAAATCTGGCCTTTATGGAAGAGTGGCAAGAAGAAAGCCATTGTTGAAATGAAGCCATGAGAAGTTCCGTTTGCAGTTTGCGAGAAGCCATGTGGGGGACACAGCAAATATGTGGAATAAGGTGCTCTGGTCAGATAAGACCAAAATTTTACTTTTTGGCCTAAAAGCAAAATGCTACGTGTGGCGGAAAACTAAAACTGCACATCACCCAGAACACACCATCCCAACTGTAAAACATGGTGGTGGCAGCATCATGTTGTGGGGATGCTTTTCTTCAACAGGGACAGGAAAGCTGGTCAGAGTTGATGGGAACATGGATGGAGCTAAATACAGGGCAATCTTAGAAGAAAATCTCTGAAGAGTCTGCAAAAGACTTGAGACTGGGGCGGAGATTCACCTTCTAGCAGAAAAACGTCCCTAAACATACAGCCAGAGATACAATAGAATGGTTTAGATCAAAGCATATTCACGTGTTAGAATGGCCCAATCAAAGTCTAGACCTAAATCCAATTGAGAATCTGTGCCAAGACTTGAAAATTGCTGTTCACAGACGCTCTCCATCCAATCTGACAGAGCGTGAGCTGTTTTGCAAAGAAGAGTGGGCAAAATATCACTCACTAGATATGAAAAGCTGATAGAGACATCCCCAAAAAGACTTGCAGCTGTAATTGCAGCGAAAGGTGGTTCTACAAAGTATTGACTAAGGGTCGGTTCACACTGAGGCAGCACGACTTACAGCGCGACTGCCTCAGGTGACCCAGGACACGACTCGGCGGTGACTTGCAAAACAACTTCTGTATAGAAGTCAATGCAAGTCACCCCCAAAGTCGTACAGGAACCTTTTTCTAAGTCGGAGCGACTTGCGTCGCTCCGATTAGAACGGTTCCATTGCACAGAACGGGACGCTACTTGTCAGGCGACTAGGTCGCCTGACAAGTCGTCCCAGTGTGAACCGAGGCTCAGGGAGGCTGAATACAAATGCACGCCACACTTTTCACATATTTATTTGTAAACATTTTTAAAAACCATTTATCATTTTCCTTCCACTTCACAATTATGTGCCACTTTGTGTTGGGCTATCACATAAAATCCTAATGTAATACATTTACGTTTTTGGTTGTAACATAACAAAATGTGAATACTTTTTCAAGGCACTGTACTTGTTTCAAAATATTACTAGCACTATATAACAGTATAGTAATGACGTACAACATTTTAACACACAGAAACAGACCCTAAAACATTTTCTAAAGAATTGAGTGTAGCTTTTATCAAATGGACCTTGGTAAATTTAAGCTCTTAAACCACTAAAGGTCATGAAAAAGGAACAAGAGGGCTACATGCAATGAGTGGCGTACCAAAGGGTGCCATGAATGTGTTCCATATGGGCGGGTCAGTCTGTGCTGAGGGGGGCTGTGCTGGGAACAGTCTGTCTGTAAAGAGGGGGGTAGGTCTGTCCTGGGTAGAGATGTAAAATTTCTGGAAATTTTGAAGCCATGGGGGAAAAAACTTTTTTCCCTGGAAATTTTGGAAACATTGAAAAAAAAAATAGTGTTAAGTAGTTTTACACATTGAAAGTCATTTTGTTACACTGGGAATGTGAAATACAGTGTAAAAGTATTATGCTTGAAATAAAAGTACAGCTTATTCATTAAATAAACTAAACTTGCTTTTTAAAATTGTATTTTTTATTATAAATGGAATAACAAGGACTGTATATGATAAGAACATTAAAACTATACATGGGGAAAAGTAACCACCGCCCTTACCCTCATAATAGTTTAAACTTCCTGCCAATATGCATTTTAACCTATTGACCATGCTGATCCAGAAGCATATATTGCTCTGTGAAGAGCTTGATCAATGTTCTCCTGATTTTCAGGTGTCATTTTATCTATAAATTAAGGAATGGGATATTTTTGGGAGGCCGTGGTTTGTAATACTTCTTTACTTGAAGATGCTGCTGGTGAAGGAGCAGTTTGTGATGATCCAGAAGCAGCAGAAAGTGTTTCTGGAATGAGGATGAGGGAAAAGCTATTTGCTCTTTTCCTTATGGTCCTCATTATTTCATTCCATAAAGTCATTTTTTAATGTATTTAGGGCACCTTTGGCATGCCAGGATGTGTTTTGTCATCTTTGTAGCATTTGGAAAGAATTTTTCTTCTCACAATATTTGTAAATTGCAGCTTTGCTCTCAGCAGAAATTGCACTGTGGAAATGTTTCCAAACTCTAGATCTTGGTCTCACCATTTTACTGAGAGGAGGAAAACAAAATCAATTTACTGGCAGACTATAGAGAAACATTATGCTGTGATGTGCAGAACATTAAAAGGAATCATTTAAAGGTTATAAAGATAAACTAATTTGTCAGACGAATTTACCCTCTTGCCTGTCAAGTAAGGCCTGAGAGGACAGAAGCTATCATCTACTCTATCCCAACAATCACCCAGCTGTAGTAGGTACAAGATGAAGCCCACAAGCAAACTAAATTGGAGCATTTCCCCTGCAGTGCCCCCTAGTGGCAGAAATGCATATTTCTCTTGTTTGAGAACTGCATTGAGAAGTACAGTGTTACTTGAATTGTATTCCAGGATTTGCTTGTCTTCAGGTGAGAGAACGTGCAATAATTTAAGACTTTATGTAAAGTCTCATAAATCGGAGGCGTGGCCAGGACCAGCATGTGAGAGGAAGCGTGTCTCACAGATCCGCTCCAGCACAGCCAATTGATCCTCTCCCAGCAGTGATCCAGCGGTGACAAATGGTTTTCCAGCTGGCTACCCACCCGGTCAACCTCCTAGTCCACCCATCGGCCCTCTGCACCGGTGGAATGGTGAAAAAAGGAGGATTTCTCGGGCCCTGAAATCCAAGATGGCGCCGCCTCGGCCCTGACACGCCGAGGGGTACTGAAAAAGCTAAAGAGGGAGGCAGCAAAAAGACATAGAAGAATCAGGGTAAGGAGTACCCAAGGAATATGCTGTATTATACCCAAAAGCTGGGGGGACACCAGGACCCAATCGCGGGGGGTTGCAGAGTCATCACACATGTCAGCACAACACACGCTGGGGCAGTCTGCGGGAGACGCAGCGTGGCATGGAGAGCCTGAGTATCCTGCAGAGCTCCTCCCCTCTCTGCCCACAGATCCTGATACTGATGAACCCGAGCAACTGACTTTGGCTGAAATACTCAGAGCAGTGCATGTGTGCATAGCTTCAGTGAATACACTTAAGGAACAGTTTGGGGGCCTAAGGGAAGATGTATCCTTGCTGAGGCAGGATCTTCAAAATACCCGGGAACGCACGACTGCAGTGGAGAGCAGGGTAAGCAACATTGAAGATAAACTGCCGTCAGTAGCTCAGGAA
Organism: Aquarana catesbeiana; assembly: GCF_042186555.1. NCBI lineage: Eukaryota > Metazoa > Chordata > Amphibia > Anura > Ranidae > Aquarana > Aquarana catesbeiana. The sequence goes on along the minus strand of NC_133326.1, from coordinate 189,160,428 downwards.
GCCCACCTCGCCCATCAGTTGGCCAAAGACACCAACAACAGAGCTGATGAAATGGAAAATCGTCTGCGATGCAACAACATACGCATAGTGGGGTTGCTAGAGAAAACCAAGGGGAGAGACCCAACCTCTTTTGTTGAAGGGTGGCTGATTGAAATATTCGGAAAGCATGCCATTTACCCATTTTTCACTGTCGAGAGGGCTCATCGTACACCAGGTCGCCCACTGCAACTAGGCGGTCCCCCATCCCAGATCCATCCTAGCCTGTCTCTTACACTACAGGGACAGGGAAGCAGTGCTGAGAAATGCCCGGGAACAGGCCAATGTCCAGTTACATGGCGTCAGAGTGTCCTTTTAGCCAGACTTCTCTGCTGAAGTGCAGAGACGCTTGGCCAAGTTCTCAGATGTAAAGAGATGTCTACGATCTTTGCAATTACCCTATGCCATGCTGTACCCCGCTAAGCTGAGAGTCACTGCTAACCGGCACTTCTTTGAATCGGCCCAAGAGGTGGCCTCATGGCTTGATCGCAATGAGCAGGCCCTAGGCCACCGCAGAGAGGACGAAGAAGGAGACTGAAATGTGTTACACTCCTGCATGCTCAGGCACCTGTTTCCTGTTTGCACAGAGATCTCTTCAAGCTTTGTATGGAAAGTACACCTTTTGTTCATATTTTCCGTTTTTTTCACTTCACTGGCTTTCTTCTTTTATATAACAATTTCTGGAAAGGGAAAAATGTATGTTTTGTTCTGCTGGGAGATATAATATTACTACGTGAACTTTGAGTTATCTTGTGAAGTTGAAAAGAAAAAATACATGAGAAGTAGAGAAAAATCGCTATGTCTCATACTTTTGCCTTGGGTAGGGGCACAAGACAAGGGTGTCCACTGTCAACCTTTGCTCTTTGCTCTAGCCATTGAATCCCTGGCAATTAAAATCAGAGACCACCTGGGTATTGCCGTCTTTTGTTATGGAGACAGACAGGAAAAAGTGATGCCCTACGTGGATGATACAATGATTTTGCTTGGAGATGTTGAAGGTTCCCTTAAAGAAATCATGTCCACCATAATGGAATTTGGTACATATTCAGGGCTCAAGATTAACTGGACAAAGTCCTCCCTAATGCTCATTGACACGGGTAGTACACTCTCCACTGCTACCCCCTTACCCCTGGCCATCTCCTTCAGGTACTTGGGGGTCCAGGTGACGCCCAGTATCCGAGACTATGGGAGGCTGAATATTTCCCCGCTGTTACAGATTAAAACGTGGAATTCACTCTGCCTGTCGGTAACCGGTAGGGTGAACCTAATCAAGATGATTCTAATGCCCCAGTTACTATATGTGCTGCACAACTCACCGGTAGTGGTCCCCCTTAAGACATTTAGAATAGTGAACTCCCTATTTGGCACGCTAATATGGAAGAACCGCCCCCCTAGAGTTAAACTTGAACATCTGCAGTGCCCTAAGGATGAGGGAGGTCTAGCCTTGCCAAACCCCTGGCTGTATTATCTAGCCGCACAGTTACAGCACCTGATAGGAGTGATGAGTTGGCGAGGGGCTCTAGCGGCAGCTCTTCTGAGACCGTGATGCTGCATACAGTAAAGGGCGAGTCAGTTCCAGTGGCCCTTGAAGGTTTAGCCTTCGGCAAGCCACATAAGATATACCCGACCTATAATCTTATTGAAAATATAAAAAGATATCTGCAGGGAGTGACCGGCTACACAGAATTTTGTCTAATCTGGTCTAATGGAACATACATTGAAATTGCTAAGTTGCAACATGGGGCCCTATGGAAGAGATATGGGGTGCTATACATTAGACAGATTTTTCATAATGGAGTACTGTTGACATTTGAGGCTCTGCAGGAGCTGTTCAGTTTGCCGCCATCCATGCGCTTTTATTATATGCAATTAAGGCATGCCGTGACAGCTCAGAGTAGATCTTCTGAATGGTCTCCTTCACCAACACCATTTAACCATTTAACTTGATCAAAAGAGCCTCTACCACCAAGGGATTTATCTCACAATGTTATAGTATGTTACTGCAGAATTTTCTGAAAAAACACCCTCTGCGAATGCTGGATAAATGGGAGGGAGACGTAGGTCGAATGGATGGAGACCAGTGGGAGGAAACTCTCCAGGTGGTGGCAATCTGTTCACAGAATGTCATGCAAAGGCTAACACAACTGTATATCATACTGAGAGTGTACTATACCCCCATAGAATGTATACTATGGGTCTCAGGCCCACCCAGAGAGTATTAGAGTAGCAGTTAAAAGAACCCTATTTTTGGCGTGTAAGTTGATAATGATACATTGGTAGTCAGAGGAACCCCCTACAATTAAAGAATGGATCACTGCAGTAGGAAATATGCTCTGGATGGAGAAAGTCATGTACCAACATAGGGGATGCACCCAAAAGTTTTGAAAAACTCTGGGGCCCGTGGCTCGATGTACCTGGGTCTTCCTATCTTTAGTCCTGGGGTGTGGTCAGTTGGTGCTGAGGAAGTTAGTCTATCCTGGAGGGGTCATTGTGTGCTGGGGTTCAGCCTGTGCTTGCGGGGTGTCGGTCTAAACTGAGGGGGTCAGACTGCACTGGGAGGTCTATGCAGGGGGAGTCAGACTGCCGGGAAAGTCATTTTGTGTAAAAACGATTGGTTTCTATGGAATGCTGCTGTTTTCCGCCTCAGTTTACTGAAGGCATAAATAAAAATATAAAGTTTACCTTTAGTTTGTTTTTTTTCGTGTTGTTTGTCTATCAACACAGTTCACAAATCTGGTTATATGCATAGTATATGTTATATGCTGGTATGTTTGGTAATTGACTCATGTACTGTTTTGTTTGCCTTTACACATTTGGATTTAATAACAATTTGTAATTCTAATTCAGTTTCTCATAGGGGAATTTGCACATGATTGTGCCTTTGTTTTCCTTATTCGGTGGATGATATGATATACTCATCCACACAGTTCCTACAACAGATCAGTTTTTTTGTGGTGTCTCCATTTATGATGGCAATTAAACTAGGCATATCTGTTCTATACGGGAAGCAAAACCAATCAGATTAAATGTCCATTTTAGGATTTAATTTTTTGGGTTGAGGGAAGGAGGAGGGAGGAGAATTGTACCATACTGGTTCTACTTGTTTGTGTAATATCAAAAAATCTTCCATAAAAATGTAATTGATTAAAAAAAAATCCACTTGGGGGGGTGTGGCCCAACGGAGATCTGAGTGTGAGTAGATCTGGGGTGAGCTCCTGCAGCCACAAAGCACACCGGGAGCTCTACACGTCCATCGGACCTGCACTGACCCCACCGGGGGCCCAGGGGGCCCAGGGCATACACCAGACTGGTAGGGCGCTCCCTGGGATCGCGGGCGCGCCGATCGCGGTGCTCCAGCCGCCTGAGAGGACAGGCCGCGGCTTCGGCCTACTACGGGGAGCGACGGCCATCTTGTTCCACCTGGACACTGTGCCGGCGCGGCCTCAGGCTGTTCCACCTGCCCTGAGACCGGCTCTCCTCCTCGACCATTGGGGATATCCAGCCTGCCACCCAGGGCCTGCAATCCTCCCCGTGCCGCTCTATTAGACCAGCCAGAGGGACCTGGTAAGTGACGGTGGCCATCTTGCTACACCCGGCGGCCTCTCTGTCTCTCTTCTGGGCCCAATCCGTCCCCATCCACCCCCCAGGAGCACCTTTGCCTGGCCAATTAAGCCCCCTAAGGGGATATTGAAGGAGCATCCACCCCCACCTGGCTCCAGTTGCAGCCACAGCCCTAGCTCCAGAGGCCTAGTGTGGCGTCCATCTTACTACACCCAAGCAGCCCGTCTCCTCCTCTGGGCCTAATCCAAACTTCACTCACTCCCCAGGGCATCCGGGCCTGGCAGATTGTGGCCCTCAACAGAGATACCCACAAGCATCTACCCTCATCAGTACACGGGCTGCAGACACGGCCCCGGAAACCACGAGAGGCGGCCATCTTGCTCCACCCAAGCTACTGTATCCACATACGCTCCTGATCTCCTCCACCCCTCTGAGCCTGGATCACTACCTGCACAGCCACAAGAGTAGCCCAGCAGGGTCAGCACCCACCTGTGGTCCCGGTCCGTACAACTCTGCAGAAAAGTGTGACCGACCATGTATGGCTAAAGAAATGAGCTGCTGAGCTCTATGACTGCCCATAGCAGATAGGCTATACTTCAGCCATCACACATCCTTGAAAAGCATGTCCACGCACAGTTCTCGATCTACGGAGTCCACGGATATACAACAGGGCACAATCCAGTGATACCTGCTCCGCACATCTCAACCCGATCCCCGCACTCCCAAAGACAAGATGGCGCCTGCTCGAAACCCAGGGAAGGGCAAGCCTCCTCCCCACACTCAGCCGGCGACAGACAGCAGCGAGGATCCAGATGACCCCCCGGTCCAGCACTCGGACTTACCAGCTGTAGCGTCCAGATCTGGGACCTCTATTGCCCTGCTTCCGGACACAGGCCATGGGGGTGTGGCCCCTCAAATCTAAGGAGAATCGCCTAGATCTGAAGCCTCGACCCTTCTGGCTGCCTTCCGAGCAGAGTTTGAGTCCTGGGTGGTCAAAATGGAGACCTCACTCCACAAGGATCTCCAGGCCCTCCAACAGCAGGTCTCCACTAATCAGACTGCAGTGTCCGCCCTGACATTCAATCTGACCATGCAGCCCGCATCACATCCCTCGAGTGGGCCTCCAAGGAGCACTTACACTATATATGACAACATCAACTACACACAGAAGACAGAGAAAATAGGAGCCGCAGAAATAATATACGGCTGCAAGGCATACCGGAGGCCACGGCGGGTACAGACCTGAAACCTTCTGTCACTGCCATCCTCAACCAAGTCCTGGGAAGAGAGGCTTCGTCCCCTATTGAGCTAGACCGGGTGCACAGAGTGGGGGGCCGAGGAGGGAACATAGTGACCGCCCACGCGATGTCCTCTGCAGGGTTCACTATTTCACCCTTAAAGAAGAACTTATGCGCAAGGCATGGCGTTTGGGTCCTGTGGACTTTGACGGTTCTGCTATCTACCTATACCCAGACCTCTCTCGTAACACTCTCCACATGCGCCGCATGGTCCGCCCACTGCTAGATCTGATACATCAAGCTGGAGCAACCTACACAAGGGGACACCCCTTCAGTATTAAGGTGACCAGGGCTGAGCACAAATTTGTCCTCTCCAACCCGTATCAACTTCCAGCCTTTTTCAGCTTTCTGGAGCAAGACCCAACTGATGTGCCGAACTGGGTGGAACCGCCAGACGACCGTGCCAGGGTGCAAATACGTGATCCTCTCCCACAACGACGCAGGCACCCGAGGTACGGATCACAGTCTATTGACCCTAGACCACGTCATCCTACCTCTCCGAAAGATTAAGGTAACTCTAAAAAGTTGCTTGAAACCATTTCAACGCTCCCCTAGCACCATCCCAGTACACTGCATATCTCTTGTCTCCTGGACAGGTCAATGTTCGGAACCCCTCCCCCGATAAGAATTTTTTTGGGGGGGAGTTTCTTTTCTTTTTACATTTTTCCTCATCTGTTCCACCTGATTACAGCCGTGTATGTTACGATGGGAGACAAGATGGTCTGATACGTACTCTAATGCCTCAGGACAGGTGGTGCACCAAATTGGTGGGCCTTCTCCCTGCCCTTTGCTGGTGTGCTGTACCTAGCTTGGGTTCAGGAGAGGCTACGGGACTGCAAATTTCTAATGTTTGTTTTGGATATGCAATTGTTGAGCTTCTAATATATTTTACCGCACTGGTCTAATCCCTGGGTGTTTAGTGGAAATGTCCCACCTGGATATGGGTGGAGGGGCGGACAGATGGACTGCCTGGGTCCACGGTCTCTTGCCACTATCCACGTGGGCTCCTATAGCTCTCGGTATACGGTTTCTCATACACCGACTAGTCTCACTTTAAAATGTTATTACACATTGTTACTGTTTTCAGTGTTACTACACAGATTTGTTTCTGGGGCCCCCTGTTGGAGTCTGTGGATAGTATGTGTTGAAAATGTTTACTTCTCCCCCATGATATTATCTCACTGATTGATATCTCCTCTGTGAGGGAGAGAGGGTGGGCTTGTGTTTAGCTATTTGCCCTCACAGACCGCCACCCTCCTTCACAGATGATCTGATGTGTGTTCTGCTGTTTAAATGTCTTGTTTCACTGATGTGCCTCAGTTAAACTATATATGCCTGTTATGCTACTGGGCTCACGGCTCAGATTCTCTACCTCGACCCCCCACCCCCAATAGGCCAGGCACGAACTGTGCCTTCTTACGTGATTTCTCACGTGCTGTCCTGTTTCAGTGGAATCCTTAGACTTGTTAGGCTCCTTATTTAGGTGTCCTCCCTGCCTAGTTTTTGTCCTGGTATATCTTTGCCACCTTACAAGTTCCCCCTCCCCCCACTCCCCCCCCCTACTGTCTTTAATCTGACTTTCTTTTTCTCATTCCACTATGGCCCACACAGTACTATCTCGTCCTCTCCTGAAATCTTGCTCGTACAATGTAAATGGCCTCAATATTGCATCCAAGAGAGGGCAAATCCTCTACCAAATGCATAAACAACAGGTCAATGTAGTACTGTTACAGGAAACTACTTTCCATACAAATTCCACCCCTTCCTGCTCCAAAAGGTACTTTAACAGATGGTTCCACAGTACAAATCCCTCTCAGAAAACCAAAGGCGTTTCTATTGCCTTCCACAAAACGCTTCCGATTGACCTGATAGACCAGCTCTCGGACCCCCAGGGAAGGTATGTGTTCGTAAAGTTCTCCTTATGGGGCACAAAATTCACTATTGCCAACCTTTACCTACCAAACACTAATCAAATATCGTCTGTTCTGCGGTACATGAGGATTTTGTCAGAATTTGCAGAAAGTAAACTAATCATAGGCGGGGATTTTAATGCCCCCCTGGATCCACTCTTACACTCATCAACCTCTCGCTCATACATCTCCTTTACTAAGCCAAGGGCATTCAAACGGGCTATTTATGACCTCCGTTTAATCGACATTTGGCGGGTTCTGTTTCCAACAAATTGCAACTATACCCACTTCTCACAGGTCCACCAATCTTATAGTCGTATTGACTACTTCCTTTTTGACCATAGCTGCTTGGATTGGTCACCTGAATGCGAGATAGACTCAATGGTCTGGTCTGACCACTCACCTAACTATCTGACACTATCAATCCTTTCCACGCCGGTGAGGGAATGGATGTGGAGGCTGAATGATTCCCTTCTCATGAACCCTGACCGTTCCCACAAGATTTCAGAAACCATTTCTAATTTTTTAATAGATCATGCCTCGGACACTACCTTGCTACCCATACAATGGGAAGCACTTAAAGCTGTCCTGCGAGGTATCTTTATTCAGATGGGGTCCCACATGAAAAAGGCCTGATCAGCTGCAATAACCTCAGCAATTCAAAAGCTTCAAGACCTTGAGACCCAACATAAATGAGCCCCAACGGTGGTGACTCTTATGGAGGTCTCAGTGGCTCGATCCCAACTCAAGGACCTGTATGAGGCCTCAGCTCGTACCTATGCGGACAGACTTGCCTTCCATCAGTACCGATTCCGAGATAAATACGGTAGACCGTTAGCTTGCACCCTTCACCCAAACACGTCTTCCACATTCATACCCCATATTCGGGCCCCTTCTGGAGAAATGCATAGTGAGCCCTCCAAGATTTCACAAACGTCCTGGGATTTCTACCAAACACTATACAATCCGCCTGGCGTTTGTTCTAGCCCAACCCTTACCCCTGAGCCTGATAGACAGTCTTATATTGAGGAAATGGAGCTCCCTACTTTGGATGGTGATACTATAGAAGAGCTGGAGCAAGTAATTACAGCAGATGAGGTAATAGAAGCGATAGCGGCCACCCCGTCCGGTAAAAGCCCGGGTCCCGACGGTTGTACCCCTAAATTTTACAAAACATATGCTCCCCTACTGACCCCCTTCTTGGCTAAGGTGTTCAACCCCCTATCGGAAGGCTGGGCGTTTCCTTCACAAACGCTCGAAGCCCACATTACCATTATCCCAAAACCAGATAAGGACCCTATTTTGTGCGCTAATTATAGGCCCATATCGTTAATTGGAGTGGACTTGAAAATATATGCCAAAATCTTAGCCACTAGACTGCAGCCGCTGCTCCCCCACCTCATACACCTGGATCAGGTGGGTTTTGTAAGTGGTCGCGAGGCAAGGGACAACACCCTGAAAACCCTGCTTCTTACCGACTATGCCCGCACCCATGATGTCCCTTTTGATGGTCAATGCGGAAAAAGCATTTGGTCGACTGGCAATTCCTCCAGATGTCCCTGAAGCAGATAGGTCTGGGCCCCAAAATGCTATCCCGACTTATGTCCCTTTACTCCTCTCCCTCTGCTAGAATTCGGGTGAATGGTTCATTGTCACCTACATTTTCCATCCATAACGGGACATGAAAAGGCTGTCCTCTATCTCCCCTTCTCTATGTCCTAGTCATGGAACACCTGGCAATTGCCTTGCGCAATAACCCTAACATCTCAGGTGTATCGATAGGCCCCACTCCTTCCAAACTGGCTCTCTTTGCGGATGACCTGTTAATGTTTGTAACCCAACCCCATCTATCCTTACCACATATAATGCGGGAATTCCCAAGGTTTGAGAAGCTGAGCAATTTCAAAGTGAACCATACTAAGTCAGAAATCCTGAACATCTCACTGTCCCAGGAGGCCCTCCGCCAAGTCTCCACTAATACCTTTAAAACAGGTTCCACTTCCATCTGTTACCTCGGAATCCAAATACCCACAGAAGGATCCCAATTATTCTCTCTGAACTATGCTCCCCTTCTGCTTAGAACCAAGACGGATCTCTCAAACTACACAAAGAAACACCTATCGTGGCTAGGCAGGGCGAATGCCCTAAAAATGGACGTCCTCCCTCTGTTTCTCTATTTCTTTCAGACAATTCCCATTTCCATACCCTCCTGGTTCTTTAAGAAGCTCTGCCAACTATTCTCCTCCTTTATCTGGGGATGGGCTCGTCCTGGGATACGCTGTGAGACTCTCTCGCTCCCCAAGATTCGTGGCGGAGCTGGAGCTCCAGATGCCTCTATATACTATAGGGCAGCAGTACTCACACGTATACTTAACTGGTTCCATCATTCCTCCACCAAATTATGGGTACAAATAGAGAGCCATATCAATTCGATAGATCTCGCGCCTTACCGTGGACGCCTACTGAATTCCTGAAAGGAGGGATACCCCTGAGCGACCTCACACGACAAACCATACAAATTTGGACCCGAATTAATTCCTCCAAGACCCTGTCTCCTCTGAAAGGACCCATGACTCCACTGTTTGGGACCCCGGCTTTTCCACCGGCCCTACAGGGAATGAGTTTTGGACCTTGGTGTAAGGAGGACCACAGACGACTTGCCCAAGTCCTGCAATCAGACTCTTCTCTGATTCATGACATCCCCTCCGGCCCATCTTCCCATACCTTGATGCATTGGCTGTAGAGGCAACAGGTGATATCCTTCATTGGCACCTTCCCATCCCTGCCTGATATACTTACTGACTTACTCTTTCATACATATGGTTTATAATCCTGACCTCCCCCCATACACACAGGCCTGGAAGGAAGATTTGGGTCACTCTATTTCACATGTAGACTGGCAAAAGTGTTTCATTCTGACTCACAAAACATCCTTAGCCTCCAAAGCCCAAGAAAAAGGATTCAAGTTGTTGACCCGTTGGTACAGATGCAGACTTTGCACTGGATAAACCCGGTGCTCCGGATACTTGCTGGCGTTGCCTGTCATCCAAGGGAACCTTACTCCACATTTGGTGGGAATGCCTCCTGTGCGGAGGTTCTGGCAGAAGATCCTTGACTTGTACTGCAGACTCATGATGACCTCAATCACACCCTCTCCTGAGGTAGTTTATCTTTGCTCCCTGGACCGCTTAAATCGGTCAAAAAAGACGTTTTGCGTCACTTTCTGGTGGCTGCTAGAACGGTTCTGCCCAGACATTGGAAGTCAAGTCGATGAGCATGCCTTCACTGGGGGATTGGGCAATTGAAGTGGACCAAATTAATAGATTGGAACGAATGTTGTCGCAGGAAACGGGTAAAGAGGAGCAATTCTCCAAGACCTGGACCTCATGGTCTATGTTTCGCTACTCCTCAGAATTTATTCCATGGGCCTCAGAGGACTCCACCGATGCACCTGTGTAGCCAGCGTGGAATATCTCTCTCCTAATTTCTACATTCCTTACTGCCTTGACCCCTCTATCCCCACTCCCTCTCTTTTTCTCCTTTCCCTTTAAATGTTAGTGTTACACGATCACCTAAATCATAATCACTAGTCTCATCAGACCGGAATGGTGGCACACACAGAGCTTCCCCCTTAGAGAAAACATGCTCAGAACAGCAACAAAAGCCCTAGCCTACTTGTAATGAGTGGGCACCGCTCGTTGAGTAGCTAGTGGTGCTCACCTAACCTAAATAAGCCAGGTTAGAAGCTGTAGGTATACAGGCTTATATACCACACCAAATCAACCAAAGCTCATGAATTACCTAAACCATGAGACGGTTCGACACCAGTGTTACACGGATGTATATCTCTGGTTATGTGATATTGAATGAAATATATGTATACTGCACAATTCTTCAATTCTAATTTTTTAATCTCAATAAAATAAGATTGAATTAAAAAAAAAAATCCACTTTGGGAGTTGAATACTGTCCTTTGGAATTACAGTCAGGTCCATAAATATTGAGACATTGACACAATTCTAATCCTTTTGGCACTATACACCACCACAATGGATTTGAAATGAAATAAACAAGATGTGCAGACTTTCAGCTTTAATTTGAGGGTATTTACATCCAAATCAGGTGAACGGTGTAGGAATTACAACAGTTTGTATATGTGCCTTTCACTTTTTAAGGGACCAAAAGTAATGGGACAATTGGCTGCTCAGCTGTTCCATGGCCAGGTGTGTGTTATTCCCTCATTATCCCATTACAAGGAGCAGATAAAAGGTCCAGAGTTCATTTCAAGTATGCTATTTTCATTTGGAATCTGTTGCTGTCAACTCTCAATATGAGATCCAAAGAGCTGTCACTATCAGTGAAGCAAGCCATCATTAGGCTGAAAAAACAAAACAAGCCCACCAGAGAGATAGCAAAAACATTATCAAACTAACCAAATCAACTGTTTGGAACATCCTTAAAAAGAAAGAAATCACCGGTGAGCTCAGCAACACCAAAAGACCACGGAAAACAACTGTGGTGGATGACCGAAGAATTCTTTCCCTGGTGAAGAAAACACCCTTCACAACAGTTGGCCAGATCAAGAATACTCTCCTGGAGGTAGGTGTATGTGTATCAAAGTCAACAATCAAGAGAAGACTTCACCAGAGTAAATACAGAGGGTTCACCACAAGATGTAAACCATTGGTGAGGCTCAAAAACAGGAAGGCCAGATTAGAGTTTGCAAAACAACATCTAAAAAAGCCTTCACAGTTCTGGAACAACATCCTATGGACAGATGAGACCAAGATCAACTTGTACCAGAGTGATGGGAAGAGAAGAGTATAGAGAAGGAAAGGAACTGCTCATGATCCAAAGCATACCACCTCATCAGTGAAGCATGGTGGTTGTAGTGTCATGGCGTGGGCATGTATGGATGCCAATGGAACTGGTTCTCTTGTATTTATTGATGATGTGACTGCTGACAAAATCAGCAGGATGAATTCTGAAGTGTTTCGGGCAATATTATCTGCTCATATTCAGCAAAATGCTTCAGAACTCATTGGACGACGCTTTTGGTCCCTTAAAAAGTGGGAGGTACATATACAAACTGTCGTAATTCCTACACTGTTCACCTGATTTGGATGTAAGTACCCTCAAATTAAAGCTGAAAGTCTGCAGTTAAAGCACATCTTGTTCGTTTCATTTCAAATCCATTGTGGTGGTGTATAGAGCCAAAAAGATTAGAATCGTGTCGATGTTCCAATATTTATGGACCTGACTGTAGGTCTTGATAATTTGATGTGCAGAAAACAAGTGCAAAGTAACAACTTTCTGTTATCCAGTAATGGATCTCCTCAAACAATTTAACATAAGCAACACAAAAATACTTACTAGAACTTCTAACATAAAAACTAAATTGATAATAATGTCCTTTTAAACAAAATAATTTATTCATAAGTAATAAACAATGTTCTTGTAATTTTTATATTGGTAACCACTACGTTACAGAAACCATGTTGCTTTGTATTAATCACTGTTTTAAAAGTGCAGTCTTCAAGCATGGGCACTTTCCAGTATGTTTCACTCCTTAACCTTTTCATTAGATAATTTTTGCTTAAATGCCCAGATGAGATTGATCGTCGTCACCATGTGTCGATTACCTTAACAATAATGCTATGAATAATTTGCATATCTAAAAATGCATTTAAAAAAAATTAAGACTTTTATTTAGAACATTATTTAAAAAATACCCCGTTTGAGATATGCAAAAATGTAAAAAAAAAAAAAAAAAAAAAAACAACCTTTTTTTCTACAATTTTCCATATTTATTTTATTGTATTATTATTTTTAATAATGCAACTGTATTTGACAGTTGCATCAATAAATAGTTGCAGATTAAAGTGTTTGTAAAGTTACAATTTTTTTTCTAAAATAACAAACATGTCTACACTTACCTGCCGCAAGACTTCTCTTCTCGGGTCCCCCTCCCGCGCTCCTGGCCCCTCCTCTCTGTTCAGTGACTCTATGGGAAGCGTCTCACGAGCCCCACTGCTGCATCCATTAACACAGACAGCGGGCCCCACCCCCTGCTCCCTCGCCACTGGCTTTGTTGACAGCACTGGGAACCAATGGCTCCTGCTGCCCCAGCAAAGCCAATGAGACCCGGCAGTGAGGGGAGAGAAGAGCTGCAGATGTGCACAGCACTGGATTGAATGAGGGTTCAGGTAAGTAAAAGGGGGGAGGGGGGATGCGGTTGCCTAAACATTTTGTACCTTAATGCAAGGAATGCTATAAGGTAAAAATGTTTATGCTTTAGAACCACTTTAAGGTGTTATGCACACAGGATTTTTATTTTAACTCTCCTAGAAGCCAGCAGCATTTTTGCTTGTAAAAGTATCTAAAGCTTTTACAAGCTCTTGGGCGGTAATTAATTTTATTGGCCAGAAAAAAATAATGTATTCTGGCCATTGAAATGAATTAATGATCAAGCACTAAACGCACCTAGTGTTTAGGCACGTTTAGCAGCTTTTAGCAGTATCAAGCATTTTTTCTGCCCAAACTTCTCAGCTCCTGGATGAACTGGCAGTGGGGTTTTTTTTCCCTGCCTCTGAACTCTCCTGCCACTAAAAGCTGCTAAAAGCCTATATGTGCATGGACACCTAGGCTAACATGCAGGGGAGTTTAGAGGCAGGGAAAAAAAACACCAGATGCCACTAGGAGCAGCTGTAAAAACATTCAGTGGGCATGAGGCCTAACACTGTAGTCTGAAGGTGGCAATGTTCTTCTGCAAGCTGAAGGCTTTCATTTTACCAGTAAAGCCTCCAGCCTGAATGTGATAAATTGAGTCAAAGCTGACATAGTGACCACTCTGGTTCCCGATCATTAGTAAAGACCCTGGTTGTATGTGCCAGTTGCTGACTCTCAAATGGGAGGATGCTTATTAGCAAATCCCCTGCAGATAGCATTGTGCTGGGAGCATTAATAAATAGATTGTGGGCAGGGAGTATATGTCCACTATAAGAAGGTTAGGTTTTAGGAGATTTCAAAGTAGCGCGGGTGCCCATTGGCATGGGATGACAGTCACCTGACCTGCTTTCTGCGCATACTGGGAAAAGAAGGTAAGGAAACATTTTCCAGCTGCTTTTTATTGCCTGCTGATAAGCTGATGCTGAATAATATAAAACTATTTACTTTACTATTTACTAATACTTTAAACTTGTGCTAAATGGTGAAAAAACAGTGAAAAAGAAAACGAAAGCAGCTGCCACACACAAAGTGCTACTCACTAGAAATGTAAAATTATGGAAATGTGGCACTCACAAATGTTATTAAATATGTGTGACCAAGTGTAGATGAGTGCAAATGTGAATATACAAAGCAAAAAACATGTAACTAAAGTCCAAATAAATGTGCTGAATGTTCTGATCCACAAGGGGAAAAAACTTTTGAAGTGTAATGGACCACAGACGCTCCAGGACTTTTCAGATGCAGACGTCATTGCCGTGCGCCGTGCGGTGTTTGCTCCCCAAGCCTCGTTCTGATCCCAATCTCACAGCCGTGTTTCTCTCCACACTACTGAGGCGGAACGAACATTGTAAGACACTGCGTGGCTGGCTAGAGGCACTGGCATCTGCCCTTTCCCACTCACCTTTCTTGGAACCCATAACTGTGTCTGATGGACTCTGTTTTATCCCACCTGACTGTGATGTGAATTAGCCTGCATGAGTCTGGACTGCTGAAGGAGATAGCACTGTGCTCAGCCATTCCACCCTTTCCTGCCTGGATCTGATGTGGTGCCAGCCTCACAGGATCTGCTGTGACACGCAGTTTCACTCCATCTCTTCAGCACAGCAAACAGACCTGAACGCAACTCTTCTTTCCTCCATGTGAGTGGATATTGTTGTTTAAATAAATTGTTTTATGATATATACTCAGAGTCGCCCCTCTCCTTGTTTTTATTCTAGCTTACTGGAACCCGCTTCAAGTTCTCTTGGTGGCTGCCCTGACTGTTCCAATGACATATATTTTTACGAGTGTATGTATGTGTACATATATACATCTCTCCATCTCAGCCCTTGGACAATTGGGTACTACATTTTGAGGTATCTGTGTATTGCGCCTTTTTACTTGTTTTATAGCCTGTACCCATGTACCCATGTAACCAATAAAGGACTTTTATTCAAGAGCATCCGAATTGACAGCCCTTTTTGATTCAAAAATTCCTTACATAACGCACTCCTCGACCCTGCATTCCATACATAGCGCAACCCTCCACCCTACATTCCATATGTAGGGCACCCCTCAACCCTGCATTCCTTATTTAGCACACCCCTCAACCCTGCATTCCTTACATAATGTACTCCTCAACCCTGCATTCCATACGTAGCGCACCCCTCAACCCTGCATTCCTTACATAACGCACCCCTCAACCCTGCATTCCATAAGTAGGGCACCCCTCAACCTTGCATTCCTTATGTAGCACACTCCTCAACCCTGCATTCCATAAGTATTGCACCCCTCCACCCTACATTCCATACGTAGGGCACCCCTCAACCCTGCATTCCTTATCTAGCACATCCTTCAACCCTGCATTCCTTTTGTAGCACACCCCTCAACCCTGCATTCCATACGTAGAGCACTGATTTTACTGTTGTGGGTTTAGTAACACTTTAATGGTCCCAGGACTGTAAGAACCTACCTGGCCGAGAGTTGGAAGAAAATAACACACACGATTGAAAAATGTTCTTATTGTTAATGTTTTAACTTTGTTAAAATTGTTAATGTCTGTCCATTTATATCTCCCCCATCCCAATCTGATAAACATGGCAGCAAAAGCATGCATATTTATGGGAAGATTGAAGTAAAAAAAGGAAATTAGCACAGCCAGATAGCAGTAGTTATCACATTCAACTGGACTTGTTCAGTACTCCCAGTTCAATATGACTTCTACAAGCTCTACCATGACCTTGCAAAAAAAAAAAAAAGACCTTGATAGACAAGAAAGCTGGTGAGCTTAAGACATCCATAAGACCATCCTCTAAGGCAGGGGTGTAAAACACAATTTCTTTGTGGGCTGCATCAGCATTATGGTCGCCCTCAAAGGGCCTGAAGTATCTGTAAGACTATAAATTTATCCAAGGCTTTTTTCATAGAGAATAAGTGCAGGAACTCAACCACGCCCCCCAGTGGGTGTGGCCAAATTGAACTAATAGTGGGAGAATCCTAAAGGGGCAATAAATACCAGGATTGCGTTATGTGCAGAGTTCAGGCATGCGATATGTACGGAGTTCAGGGATACGCTATGTACCGATTGCAGGCTTGAGGAGTGTGCTACATACTAAGTGCTGTTTTTAGAGTTGTGCTATGCACAGTGTGCAGGGTTCAGTAGTCTTTCACAGGCTGTCCACATCTCACTTCCACCCTCCTCAGTTCTGACCTCTGCACCACTCTCCCTCTTCCCCCACCTCTACACGCATCTCCCTCCACAGGTCTCATCTATCTCCACCCCCCCACCCTTCCCCAAGGCATCCTCACATCTCACCTGCCCGGCCCTGCTCTGGTACTTCTGGCATTAAAGGCGGCTCCTTCTCTCTCTCACTTGCAGGGAGATCATTGCTCAGCATCTGTGCACCCCGGCACAGATGGGGATTACAGTGAAGCTTACCAAATGATGCCCCATCCCACACTGCACCTGCATCTTCCTTGTGCCCGCTGTGAGTGCAAGGCAGCAAGGCCATCTTTAACGCAGGGCAAATAGAGCAGCTGCCCAGAGCCCAATTATTGTTGGGGGGCCCAAAGCTGCCCATGCCCCTCAACCCTGCATTCCATACATAGAGCACCCCTCAACTCTGCATTCCTTATGTAGCACACCCCTCAACCCTGCATTCCATACGTAGCGCACCCTTCATCCCTGCATTCTTTACATAAAGCACCCCTTAACCCTGCATTCCATACATAGCGCACCCCTCAACCCTGCATTCCTTACATAACGCACCCCTCAACCTTGGATTCCATATGTAGGGCACCCCTCAACCCTGCATTCCTTACGTAGCGCACCCTTCAACCCTGCATTCCTTAAATAACACACCCCTCAACCCTGCATTCCATACATAGGGCACCCCTCAACCCTGTATTCCTTATGTAGCACACCTATCAACCCTGCATTCCATACGTAACGCACCCCTCAACCTTGCATTCCTTACATAACGCACCCCTCAACCATGCATTCCATATGTAGGGCACCCCTCAACCCTGCATTTCTTATGTAGCGCTAGTAGAAGTCATATTGAACTGGGTGTACTGAACAAGTCCAGTTGAATGTGATAACTACTGCTATCTGGCTGTGCTAATTTCCTTTCTTATTTCAATCTTCCCATAAACATGGCAGCCAAAGTATGCATATTAATCAGATTGGGATGAGGGAGATATAAATGGACAGACACCTCCAGTACCAGCTTATTTAGGTAAAACATTAACAATAAGAACATTTTTCAATCGTGTGTATTATTTTCTTCCAACTCTTGGCCAGGTAGGTTCTTACAGTCCTGGGACTGTTAAAGTGTTACTAAACCTACAACAGTAAAATCAGTCTGTGTATGCAGTAAAGCATGCCTGTTATACTCACTGTGGAACCTAAGGGGTTAATTTTCTACATTGCATAAAAAGGCTGTTTGTTCCTGTCTTTTCTGATCCTCCCCTTATTTCACTGTCCCTAATCCATCTCCTGGTAAGAGAGAGCCTTTGGGGTCACTCTGCACATGCTCATTTTGGTGTGTATTGCTAGAGAGTTGTTGTTTTTTCTTCTTGGGAAGGTGCATGTGATCTGCACAGGGTCAATCGCACTGTCCAGACAGAAGATCCAAGGTCCTGCAGCCTCATAGGACAGTAAGAATAGAATTAAACTCCTCCTATAAGCTCTAACGAGACACTGATACAAGTCACCAGTCTGCTATATACTGCTGATGAGAAAAGGTATTTAGCAGTTTATGTTTACTAAAATAATTGCATGTCCATGTTCTGTGTATTGTGGGAGACCAGATATAGTGAATGCAGGGTCCTGGGTTTAGTAACACTTTAACTTTGCCCAGATGGAGTGATGTTCATGAAAAGTTTTCTCTGTCTGCAGGATTCTATAGGCAACATGAATAGCTTTGTTATTATATAATTGTGCCGGGAGCATAATGATGATTGATTTATATGCAGATTTTTTTTTTCTTTTTTGAAAGCCCGTGGTGTGTGAACACACTCCAAAAACTCCACCCAATGCCAAAAAAAGTACACACACATAAAGAGTTTAACACAAAATGTGCAACGGGTGTACACATAGTCCTCCAAAACTGAAGGACCTTGCCCTGATCCCCTGGGGTGTTAGGCTCCAGACGGGGACTGAGGTACTTACACATGGTCCATCTGGCCGAAACCAGACGGACCCCTTTCTTTGGAGGCTTTGCCAAAACAGACCCACCCAAGTACTAGGTGAGGCTCCCCCAAAGGTAGACCCCATGAGAGAGGGTGAACCAAGCCAGAAGGCCATGTCCACCCCCTCCCAAGACTTTCAGGGCAGGCCCGAGGACCTACACCCTACTAGTCACACATGCAAAACCGTGTACAAACGAAGAAAGTGACAAACAAATCGCTAATAAATAAAAGAAAGTGGGGGAGAAGGAAGTAGAGAGAGTAAGTGAAAAGTGACCATTGTGCAATGGATATGCAGATTATTATTATGCATTTCATTGAGCTTTTCAACGGAGGATTATTTGTGGATAAAATTGTCTGTTCAACTATAATCCATTTATTCTTAGCACACAGAGAGTTAAAAAGAGTTAACTGTTTTTTATTCATCTGTAAAAAAAAAACTGTTGTTTAATACAGTGTCTTCTCTCCGCGGTGACTATTCATTTTGATGTACTATTATTCAATGTAAACTCTGAGTAAATTAAGGACTTGCTACTTCAAAGTGAACATTTTAACACCTCAGTGTGTCTCTAAAAATCAATGCTTTGTATGTAAATGTGCAGATGGTTACTTTTCTGCATTTCTAAACTCACACCCTAAAAACATTAGCAATTCAAAACACATTCCTAGCCCTGAGATTGGAGGTAGAGGAATGTAGATTGGTAGTGTTTCATCAATGCACATTTGTGTAAATGGGATTGTCAACATCTGCACAAATATTTATGTACAGTAAAACCTTGGTTTGCGAGCATAATTTGTTCCAGAAACATGCTTGTAATCCAAAGCACTTGTATATCAAAGCATTTTTTTACAGGGTATAAAAGAGAAGAGAGACACCTCTAAGCGTAGCAATAAGTTGCTAAATGTAACCATATTGTTACACTTAGAGGCCCCTCTCTTCTTTTTTATACTCCAGTTGTGACATGCCGCTACTCTTATATCAAGACATCGCTTTTATATCAAGGCAAAATTTATTAAAACATTTTGCTTGTCTTGCAAAACGCTCTGAAACCAAGTTACTCTCAATCCAAGGTTTTACTGTATGTTTAAAAGGGACGCTGTATAGGAGGTGTCAAGCTTCCACTGAATTTGTCATTATTCAGATTCATTTTATAATGCAATGATAATTTTAGAGTGAGGCTGCCATCTTGAAAAGATATCATTGGCGTTCAGGCGCAAAGCATTTTTAAAGGCTCACCACTACATGCAATGTTGTGCTATGGCAGTAAAGCTTTAAATAGGAGGAGAAGCCAAGACTACAGATTTAGATATTAATTAAAAAATGGTTTTGTAAATGTTTTAGGGGGCTCTTTTTATCAAGTTTAATCAAAGCCATGCTATGATGCCTTGCCTGATACTGCCATAATTTAAGATTTAATTCTGCATCTTTTCAGGTGATTTATGAAACACAGAAGTCAAAACCAATAAAACTATTTTATGGTCAAACATTCGCTTAGAGAATGTTTTTCTTTGCTAATCCAGATATACAAAAGAAAAATAAGTAGTATTGTTTTTTTCTGGTTCATCTGATATACCTGATTACATACAGATGGAGAGATAGCTAACTGGGCTTGAGGACTAGACTAGAGGTGAAAGTTTGACCTAGGTAACTAGGCCACATTCAAGAGGCAGAAGTAAAAGGAAAGAGTGAAAAGCAGTCTACAGAGGGGTCTAAAGTGCTTCACCAAGGAGGGTGTCAGACTCCCCATCTGTGCCTAGTTGTGCTAAGTGGAACCCCTATAAAATTAGCCATTGGACTAACAAATATAAACATTTTCTTATGAGCAAAATATTGTCCTAGTTAGTTAAGTGATTAAAAACTGCACAGTGCTGTTTAGCAATCTGATATCCAAGAACAGTAAATCTAGAAAGAATGCCATATGGGATGAAATGTGTGTCACAGTGAATTGGAACACTTTGGACATTGGAACACTGCCACAAGTATATCTCTAATGTCAAATAGTATATTTCTTCTTTGCTAAATAGATATGTGTATTTGTAAAGAAACAATACTTACGATTTGTTTGTAACTTCTCTCCCAAAGCTGTTTCTGTTAAAAACTGGGGTAATAAATCATGGCAACTCATTAGCAGAGAACCCCCTGACTTGCAATGAGCAGAAGCCAGTTGTGCAAATGGACCAGGAAGTTATACGTTTGCTGGATAAACCCTATCTGGATATACATAGATAGATCAGATGATTTACCATATTTTATAAGATTGCCATGTAAAACAGATTATCAGATAATGTATGACAACAATTTTTATTTTTTGGAAGATATATCAATGCAAAAGCCTCTTTTTCTCTGCCATCTCCTTCTCTGTAATGTCCCAAAGAATCAGATGTAGAGTCAAATGATGTACAACAGGACCAAGCAGATATGCAGGATCTACTTTTCTAGTAGTTAGTATCATGAACAAAAAGTTTTACATTGTTACATTTGCAAATAAGTCTCCCAGCAGTCATTGGACTTTTACCATGAAGCACCTCCTGGGCCTGGTCCCTGAGTGACTCACCCAGCCTCTTATTCATTGCTTATTACTTAGCATTTTGCATGTATTCCTGACTCACTACTTATGTAGGACTCCTGCTACCCTGCCTAACCTGGTCCAGGTCTAGTTTTGCAGAGCTCTGCTTGATCTTCTCCTCTAGTTCTCTTTCACTGCCATGCACATTTGAATATAGTTCAGATTACTGACTTGTATGTTTAACTTTAGGTTGTTTTCTGTTCATGTTTGACTGCATATCTGCATTTCATTATTTGCTATTAATTTCACCATTGTTTGCTATTTGCTTGTTAACAATAAATGTACAGTATTTATTGCACGTACATCACAGTTCTTTTTTACTGGATACAAATCTGGTCCTACTAGCCAGCATTCCAGCCTTGGTTTCCTGATACATATTAGTAGTGTAAATTAACAGCAGTTATAGGAAATTAGACAATTATTGCCTGTCTATATTTTCCAAAGTCTTGGGACATTTTTAAAATCAAAAGGCATACTGGCAGCTTTCCTAGTTATAAAGACAGATGCTATATCACTTGGTTTCACTTTACTAACCCAGACAGGAAGACTAAGGGTATCTATTGGTTTACACAAATCCTTACAAGCAGTGCTGGATTTATAAGGGGGCAATTGCACTGGGCCCCATGCCAGAGGGGCACCAGACTTCCTTTATAAAAAAATTGAATAGTTATAAAATTAGTTTTATCATTAAAAAAAATATTGAATTATGTGTGGGTGTCAAAATACGAAATAGTTAGGCCTGTTTTCAGATGGAAAGAACTTCTCATATTATTTTACTATTCGATATGTTTGTTTTAACATGACTGTGTCACAGAATTTATTGCCTTGTTTACAAGAGACAAGTGGGCAGGACAAAAGAAAAGTAAAAAAAAAATTGGAAATACCAGGCAACAGTTACAACTCCATTGTGTGGAAGTGAAGATTATGGCTAGCATCGATTTATTGCAGTGAGAAATATGAGATAGAAGCCCAATCCCTCGCTTGACCCAGATTGGGTCAAGGGGTGAATCCAATACTCCGCGATTGCGAATAGGGAAAAACTTTGCAAGCCATTTTTACCTGAAATTACGAGATTGGTTGAATTGGGGACAGGCGTGAACCTGGATTGGAATTTGGCCAGAATGACATAGCAGAGTGTCGGATGAAATCGGCAGAGTAGAGAACCTTCATATAATTAATTTTTATGTTGAGGGGCCACCAAACTTGAATTGCCCCTCAAGGTCTAAATCCAGCACTGCTTACAGGCCAACATTTTAGACACCAAGATAGACCCATCAGGTAGATGCTTATTTTTGAAACTCTTGTTACAGAATACAACATTTACTATTGAAAATATCTACTTACCTAATGTTTCTCAAGTTTCCCATTATCTTTAATACCTTTCTGCTCTTGAGCAGTTTGTAGAAGGACAAATTATATTGAGGGAAGACTTCAATCTTCATCTTGATTCAGTACGAGATGCATGCTCCAGGAGATCAAATATTAAAAATAAAAAAAGATCTTGGGAGACTTAAATGCAAGCTAGCTCACTTACAATTGCTTAAACATTGGAAAATATTACATCCCTCAGATAGTGACTATTCCTTTTATTAAAATGTTCATAATACACATAGGAAAATATACTAATTCTTCATTAGACAAAGGCTTCTTGATGCCCAATGCAAAGTTAGTTTAGGCGCAAAAATTTGATCAGACCACTCTTTTAATTTCATTTAGTAGTGGATTACAGGAACAAGGCCCTAGGCCCTTTACCTGGCATTAGAATAACAACCTGTTGCAAGATCTGGTATGTGCAGCTGCAATTAACGCAGCTAACAGAGACCTCTAATTTAATCATCATGAAGATAATACATCACTTTCAATGCAGTGGAAGAAATTAAAATGTGTTTTATGAAGAATTTTTATCTTACATGGAGCACATCTTAAAAAGAGCCATAATAAGGAAATACATAGCCTCTGACACAAAATTACAGCTCTAGATACAATCATCGTAATTTGGGTTCCAACCTTTTTTATGCAGAAAAAAGTAGGATGTGAAAGCAACTCCTTACTCTTTTAGATCATCACTCTCTCAAATTTTGCAATATTTTTTTTAAAAACATGATATCAATATAGTAATAAATGTGGCCTATTATTAACTACACCTGCATGCTGTCATGTGCCTGAGATTGAACTTGGGTCCTTCTGTCTTTGGGCTGCGGCTCTGCTCACTCTGCCACTGGGGAACCTGAGTCTTGCAGTATACTTATGCTCTCTAACCCCACCTGTCTTCCAGCTGCAATCAATCCACAATCAGATCTTCTTAAATTGCAGGACGTCCTGTAGACTGTGTCTGTTTGTCTTCCATTTGTGTTACAAACCTAATGCTTATTACATCTATATAAAATATAAAAGCAACAATACAATTGATTAAAAATATGTCATCAAAAGATGAATAGCTGAATTGATAGAGCAATATACATATATTGGTGATAATAAAGTCTTTATTTTTTTTATTTATTTTTTAGTCTCTTATTACACAAATTGTTTAAATGAATGTTGTACCTTTATTTACACCCTTTCCACTAATCATGAATCATCTGGGGGTTCAACTTTGTCACCCCTGGACTCCAGTGATTTTGTATTTTTTTTTTAAATATTGGCCAAAGTCCCATCAAACCTTTCTTTCCTTTTGGTTGTTTGCTTTGTGGGGGGACCACAGTGTGGACCACTCAGGCCACATACTTGGGGACGCTTGAGAACATCTACTATCTATGGCAAAAGTGAACCCTGCTTTTTTATTATCCGCGGCTGTACGATATGCTGTTCATCTTGAATAGTATGTTATCACTGAGTCTTATTGCAGTGGCGTTCATACCTTCATGATGTTGTTGCTTCTTTATAACTATTGTTATATTTTGTTAATGAAATTGAAATGTGTGATCTTCTCCTCATAATTCCCTTAAAGAAAGGATTGAACTCTTTCTGAAACGCGTGGGGGAAGCAGAGAAGACAGTATCACCAATATATATATATTGCTCTATCAATTCAGCCATTCATCTTTTGGTGACCTATTTTTAATCAATTGTACTGTTGCTTTTATACTTTATATGGATGTAATAAACATTATGTTTAACACAAATTCATTGGTAATTTTTCACTTTGCCTTTAAAGTTCCATAATATTTGGGGTTACTATTTCTCTTCAAGTGTACATAGGGATGCTGGCAACACCCCCTTTGGCTTTCTCTGGTGGCTCTTTTGCATTTTGTTCATGTGTATGACAGCTTTGGAGCTCATACACAGAAATTCCTAAATTCTCAATGTGTTTAAGTATTATTATTATTATTATTATTATTCCAATTTTTATATTTTAAACCTTAAATACAGCCCTTCTTCTAATGTTAGCACCTCAGACAAAATCTCTTCCTACCTAAACATCACTGAAATAAACTCCACCACCTGAAGGCTTGAAACATCTTCATTCTTTTTTTTCCATAGGACAAACTGTTGTTCACTGTCAAACAATCCCCTAATGGTAAAGCCTCAGGGCCGGATAGGTTTTATAAACAGTACCAACAGGAATTGGCCCCTAAAATCTTTCAGTGCTATAACACCAGAATGCTCCTTTTGCCCTCAAGCCTTGGAAGACCAAATCTCAGTCATTTTGATTGCTTGGAACCAAGCAGTTACTGCCCAATTTTGCTCTTAAACAATCAAATTATATTCCAAAATGTAGGCTAACTGATTAAAATTGTGCTTCCATCTTATAGAAATACAGATCGGGTAGGGTTTGTTTCAAATAAGGAGCCTGGAGATAATACGATCAAGACCATATATCTAATTAATCATGCCAAAGTAAAGAAGGTACCACTCCGCCCTTTATCCATTGATAGATGGATTTGTGCTCTCAAAAATTAAAGTTTTATATACCTCCCCTCAGGCTAGGATGCAAACAGATGTGTTACTTTCTCCTAGTTTTAAGATTGTGAATGGAACCTGTCAAGGATGCCCCCACTTCCAGCTTGTATACATTATGTTCTTACAATAGACTATCTTGCAATGGCTCTTAGGCATAATCATGAGGCCTTCAGTTTGTATTCAAGGAATATACTATTGCTTTTTAAGCCAATGATTTACTATTTTTTTTAGCCGGCAGCACTGATCATTTGAAAAAAAAACAACAGACTGGTTGTACACAAGCCCATACATCAGCAGGGACCAGCCAAATTTCGGTCCATGTATGGTCGACTTTAGGAAGTGACCCATTTACAGCATTCCTTCCCATTCAATTGGCAAAAGACATCTTGGCATACAATTACCTTGGCAGACAATTACCTTCAGACGTTTCCAACCTTTTTTTATTAACCTATATGAAACTACTAAATTTCATTAAAGATTAACTCAAATAGGGATGCCTTTGCACTGTGGAGATTTGGTAGGATCAATTATTCCAACATCTTGTCAATAGATTTATATGGCTTCATAACAGACCTAGAGTACAGTCCCTTACACTAATGCTAAGGAAAGAGGATGGTGGGACAGGTCACCTGCATCTCACTTTATACTTTAACCTCTGCTGCCAGAGTATGAAATTCATTGGCGTAGTCAGCAACAGTTCTGAACATGAGGAACTTGGCAGCAGAAGCGGAGCGTGCGGGAACGTCAAATACCCTTTTAAAGGAGGCCACAAAGTCAGGGTAACAAACTATAAGGAAAGAGATTGCGCTAGGTGTGTGATGAATACAAAACATATAAATTACTGAAAGTTGAAACCATGAAGGATATCCTGCTGCTAAGCGCTATAACCCTGATATGGGGCACAAAAAGATAAATATATAAAAAAGTGCAGCGTGGGATAGTAATCCAATGGCTTTACCAAGTGAACATAATATATAAATTTACATTAAAATTACATATGTATCATAGTCAAAAATATCCAGTGAAAAAACCAAGTGAAAAAAATCAAGTAAAAACTAAATAAAAAAATCCATACATAAATATATGTGTTAGAGAAATTATGTGCATTAATGTGACAAACAAAGTTCATAAGTGAAGGTATCCCAATAGAAAAACTTCAATACAGGAACCAGGGTCTATGTTCTCCGCTTGTGCTGCCCGTCACCTTAGAATAAACAATGGAGGCTTACCAGAGAGCCTGCGACTGCCCTTCTCAGGGGGGTCAGAACAGGCTTAGTAGAAAATGCAGGAACACTGTCAGGGATTCCCAGGTGACCAGCTGGCATCAGTCAGGAGTAACTTCCATGGTTCGCTTCCAGGAAATAAGTGCTGCGCACCAATAGATGACCAAAGGGGCAAGAGCGCACCAATGGGCGACCGTTGAGACAGGAACTGCGCACCAATGGATAGCGACTTCCACAGCGTACAAATGGATTAACCAAGAAAAGAAGGGGAGAAAAAACTCCAGTCGTGCAGAGATTCCTTTGATGGTTTATTTAAACAAAAAGTTCCAATACAGTAAAAACGTTCCTTGCAAGGATACAGATAAAAAGCTCTGCTAGTATCTTAAAATAAAGAACACGCATGCACCATGCGTGTATACGCAGCAAACCCTATGACCGTTTCGTCACAACTGACATCATCAGGGGTACAGGCACGCGCACGCGCATGCGCTTTAAATATATCCACACGGTAGAGCAGAGAAGCGCAGCCATAGGTTCCCTAAAAATGATACCCAGAGCTTATTGGACAATCTAAAAAGGCTATTCCCACCAAATTTTAACCCATGTAGTTGGTGGAGAAGGTGACTCATAACTGACACCCACAGGGCAGTCCTAATACTGCTCCAAAAAATGTAAAAATATAGTAAAAACTAATAAAAATATGTAAAAAAACAGTGCCATCTTGTGGATTATTTATAAATTGACAACACAGGGCAGTCGTGATAACACTCCAAAGAAATATATAGAAGGCAGTGCCATCTTGTGGATTATTTAAGTACTACCAGGTGGGTAAAGAGGAAACAATTCATAAGATAAGCCCGTAGATAGAGCATATCTTATTCTGAACCAATTTAGGGTTTAGCCCTGTAGTGTAAAAACACTTCTAAGGAAGTATGTTAAAAAAGGATACGCTCCTCCACACTCCCACAAAAACAGTTATATCATATTATAATAAGGACAACAACAAAAACAAAAACTATCCATATAAGAAAATAAAAATAAAACATAACAAGAAGTTATCCCCTAACAGAGGGATGAAGAACAAAATATCCAATACTGTATTGTACAGAAGGGGAAAGGATTCACAGCATCAAATAGATTATAGATTATCATTGGTGCATACCAAGGATTGTTGATGTAGGGGACATCAACAGTTATTGATAAAACAGTTGATGTCCCACTCAACGTTCAAACCATTGGGAACATGAGTGTCAAGTTTATAAATCCAATTGGTTTCGGATCTAGAGATAGTTCTCCTACTGTTACTTACACGCCAGCGAGGAGTGTATTTTTCTAAAGCTACGAAGATGGTACCTTTAGGGTCTCTATTGTGTTTGATATCATAGTGCTTAGAGACATTATGTTTATCAAAACCCGTCTTTATGTTTGTGATGTGTTCTCCCAGTCTGATGTGTAACATGTGGATGGTGCGTCCGACATATTCCAAACCGCATGGACACCTCAAGAGTTACACAACACATTTAGTGGTGCACGTTATAAATGATTTTATGGGGTATGTGACACCAGTGCCTTCCGATGTAAATTCAGTTATTCTCCTGTCGCGTAGTGCGTTCACCTTACAAACTTTGCATTTTCTGCAAGGAAAAAACCCTTTAAGTCTCCAAAAAATGTTGGGCGTGTAGGTGGGTCCGGAGCATTAGGTGCTATTAGATGCCTAAGATTAGAGGCCCCCCTAAACAATACACGTGGATTATCTGGTAGCAATGGAGCAAGGATCCGGTCATTTTTAACCACCGGCCAGTGCTTTTTAATTATTCTTTTTATAGCCCAATGTTGACTAGAATAGGTGGTTAAGAAAGCTAAACCAAAATCCTCTCTGTTTTTGGCTTGGGGAAGTTTGTCACCCAAAAGAACTAGGCGATCTCTGTTACCTATCTCTGCAATTAGTAAATCCAGGGTCGTATTATCATAGCCCTTACTTAGAAACCTGGACTTGAGAACCAAGGCCTCCTTATGAAATTCACCCAAATTGGTGCAATTCCACCTTAGGCGTGGGAATTGACCCTTTGGGACAGCCGACAGCCAGGAACGGTGATGACAAGAATCCAATGGGATATAACTATTCCTGTCAATCGGTTTGAAAAAGGTGGACATAACAATCTTGTCATCCTCAATTGTGATCACCAGATCCAAAAAATGGATCTGAGTGGGGCTGGTTTCATAGCTAAGTACAATCCCCCTGTCATTGTTGTTCAAAAAAGACAGAAAAGCAGCTACAGACTCTGCGTTCCCATCCCATATACACAAGACATCGTCTATAAATCTTTTCCACATGATAAGCTGTGGTGGCCTATCATGCAGAACCACATCCTCCTCCCATTTAGCCATAAAGAGATTGGCCATACTGGGAGCGAATTTCACTCCCATGGCCACTTCCTTTGTCTGTAGGTTTGTGCACACCTTTATACCAAAAATGATTGTGCTCCATCGAGAAATCCAGTAGTTCCAGCACAAAATTACACTGCGTGACGGAAATACTGGAGTCCCGATAGAGAAAATGTCGCACAGCCTCATGGCCCAATCTATGAGATATCGCCTTATAGAGTGATGCGACATCCGCAGTGACCAGCATGTAGGATGTCTTCCACTCAATGTCACTCAGAAGATTCAAGACATGTTTATTGTCCTTAAGAAAAGAAGGAGTACCCATCACCAGTGGCTGCAGGTAATGGTCAATATATTTACCCACTCGTGAAGTGATAGAGTCTATGCTACTGATGATGGGTCTTCCTGGGGGGTTCGTCAGGGTCTTATGAATCTTGGGCAGTATGTACATAAATGGTAGCCGGGGAGCCAGGGGAACCAAATGCTCCTCCTCTTTTTTATTCAATATGCCCATATCATGACCCTTGTCAATTAATGCATTCAACTCCCGTTTGAACGCAAGAGTTGGATCAGATGGTAGAGGAGAATAAGTTTCGGAGTCAGAAAGAATCCTTAACATAAACAAGTAGGAATCCTTTTCCAGGATGACAATAGCCCCGCCCTTGTCTGCGGAGCGTATAACTATGTCCTTCCTATTACATAATGCTTGAATTCTAACCCTAACGTTATGTTGTTGTTATGCCGATTTGATTCTCAATTTAGCCAAATCATTTAGCACCAAATCCCGAAACACATTGACGTTAGGTGCTAAATTCCCCGGAGGGTTGAAAAGTGAAGCATTGGACATCCCTGACTGGACAATAACAGATGCTTCCCTAGTTAATTGTCTAGCTGGATTACTCAAAATATACCTTTTTATATTGAGTCTACACGTGTATTTTTTAAATAGTATTTTTTTAAAACGTTTCGGAATTTGGTGCTAAATGATTTGGCTAACTTGAGAATCAAATCGGCATAACTACAACATAACTTTAGGGTTGGAATTGAAGCATTATGTATTAGGAAGGACATAGTTATATGCCCTGCAGACAAGGGTGGGGCTATTGTCATTCTGGACAAGGATTCCTACTCTAGGGAAATGTTAAGTATTCTTTCTGACTCCAAAACTTATTCTCCTCTACCATCTGATCCAACTCTTGCGTTCAAACGGGAGTTGAATGCATTAATTGACAAGGGTCATGACATGGACATATTGAATAAAAAAAAGAAGGAGCATTTAGTTCCCCTGGCTCCCCGGCTACCGGTTATGTACATACTGCCCAAGATTCATAAGACTCTGACGAACCCCCCAAAATACCCATCATCAGTGGCATAGACTCTATCACTTTGGGAGTGGGTAAATATATTGACCATTACCTGCAGCCACCGGTTATGGGTACTTCTTCTTTTCTTAAGGACACTAAACATGTCTTGAATCTTCTGAGTGACATTGAGTGGAAGACATCCTACATGTTAGTCACTGCGGATGTCGCATCACTCTATACGGCGATATCTCATAGATTGGGCCATGAGGCTGTGCGACATTTTCTCTATCGGGACTCCAGTATTTCCATCACGCAGTGTAATTTTGTGATGGAACTACTGGATTTCTTGATGGAGCACAATCATTTTTGGTATAATGGTGTGCACTACCTACAGACAATGGGAGTGGCCATGGGAGCGAAATTCGCTCCCAGTATGGCCAATCTCTTTATGGCCAAATGGGAGGAGGATGTGGTTCTGCATGATAGGCCACCACAGCTTATCATGTGGAAAAGATTTATAGACGATGTCTTGTGTATATAGGACAGGAACGCAGAGTCTGTAGCTGCTTTTCTGTCTTTTTTGAACAACAATGACAGGGGGATTGTACTTAGCTATGAAACCAGCCCCACTCAGATCAATTTTTTGGATTTGGTGATCACAATTGAGGATGACAAGATTGTTACGTCCACCTTTTTCAAACCGACTGACAGCAACAGTTATATCCCAATGGATTCTTGTCATCAACGTTCCTGGCTGTCGGCTGTCCCAAAGGGTCAATTCCTACACCTAAGGCGGAATTGCACCAGTTTGGGTGAATTTCATAAGGAGGCCTTGGTTCTCAAGTCCAGGTTTCTAAGTAAGGGCTATGATAATACGACCCTGGATTTACTAATTGCAGAGATAGGTAATAGAGATCGCCAAGTTCTTTTGGGTGACAAACCCCCCCAAGCCGAAAACAGGGAGGATTTTGGTTTAGCTTTCTTAACCACCTATTCTATTCAACATTGGGCTATAAAAAGAATAATTAAAAAGCACTGGCCGGTGGTTAAAAATGACCGGATCCTTGGTCTATTACCAGATAATCCACCTGAATTGTTTAGGGGGGCCTCTAATCTTAGGCATATAATAGCACCTAACGTTCCGGACCCACCTACACGCCTAAAATTTTTTTGAGACTTAAAGGGTTTTTTTCCTTGCAGAAAATGCAAAGTTTGTAAGGTGAATGCACTACGCGACAGGAGAATATCTGAATTTACATCGGAAGGCACTGGTGTCACATACCCCATAAAATCATTTATAATGTGCACCACTAAATGTGTTGTGTACCTCTTGAGGTGTCCATGCGGTTTGGAATATGTCGGACGCACCATCCGCATGTTACACGTCAGACTGGTAGAACACATCACAAACATAAAGACGGGTTTTGATAAGCATAATGTCTCTAAGCACTCTGATCTCAAACACAATAGATACCCTAAAGGTACCATCTTCGTAGCTTTAGAAAAATATACTCCCCACTGGCGTGGAAGTAACGGTAGGAGAACTATCTCTAGATCCGAAACCAATTGGATTTATAAGCTTGACACTCATGTTCCCAATGGTTTAAATGTTGAGTGGGACATCAACTGTTTTATCAATAACTGTTGATGTCCCCTAAGTCAACAATCCTTGCTTTTGGTTTAACCTTTTTCGTATGCACCAATAATAATCTATAATCTGTTTGATGCTGTGAATCCTTTTCCCTTCTGTACAATACAGTATTGGATATTTTGTTCTTCATCCCTCTGTTAGGGGATAACTTGTTATGTTTTATTTTTATTTTCTTATATGGATAGTTTTTGTTGTTGTCCTTCTTATAATATGATATAACTGTTTTTTTTGGGAGTGTGGAGGAGCGTATCCTTTTTTAACATACTTCCCTAGAAGTGTTTTTACACTACAGGCTAAACCCTAAATTGGTTCAGAATAAGATATGCTCTATCTATGGGCTTATCTTATGAATTGTTTCCTCTTTACCCACCTGGTAGTACTTAAATAATCCACAAGATGGCACTGCCTTTTCTATATATTTCTTTGGAGTGTTATAACAACTGCCCTGTGTTGTCAATTTATAAATAATCCACAAGATGGCACTGTTTTTTTTACATATTTTTTTAATTATATTTTTACATTTTTTTGGAGCAGTATTAGGACTGCCCTGTGGATGTCAGTGATGAGTCACCTTCTCCACCAACTAGATTGGTTAAAGTTTGGCGGGAATAGCCTTTTTAGATTGTCCAATAAGCTCTGGGTATCGTTTTTAGGGAACCTATGGCTGCGCTTCTCTGCTCTGCCGTGTGGATATTTAAAGCGCATGCCCGTGTGCGTACCCCTGATTACGTCAGTTGTGACAAAACGGTCGTAGGGTTTGCTGCGTATACACGCTTGGCGCATGTGCGTTCTTGATTTTAAGATACTAGCAGAGCTTTTTATCTGTATCCTTGCAAGGAACCTTTTTACTGTATTGGAACTTTTTGTTTAAATAAACCATCAAAGGAATCTCTGCACTACTGGAGTTTTTTCTCCCCTTCTTTTCTTGGTTAATTCATTTGTACGCTGTGGAAGTCGCTATCCATTAGTGCGCAGTTCCTGTCTCAACGGTCACCCATTGGTACGCTCTTGCCTCTTTGGTCATCTATTGGTGCGCAGCACTTATTTCCTGGAAGCGAACCATGGAAGTTACTCCTGACTGATGCCAGCTGGTCACCTGGGAATCCCTAACAGTGTTCCTGTGTTTTCTACTAAGCCTGTTCTGACCCCCCTGAGAAGGGCGGTCGCAGGCTCTCTGGTAAGCCTCCATTGTTTATTGTAAGGTGACGGGCAGCACAAGCGGAGAACATAGACCCTGGTTCCTGTATTGAAGTTTTTCTATTGGGATACCTTCACTTATGAACTTTGTTTGTAACATTAATGCACATAATTTCTCTAACACATATATTTATGTATGGATTTTTATTTATTTTTTACATGATTTTTTTCACTTGGTTTTTTTCACTGGATATTTTTGATTATGATACATATGTCATTTTAATGTAAATTTATATATTATGCTCACTTGGTAAAACCATTGGTTTACTATCCCGTGCTGCACTTTTTTATATATTCACAAAGTCAGGGTAACTCAAGACAACAGGTTTTTGCATCTCCCATAGAGGGTTTGCCCAGGCAAAGGGTCTCTCAGAAAGCAAAGATATCACGAAACCTACTTTGCTTCTGTCCATGGGAAACGCCTGGGGCAGCATCTCAAAGTAAATCTCAACCTGGTTGAGAAACCCTCTGCATTGAACTGGATTGCCCCCAAATCGCTGGGGAAGCGGAGCGGAACCAGACATACCTCTTATAGAGGTAATACTCGAGGCGGGTGCCTGCACAGAGACTGGGGCAGCAGCAGGGATGGCCTGCAACTCAGGCTGTACCGGAGCAGTCACAGTGGGAGACTCCAGGTGAGCCGTGCGAGCCGTTTGTAACACTATGGCAAACTGATCCATGCAGTGATCTTGCTCATCCAATCTGGAAAAAATATTACCAACAAGTGGATTGACTGTATCTTCTGAATTCATGGCCTTCGCCTACTATCAGGGACCATGAATCAGACCAAGACAGAAGTATAGTTAAATCACACTTGTTTAATAATAACAATAAGGTAAACAAAGTAAGCGTAGTCAAAACAAGCCAGAGTTCAGTAACCAGATCGGGTAGTCAGCCAAGCAAATGTCAGAGAGGCAGAGATAAATGTAGTAGTACAGCAAGCAGGATCAGGAGCCAGAAGAAACATCAGCCGAGCAAGATATCAATAGGAACGCAAGAGAAAGTTTCTGTGATGTTGACAAAGGCGAAGGCAGAGATCAAGTGAGCTGGACGGATTAAGTAGGCAGGACTGACGAGCAGAATCAACAACAGCTGGGTAACTGTGGAGAGAGATGGGAGCTGGCAATTAGCCGACAGCTGAGTGGCCAGCTCAGAGAAGGAAGGGCTGAGCCCAGCCCTAACAATGAGATCCTTTCCTCTACATGTGTGATCCTCTGAGCCTGGGCCTGCACCTCTATGTGGAGCTGTTCCAGCCCCCTGTGTACTGCATCCACAGTGGCAGTTAGTGTGGGGCCCAGCAAGGTAACCACTACCTGTGCTATTCCTGCAGGAGAGGCAGGATCCGTAGCCATTGTACCTGTGGTTGTGGGAGGCTGTGGCTGTGCCTGCAGCATCTCCGCTGGACACGGCTTCCATTTTGGCTCTGCCTGACGCTGTCTCTCCCATGGGGGGTATTGCAGAGGATGCCGCTTGTGCGTGCGATCGCTCTAAAAAGCGAACCATGTGTGCCCGCAGGATAGCGGGGGTGGAGGGGGGTCTCCCTGAAGCATTGGCGGGTGTTATATGCTGGTTTTGTGAGGAGAACGGCGGGAGCTGTGGATGCATCATCATCAGCTACTGTAATAATATTGTGAGAAGCAGTGACAACACCCTACCCAGATATAAGTTAGGCAATCTAGTACTCACAGAAGCCATAATTCTCCATAATATATTCTTATTTATACAAGGGACTTTTATGGTGCATTATTTTAATTAAATCTTAAAATTATATACATTTTTTTACGGCCCATACAATTTTATATATATATAAATTTACAGTGCCTTGAAAAAGTATTCATACCCCTTGAAATGTTCCACATTTTGTCATGTTACAGTTAAAAACATAAATGTATTTTATTGGGATTTTATGTGATAGACCAACACAAAGTGGCACGTAATTGTGAAGTGGAAGGAAAATGATAAATGGTTTTCAAAATTTTTTACAAATAAATATGTGAAAAGTGTGGTGTGAATTTGTATTCAGCCCCCCTGAGTCAACACTTTGTAGAACCTCCTTTCACTGCAATTACAGCTGCAAGTCTTTTTGGGGATGTCTTTACCAGCTTTGCACATCTAGATAGTGACATTTTTGCCCATTCTTCTTGCCAAAATAGCTCAAGCTCCATCAGATTGGATGGAGAGCATCTGTGAACAGCAATTTTCAAGTCTTGCCACAGATTTTCAATTGGATTTAGGTCTGGACTTTAACTGCAGAATCACACCACACTTTTTTTCTCCAAAAAAACTTTTATGTTTATGACT
Source organism: Aquarana catesbeiana (assembly GCF_042186555.1). NCBI lineage: Eukaryota > Metazoa > Chordata > Amphibia > Anura > Ranidae > Aquarana > Aquarana catesbeiana. Next base: position 189,125,699 of record NC_133326.1, on the reverse strand, counting down.
GTAATGGCAGCTAAGTTTTCTGATCAGGGAGCATCTGATATATATAATTGTATAGACCAAAAAAGTTTTTGTTCTTAAGATTTATTAATAAAAGATTTATAATGATACAGTTTATCCTACCTATACACTGATTTGGCACCTTAAAGTGATTTTAAAAATGTTTATATAAAAAAAAAAAAACAAACATGTTATACTTACCTGCTCTGTGCAATAGTTTTGCACAGAACAGCCCCGATCCTCTTCTTTTTGGTTCCCCTGCCAGCGGTTCTGGCTATGGGGGCACTTGAACAGACTGTCCATTCACACACAGACTGCGCTCGGCCCCACCCTGCTCCTTCCCCATTGGCTCACTGGCTGTGATTGACAGTAGCAGAGCCAATGACTCCCGCTGCTGTGTCAGCCAATGAGGAGAGGAAGACCCAGGAAAGCTGCTGCTCTCATAAGCATCACTGGATTGAGATGGGGCTCTGGTAATTATAAGGGGTGGCTGGGGGGGACCTGCACCCATAAAGTTTTTTTACCTTAAAGTGGTGTTCCGGCCAAAATTATACTTTTTAAATAAAAATACCCCTATAATACACAAGCTTAATGTATTCTAGTAAAGTTAGTCTGTAAATTAAGGTCTGTTTTGTTAGTTTATAGCAGTAGTTTGTTATTTTATAAACTTACAGCAGGCCGTGGCCATCTTAAGTGTGGGCATCTGAAGCCAGACTGTATTTCTTCCTGGATCTCATCCTTGCAGATCTCGAACATGCTCAGTGCAGCACAAGCAGTGTAATAGGTTTAAGGTCAGGTTTCCATAGCAACGACAGTTTCAGAGGAAGTTGCCGCCCCTTCCCAGAAGGCATTGCAAACAGGAAATAATGCAATGGGCCGCGGCCAGGGAGGAGGAAGTGAAAAATGAATACAGCAGATATACAGTAGGTGCTGAGAAAAAAAATAAAAAAATATCCAATTTGTTTACAGTGCACAGTTTAGTGAGGGATGCTGAAGAGTTGTAAAAGTGGGTGGAACTCCACTTTAAAGTATTAAGGTAAAAAAACCTTCTGCTTTTAGAACTAATTTAAAGCGGTATTCAATTTAAACCAAAAATGTAATATATTGCAGCTTACCAATTAGTAGATGTGATGGTTGCATTAGTTTTATTTTTTAAGCTTTGTCCCTCTGTTTTCATCTGGTGATCTGGCCAGTAACACACCTCCTGCTTTAGAGAGACACCACTCTGGATGAAGAAGCACAGGGGGCACATTTGGACAGCACCACTGTCAGTCGGGGGGGGGGGGTAGTGTTAAATGTACTAACCCACTTAAATACACTAAACAAATTAAGCAGAACTCCAGCTAACCCTTTAGAAGCAATTTTCCCCTTTTACTGCTATATCAGCAAGAGTTGTTCTTTTGAAAAACAACAGATTTAATGACTGGATCACCAGGTGAAAATAGAAGAAAAAAGCCTAAAAAACATAAATAATGCAGCCTTCACATATAAGAACTGGTAAGCCGCAATAAAAATAGTAAATAATAAATGTTTGCTTTGGAATTAATATCGCTTTAAAAGGTGCTTCTATGATTAAGAATTCTTTGTAGTGTATTATAATTTGATGGGGATGTGGAGCCATATAGTAACTCACAGACGCCGATTTGGGTATATATAACAATGTCAGCTTGCTGCAAGAAGTTCCTGTAGTACGTTGTCTAAAATGTTGCTTGCCAATCCCCCTGATAAGCATTGCCAAGTTTCAGAAAGCAAGCCTGTTTCCCTGGATTTATCAACAGGTCTTCTTAGCCAGCCTTTTCTTGGAATGAGTGGGGAGATTTCAGGATAAATCTGTGCACAATCACAAATAAGATTATGGAGCCTGACTGTTTTTTTGCTAATATACTTTCTGTTTTGTCATGCAAAGCTCAACACATGATAGTATACCCTTTATTTCTTTATAACTAGATTGAAAACAGTTTGTAAACCGTTGGTTTCTGAATTAAATACTGATAAATAGAAGGGGCTGACTACCTTGAAGGAGCAGTTCGGGTCTACAAATGTGATATTGGATTCTTTATGAAGGCTCAGTCAATTCTGTTATTTCTGCACTAATATAATAATATAAAAATGCTGTAAAGATATCCTGGTAGGAAATAGTATCCATAAAAAGTCCACCAAACATTACATTCTTACATTGCTTTGTGTAGTTACAACTTGTGATTATAACTATTGTAGCACCCTTCTAGTTTAGAGTAGGCTGCTAGGTAAATTTAGTTTAGCTCCTCTGGAATCAGTGGAACATTGATTGCTTGGGGCTGCTCAATGTTTCACAGGCTGCTTGCTGGTCTGCTGTTTCCCCCTGTCTTCTTTAGGCTTCTAGAAGTATAGTGGGAGGGAGAGCACAATAGGTAGCCTGAATATTTATGGGAATCCAACTAATCCCTGGGGAGGTGTGCCCAGAAGGTGGAAGAAGAGCCTATAAGTAGTCCGAGGCCTGGGCTTTAGCAGCAATGTTTCTGGGTCCACCCCTGCAGGAGGAGTTCCCTGTGCACCGCGTCAGGTTTCTGGAAGAATCTGTAGGATGACACCATGGTTCCAGCTAGTCTTAGCTAGGGGGCCAGTTCACAAGCTGAAATCCAAGGATTAAACCTCTCACCCAAGAGAGTAAGGAGGAACTTGATGGGAAAGAGTTCAGCTGTCCTGTGGTGGTGTGATTCTACTAGCCTCCCTCCCTCACTAGCAAGAGCCTGGTGGATATCAGCAGAAGGCAACCGATGATCCTGTGCCTAAGTAAGTAGCAACCCTATTGCTGAGGAGTTAGTGATTGTGTGTAACTTTTAAACTCTGGAAGGAGTACAGGTCACTGTCAGCACAGACAATCCTATGGGACATTCAGCAGTTGTACAGCACAGCCAGCAGTTAGTGAATAGGGATGAGCCGAACACCCCCGGTTCGGTTTGCAGCAGAACTTGCGAACAGGCAAAAAATTTGTTCGAACGCGCGAACACCATTAAAGTCTATGGGACATGAGCATGAATAATCAAAAGTGCTCATTTTAAAGGCTTGTATGCAAGTTATTGTCATAAAAAGTGTTTGGGGACCTGGGTCCTGCCCCAGGGGACATGTATCAATGCAAAAAGAATTTTTAAAAACGGACATTTTTTCAGGAGCAGTGATTTTAATAATGCTTAAAGTGAAACAATAAAAGTGTAATATTCCTTTAAATTTCGTACCTGGGGGTGTCTATAGTATGCCTGTAAAAGGGCGCATGTTTCCCGTGTTTAGAACAGTCTGACAGCAAAATGACATTTCAAAGGAAAAAAAGTCATTTAAAACTACTCGCGGCTATTAATGAATTGTCGGTCCGACAATACACATAAAAGTTAATTTTTAAAAACTGCATGGGATTTCCCCACAGGGGAAACCCGAACCAAAATAAAAAAAAATGCGTGGGGTCCCCCTAAATACCATACCAGGCCCTTCAGGTCTGGTATGGATATTAAGGGGAACCCCGTGCCAAAATTTAAAAAAAAAAGGGCGCGGGGTCCCCTCAAAAATCCATACCAGACCCTTATCCAAGCACGCAACCTGGCAGGCCGCAGGAAAAGAGGGGGGGACAAGAGAGCGCCCCCCTCCTGAACCGTACCAGGCCACATGCCCTCAACATTGGGAGGGTGCTTTGAGATAGCCCCCCAAAGCATCTTGTCCCCATGTTGATGGAGAGTAGGGCCTCATCCCCACAACCCTTGGCCGGTGGTTGTGGGGGTCTGCGGGCGGGGGCTTATCGGAATCTGGATGCCCCCTTTAACAAGGGGACCCCCAGGTCCTCCCTGTGTGAATTGGTAATGGGGTGACCCCGCCCCCCCGACAACACAGGGAAAGCCACAGGGAAGTCCCATGAATTCCCCGTGCGTCAGAGGAGGGCGGGGTCACCGGGTGGCCACACCCTCCGTTATATAAGAAATGTCAGAAGAAGCAAAGCATCACCCGGCTGAAGGCTTCCACTGAGGCGGATTGTGCGGACGGAGCGGAGAAGAAGCCTGGAGGAAGATGCAGGACAAGAAGAGTGGAGGAAGAAGATGGAGAAGGAGAAGATGAAGAAGAAGATGGAGGAAGAAGAAGAACACCGAAAGAACACCAGAAGAAAGAAGATGGAAGAAGAAGCCGAAAGAAGAAGAAAGTAATATAGAACTCGTGTTTTTTAAACTTTTTGACACTTTTTTTGTGAAATGGTAGGGGTACATTTGTACCCCATTACCAATTTGCACAGGGGGGGCCGGGATCTAGGGGTCCCCTTGTTAAAGGGGGCTTCCAGATTCCGATAAGCCTCCCACCCGCAGACCCCCCACAACCACCGGCCAAGGGTTGTGGGGATGAGGCCCTTCTCCCCATCAACATGGGGACAAGGTGCTGTGGGGGGCTACCTCAAAGCACCCTCCCAATGTTGAGGGCATGTGGCCTGGTACGGTTCAGGAGGGGGGCGCTCTCTCGTCCCCCGCTCTTTTCCTGCGGCCTGCCAGGTTGCGTGCTCGGATAAGGGTCTGGTGTGGATTTTGAGGGGGACCCCACGCCATTTTTTTAAAAAATTTTGGCTGGGGTTCCCCTGTGGAGAAATCCCATGCCGTTTTTATCAATTAACTTTTATGTGTATTGTCGGACCGACAATTCATTATAGCCGCGAGTAGTTTTAAATGACTTTTTTTCCTTTGAAATTTCATTTTGCTGTCAGACTGTTCTAAACACGGGAAACATGTGCCCCTTTACAGGCATACTATGGACACCCCCCAGGTACAAAATTTAAAGGAATAATAAACTTTTATTGTTTCACTTTAAGCATTATTAAAATCACTGCTCCCGAAAAAACAGCCATTTTTAAAACTTTTTTTTACATTGATACATGTCCCCTCGGGCAAGATCCAGGCCCCCAAACACTTTTTATGACAATACCATGCATATAAGCCTTTAAAATTAGCATTTTTGATTTCTCCCATAGACTTTTAAAGGGTGTTCTGCGGCTTTCGAATTTGCGGTTAATCGTATTCGAATCGATTAGAATTTTTGGATTTCGATCCAATTTGAATAGTTTTCAAATCAATTTTGAATAGTTTTCAAATTCGAAAAGATTTTAAATTCGAATTCGAAAAGTTTTCAAATTCGAGTAGTTTTTAAATTCGAATTCAAAAAGTTTTTGAATAGTTTTTGAATTTGAAAAGTTTTTTGAATTCGAAAAGTTTTCCAATTCTAATAGTTTTCAAATTTGTATAGTTTTCCAATTTTCAACAAGAATGAAATGGAATAGAAAATAAAGGAATAGGATAGAAAAAATAGAATAGAATAGAATAGAAAATAATATAACAGAAAATAAAATAATAGAATAGAGTAAAACAGAAAAAAAAAAAAAGGACAGAATGGAATATAATAGAATAGAATAGAAACAAATAGACTAAAGAAAAGAATAGTATGAAATAGAAATAATATAACCATCTTCCTATTCAAATCTCTTTTTTTCTATACTATTATTTTATTTTCTATTCTATTCTTTGCTTTTCTATTCTATTCTATTATTTTCTATTCAAATTCAAATTTAATCTATTTGAAATTCAAATTTCGGAAGATAGTTATATTCTTTGCTATTCTGTTATTTTTTATTCTATTCTAATTATTCTTTTCTATTCCATTCAAATTTGAATTACTTCTATATGAATTTTGGGACATGGCTAAATTCATTTTATTTTATATATTGTTTTTTTAATTCTATTATTTTCTAGTCTGTTATAGTCTATTCTATTCTTTGGTTTTCTATTTTGTTCTGTTTTACTCTATTATATTATATTCTTTTATTTTCTGTTCGAATAGAAAAGAATATATTATATTTTTTCTATTCTATTGCTCTATTTTCTATTCTATTCTATTCTCTTTGGAAATTCGAAAACTATTCGAATTTGAAAAATATTCGAAATTGATTCAAAAACTATTCGAAATTGATTATAATTCCGTCTGAATTTTTTTTGTTATTTTAGATTCATTTAAATTCAGTACTATTGTAATTTGGAAATTCAAATACATCCGAATTTCTGAAAAACAAAAATTAATCCGCATTTCAATTCTAAACAAAACAAACTGCACATGTCTATCCCAAAGTAACCCACGTGGAAATGACATCTTGTGGTAAGCAGGTTTATAGATGACATTAAAAAACACAGAAGATTTATTAAAATTGTTCCTGCACTACCTTAATCAGAATGATTTGAATTTAGAATTTTCTTACAATTATCACCCAGAATGTATCTACTATTTAGACATTGTGGTGATAGGTCCAGGAGCAAGACATTTAGGCTGCTACCCCACACACGCACAGTTAGCTCAATACCCATTGGAGAATTCATTAAAGTTAAAAGAAACTGCTCCATACTGGATAGTTTTGATCAGGAATGTTGGCCAATTTCCAGTAAATTGAGAGAAAGGGTTTATAAGGAGTGGTGCATAAATAGAGCAAGAAGGTTAGCCTCAGATAAAGATTGGTTTGATTAAGTGAGTAAGAGTTTTACTACTAAATGTGGATCTCAATGTCCGCATGGTGGTAGGATACATTCTTTTACCACCTTTTCTACTAAATATTCACAGGTTGTTAATATTACACGATTCTTAAAGACGGTTGTGTTTTTTTCTAGTAGGGGGGCTCCCACATTGGATGCAAAGTTGTCTCCAATTCTCTATTGTTTAAAAACTCAAATTAAACACTGTTTTTTTTATGGTTGGGTCTTATCCTTCTAGGTTAAATACCTGTCGCTATTGTATGAGACACAAGAAATACATAAAAGGTAAATCATCCACTACAGGCAACACCCACCCCATTTGACAGTACATAAATTGTGGCTCCAAAATATGTTGGCTGTACTATTTTCCCCCTGGAAGTCAGTATAATAGAATATTTCAATGATTTGTTGTTGTTCAGTTATTTAGTCGTGTCCAAATCTTTGTGACCTCATGGACCATAGAGCGCCAGGCTTTTCTGTCCTCCACTGCCTCCTGGAGCTTGCTTAACTTCATGTTCATTGTTTCGATGAAGCTATCTTTCCATCTTGTTTTCTGTCATCCTCTTCTCCTTTTCCTTCCATGTTTCCCAGCATAAGGGTCCTTTCCAATGACTTCTCTCTTCGTATTAGGTGGCCAAAGTATTCAGGTTTCAGCTTCAGGATCTGTCCTTCCAGTGAATATATATGCTTGCTGGAATTTATCATTCCGGGTTGACTGGAACATGGTAAAGGTGTTGTGACAACATCCAGAAAAAGCTGTATGGTTGATTTACTAAAAATAAAGGGTGCAAAATCTGGTACAGCTCTGCATCGTAGCTTGGCTTCTAACTTGTTCAATCAAGCTTTGATCAAAAAAAAAATGGAGCTGCACCAGATTTTACACTCTCAAGTTTTAGTAAATCAACCCCAGTGTTTGCACTCATGGTGTACAAGGGGGAATCATACACCACCAGTACCATCAAAGACCAGAAATGTTTCCTACAACAAGAAATGTCCTCTCTCTGGCATAATTGTGCTTGCAACATGAAGGCATTCTATGGATTGCAGACAGTTTTGCACTCCTCTCACCACTAAAAAGTCCTATTTGATCCTTTACCAGCCCGCAGTGGTTAAAGAGGTTGCATCGCATATTAGCTCATTATGAAATACTTGCCTTAGAACGATGCCCTGCAGTGCCACTGGCACTCTGCTTCCACAGCCGACATCTTTCCCCGGATTTACTTTAGTGTGGAAGCCACCGGTCACAGCACGTGCCCTGGAAAGACAGCACCAGTGGGCCGTTTCTTCAAAGCGCATGCTCCAATGACGTTGGCAGCAGTGCATGTTATATTTATAGTACCTACAGGTAAGCCTTATTGTAGAAGTGGTGTAACAGAGTTTACAACCACTTTAAGGGAAAATAGGTGTACTAGAAAATGGATGTTCTAGATTACTCGTGAACTTTACTATGCCCACCATTAAATCTGTGACAGTATTTTCGAGAAAGTGGGCTAATTCATGGTTGGAATGGGCTATTGCCCAGAAAAAATGCAAATATCATGCAGAGGCAAAGCTAGCACCTTCATATCAGTGTTCATAGCTTCAGGTCATAATTGCAGCAATTATTTTTAACAATTAACTGCATAAGGCATTCTGGGTAATTGCAAGGTAATTACAGGTACAGCATGCAACTTGGCAACAGCAGGCAACGTTGCTTAGGTGTGAATGCAGTCTAAGATCATACAGATCCAATATCTATGGGTGAATTTAGAACTAGAGTTATAGCTTATTCAGTTTAAGCCATCTTAGCACATCTTAGCACATTAACAATAAAGCTGGGATTTTCTTATTTGTAAGGGCACTAGAAAGGGTTGGAAAGCTGATTATTACATTTTGATTAAATTTGGATATTTTAGAAGGAACTAATAGTGAATATGCCTTCTATGAAGCACAAATTATCAGTAGGTGGCAATAAAGCATGACAGATACACCTGTAAACTGTGTGCACGGCAACTGAGTTGAAGTTTAGCCATAAAAAAACTTTGTCTATGGCTTTAGTGAGCTAATATACCTGTAATGAAGGATGTGCCACATTATATAGGCATCTGAATCCTGTAGAAGACCTTACTGCAGGGATGCCCGGATCTTTTCCTGTCTCTGAACTTTTGACATTGCAGGGGTTAAAAGCTTTGGGTTTTCTGTGAAGCTATGGAGATTTTTTTCTAAAACTTAACTTCAGTTTTAAGGAGTTCAGGGCAGCAACAATAGTACATTTTCAGGCCCAAAAGTAGCCATAGATTAAAAAATACATTGAAATAAATATCCTTTAGTACAGAAAAACTATTATTATTATTATTGTACATTATTATTGTCATCTATTTTGTTTTTTTGAGATATTCGTTAGTGTCCTTCTTTAGCATTTTTTTAAATGTTTAAATTAACAAATAAAAACAATGACACTCTTTTTTTCCTTTTAAGAAAAAAAAGAACCTACATTCAAAGGTTTGAACTGTATATAATAAATGACTGCTCCTCTGTGGCACCTTTTTCCATTGGGGTTAGCTGAAAACATCCACTTAGCAACTGTATCTAAGAAACAGTAGCAGCTGATCGCTAATTTGAGCACCTACTCCTACCGTGCGGACATGATAAACTGGCACGTATAATATAAAATATGGTACCAAAGAAATACAATGAGCTGGAACATTTTGTCCTAGTTAAATGATCTTAGTTTAAATTAAATAATGCCATAATGACGCTAGTGTTGCTGTTTCCACATTGCATTGTATTATATTGTGAGTGCACGCAAGAAGATTTGTTTGTAACACTAACAAAACTGCAAATGATAAATACAAAGCACAGTTATTAGAAATGTGGTTACCCCAGCTTTGGTACTTCAGTATTGCCGGCGCCAGCAGAAAACGATAAAGTCAACTCATCAGGCTGCATATTGCTAGAAATAGTGTACATGACCAATTGATAGCAGTTAGATGTGAGAGGTGTGACACAGAGTTGTCCAGGCCAACAGCTAAATATACAGTTGAAATGGAAATATGTCAAAACGCCTATCTGCTTTTGGATTTACAATTTTGTCTAGCCATTTTTGTAATCTATATCTATGTTGGGGGGGGGGGGGTTACACCACTACACCATGTAAATTATGGACTACATTTGTGTCACCTACCTACCCTTCAACCTGCTGATTGGACAATAAAAGAGTAGTATACAAAAATAAAAATCATCAAATCTATTCACTCTATTCCTCTGGTCAGTAAATATGCCTATGGCATAGATGATCAGCTGCCAAGGTTATCCCTCCCTCTTCCAGTCCAAGTGCTGCTGTGCAAGGGTTGGCATTAAGCTGATATCAAGACAGTTTATATGTAAATTAAATGCAATTATTGATTTGAAGGAATACACAAATTGCGTTGTTAATTGTAAAATTGTGTTTTTAGTTCTGCCCAGAGTTCAGAGTGAATTTCTGGTGAAAAGTTTTTTAGTTTTAGTTGGCGTGGTGGTACCAAGTGGTAGGAAGTAGAGAAGTGTCCCCCAATTGATGCACCTGTTCTGGTAACAACTGCCAAAGCAAGATTGGCTGGAATTTCACTTTGAGAGATTAGTCATAAAAATATGTTTATTTATGAGTCTGACCTATATGAAGTGAGAGGAAGTCCTCATCCAAAACACATAGAACACACAAATGTCATTGACCCATTTTCAAGTGAATTACCAGGCTCCTTTTGGCCAATCGGGAAACGGACGGGTCCGTTTTCTGATTGGCCGGGAGGAGAATAAGTGTGATAATAGCAAATATTCATACGCTATTGTCACACAACTGGGTGGGCTCGGAGCGCAGTGCTTTGCACCCCGAGCCCACTCTTTTTTAAAGCCTATCAAAGCCTCTGGCTCTAATCACGTGCTTCAAAAAAACACCCCGCCCATTGGAATACATGGTCTGGCGCCCTGTATGTAGATCAGGGGGCCGGACACATGGATAGGGGGGGCGGCGCCCATGCGCCACTAATGGATGGGCTGCCACTGATAGGGATTAGCACTATTAGCACCTATTCACCACATAACGTGCTATTTTGTTCACACAAGCATGTTCATGTGCGTTATGAATGCATGCTGCCATGCGTTGTTGCATTGCAGTGCTTGTTTTTTTTTTTTACTTATACATGATTCCTATGCACTACAGTGCTTTGCTATGTGTTACAGAAGCATTGGAATGTGCTGCGTTGCACAAAAATGAAATATGCCTATTTTTAGTGCAAACCACACAGCATGTTGCTGTGAATTGAAGTCATAGGACATAAGGCTAATTGTCTTTTTCTTGCATTGAGACTGCATTGGGCAACGCTTGGAAAAAGAGTAAGATGCGCAACATAAAATACATATAAATAAATACATAAATAATTGGAACAAATTACAAAAGTAAAATGAACCAAGATAAATGAGGAATTTAGGGTGTGGGCAGTAATGAAGGAAGGTAGACACAAGAGAGAATAACTTTGCAGTAAAACCACATGACTATGCAATATAACAATACTGTGCTTATATACTTCATATAACTGGTAGTTGAAAAGCCAGCTATGCACTGTGCATTTATGGTGCTTATTAGGTAGTTTTTGACATGAAGATTCTCAAGCACAGCAGTTCACATGTCAATTGTAAAGAATGAATAGTATTGATTCATGCCATTCATTGTGTACAATTGTGTTGCTAGCTGTGATTGGTCACAGTAATCACATGGTACAGACAGGGCCAATCACAGCCCATCTGTACCATGTGATAAGTTGTGGTCAATCACAGCTAATAACAATACACACTGAATGAATCAGGTCATTCAGTAAAAATGGTTAAGTATACTAGTAAAATTCAGTGGTATAAGCAATCATAATGTGTAAAAAAAAATCCTGATCTTTTTCTTAGCGTAGTGCAGTGTTACTATGGTAACACTGTATTGCTCTGGTCATAGTGTGTTAAAAAAAAATCATTAAAAAAATGAAAAAAATGTTATAAAAAATATTTTTTTTTTTTACAAAAATTGAAAAAAATTATTATATTTGTTTTCACGTCTTCATTTTCCAAAAAATGGTGACAAAAAATTACAACTTCAAAAAACTTGCCATGCCTCTTACTAAATACATTGGACTGTCTATTTTGCAAAAAAGGGGCCATTTGGGGGTATTTGTGCTATCCTGGCGTTTTCAGGCCTCAAGAAATGAGATAGCCCAGCAGTACATCAGGATTGATCAGATTTCAGATATATACGTATATACCATAGTTTGTGGACTTTATAACTTTGCTACAGACTAAATATTAAAAATTGATTTGGGTTTTTTTCACCAAAGAAATGTAACAGAATACAGTCTGGCCTAAATTTATGAAGAAAGATTTTTTATTTGCAAAATGTTATAACAGAAACAAAGAAAAGCACGTTTCTTTTTTCAAAATTTTTCATAATTCAAAAATTTAAGCATCTGCCATGAGGAGGGGGGCAGAGCATCTGACCAAAATGGCCACGGACTGAAACAGCTCCTACAGGCCGGAGCATGCTTCCTATGTAACTGAGGGGTACGCACTACTGACCCCTGAAATTATGCCCTACAGTGCTGGCGAATCTTGGCAGAACTGTTAGGAGATACCTAGCATAAAGCAGTGTTCTGTTGTACCTGAGGGGCCGTGGGCTGGGAGAGGAATATGGCCATCCGTGGAGTCCTGTCGGCTGTGTGTGTCGGAAGGGGAGACTGGAGCCTGAGTCCCGGATCGTTCGGCTCGGCTTGGTGGAGAGGGGCACACCTCTTCAGAGATGCTTGGTGGATGTTGGAAAGTGGAGGCGGTGAGCAGTCTCGTGTGTTCGGAGGTGTTCGGAGGCAGACCCCTCCAGGGGTGATGTGGTGTCTAGCCCCGAGGCGAGCAGCTTACAAGGAAGCTCTGCAGCTTTGGGATGGGGGGCTGGTGAAGGGCTGGCAGATTCAAGAGAAGGTGTGACAGAGAGCTAAATTATAAAGTCATTATAAAGCCCTGAATTAACCCTGTCATCCTAAATGCAAGCATACCACCAAAACCCTCCAATCCAAATGAGGGAGAAGAGGAGCATCTGGGGCTACAACTAAAACCTCTACTGGGACTCAATTAGTCCAAACAACAGATATTAAGGAGTTTTTTCAACAACAAGGATCCTCTAACATTGCAGAATCGATCCCAGCTTCAGTAATCACTGAAGGAGAGATGGAACAAGCCATCAAGGACCTCCCGACAACTATATCACGGCCCATGATTGATACAAGTGAAATGGAGAAAGGGACCTGGGATATGCAAGCATATATTCGATCGTTACCTACAAGAGAAGACATGGACAGTTATGTGTACAGATTAGAAACCTTGTATAAAGCAAAATTGCAATCATTGAAAATATCTGTGCAAAATACCCAAGAAAAAATTAATATTTTAGACGCTAAATTATCGGTCATGGAACAGAAATTGACACAGGTTGAAGCTAGATGCAAGGAGCAAGATCACTGCTTAAAAGATGCTACCACCATTATAGACGATTTAGAAAATAGGAACAGATGGAATAATATTGGAGTTAGAGGTTTACCAGAAGCAACCAGTCCTGAGGAATTAATGCCAACTTTGCGAGGTATTTTTAACACGTTGCTACAATGTCCACCTACAACTGAACTCATACTGGACCAAGCGCATAGATCACTGGGTCCCAAAAGCACAGACCCTGCTAAACTGAGAGACGTAATCTGTAGGATACACTATTTTCACATAAAGGAAAAGATCATAGCAGCTGCACACCAGCGCAAGACTATTGACTTTCATGGGACACAATTAATTTTACTGCAGGACCTTTTTAGGCACACTTTGGCCTTAAGGAAAGCAATGAAACCCTTCTTAGAAATTTTGCAGGAGAAGAACATTTTTTACATATGAAAATTTCCATTTCAACTTCAGGTTCATCATAAAGGGCAAATCGACATATTTCGGAACATTGAAGATCCGCCTGGTTTTTTGAAAAGTCTTCAGCTTCCTGAAGTGGAATTACCACAATGGCAATAAATGTACAGTAGTTTAGTGTCCAGAAGGAGAGATGGGAGACCCCTTTAACAATCTTTACAGATGCTGGGGAATGATTTGGGGGAGGAGGGAGGAAGAGGGATGTATATGGGGAAGAGAGAGGGACTGGAGGGAGGGGGGAGGGGTAAACCCCATTTTGGGGGGGGGCTGAGAGTGCATTTGGGTTAATATAGGGAAACACTGCACTTGGAAATTGAGATTTTTTTTGCATAGTCTATATATACACTGGTAATAAGAGTATAAAGGGGTAGGGGTTAGAATTTCACGCAGAGGGATATTGGGACATTGGTTAAATATGTAGGGGTGAACATTCCGAGAGACTTGACTAAATTGCAGGAGTTAAATTATTCCCCCAAAATTCGAAATGCCATAAGACTTCTTCAAAAATATGATGTCAGTTTTTTTTTGGATTGGGAGGATTAATATAGTAAAGATGGACATATTACCAAAAATACTGTATGTGTTCTAAAAAGTCCCAATAATTCCTTCAACTACTCTCCTGGGTCAATTATGTAAAGCTATAGGTAGGTTTATTTGGGCTCAGAAATCCCTGGAATTAAAAGAGAAACATTAATTAGGATAAAAAATAAAAGGGGTCTTGCGCTTTCAGACTTTATGTTGTATTCACGAGCAGCATCTATTATAAGGATTATTGACTGGTTATACAATGTAAAATCTAAAAAGTGGGTGACACTAGAGGAAGATATATCGCCCTGGTAAAATTGAAATCACTTCCATGGGTTAAGCCTCAGTTTCGACCCCAGAAGAAAGATATGTCGCTTTTTATCTTGTCAACATTAAAAATATGGGAATCGATACTAAAGAAAAAGATTCTCTCTACACAAATCGGGCCTATGACTCTCTTTCTTCAGATGGAATAGTTCTGAAGATACAAGAGTTGTTCAGATGGTAAACTTCCTCTGTTGATTGACCTGGGGCCTGAGAATGGATCGAAGTCAGTGAGGGCGAACCTTGGCACCCCAGATGTTTTGGAGCTACATTTCCCATGATGCTCATGCACTCTGCAGTGTAGTTGAGCATCATGGGAAATGTAGTTCCAAAACATCTGGGGTGCCAAGGTTAGCCATCACTGATCGAAGTGGATGCAATATCAACAACTATATACATATATAAGATTGTAAACACAAACCTCTCCAATAAATAGACCCTTAACAAACTTTGAGCAATTATTAGTGCAAGAGCAAAAACCAACACAAAGTTTATCAATAACGTATAAACTCTTGCTGCCTTCTATTCCTCTTACTGAAATGCCAATTATGAAAAAATGGGAATCTGAGATAGAGAGACCGATTTCATGGTCAGAGTAGGAAAAAACATTTTTCTTGACACATAAAATATCGCTATCTGCTAAACATCAAGAAAGAAGTTCTAAAATTATGTTGAGATGGTATCAATGCCCAGTAGATTTACATAATATAAACAATAGTAACCAGGATATGTGTTGGAGATGTTTGAAAGAAAGGGGTACAATGGCACATATATGGTTTTACTGCCCAATGATGCTGGATTTTTGGGTAAAGATATTTCAGATTTGTCATAGGATTACAAAATCTAACATAGAATTAAATATCTGTACTGCAGTATTATCAATTATACCAGGGTCAGTGAAAGCCATTAAGGGAAATATTTTATGCTATATATGCTTATAGCGGCACGGACAGTAATAGCCAGAAATTGGCGAAAGACGACATGCCCCTCAATAGCAGAATGGGTGTGTAAAATGAGTGAGATGAGACTCCTGAAGGAATTAATTTATTAGAACAGAAATGTGGCAACAATAGAAAGATTTCGATCCTCTACAATGTTCACACAGTATCCAAAGTAATGATAGACCGGAAACCCTCCTTTTTTTTTTTTCCTTCGTTGAATGTATGTGATGGATGTGTGCTTGTTCTGTCATTTAGTAGTATGTACAGAGCTGCAGGTTAGATAATAACTAAGAGAGAACAGTATATAGAATACCTTAATACATTAGATCTATAAGAAGAGGGAAACTATAGTAAGATGAAGGTGTATTTTTAATATTTGCTTGATTGGGATATTAGAATATCTAAATACTACAAGTGATATATATATATAGTGATATATATTTTATGAATTTATGAATTGTTATATTCGTGTAGCCTCACCTTTCAGTGATTCGTTTTTTATTTGGCTATTTTTTTATTCTCGTCAGATCAAAAGTATATATATATATATATATATATATATATATATATATATATTTGTATGTTTGTTTAAAAATTGAAAATCAATAAAGAGAAATTGTAAACAAACATTTTTCAAAATGTTCAGTCTTTTTTCATTTATTTAGCAAAAAAATAAACAAAACAATTAAATACCACCAAAGCTGTATTTGAGTGGAAAAAAGGTACAAATTTCATATGGGTACAGTGTTGCATAACGGCACAATTGTCATACAAAATTCAACAGGGCTGAAAGCTGAAAATTGGCCTGGGCTGGAAGGGGGTGAAAGTGCCCAGTATTGAAGTGGCTAAACAAACCTTTAGTTCACTTGTTTTGTAATCCTAACATCATCTTTGTTATCTGTCGTTTTTTTGAGTGCCTGTTATTACTATACTCAGGCATATAGTCTTGAAATTCAGCCTGACACTTTTGATCTGACGAGAATAAAAAAATAGCCAAATAAAAAACTAGTCACTGAAAGGTAAGGCTACACAAATATAACAATTCATAAAATGCAGATGTGAATGATCACAAATACCCACTATTCTCTATAGTTTATACTATAATCTATAGTATAAACATGCGTAATTTCATATACCAAAACTTTTTTTTTAATATTTGTTAATGTAATTTGTTTAATTTGTAATATACACAGTGTATAAACACACTTTTGCAACTCAGTCTCTAATATCAGTATTTGTTACTCATTTTACATTAGTGGAAATCTTAACAGCTTCCTATACTAAAATATGTGCCAGTAAACAGCAGATATGTTTTTCCAAAAAAAGTTAATGGATATGTCAGTTACTGTAAATGAATTGATTTTTCTCATACAATGATTCTTTTTAATAGAAACATTCAGGGAGAATTGTTTAGAGATGTTTTAGAAGGCAATTTGTTTATCTTTGCAAAGCCACAGTCTTCACTTTGGATGTTATGACACCAGATAAATTTGGACAGACATGTACACGCATCAATGCACGTTTAAATCGTCTGTAAAGCCTGTGGTTATGTTAAGAGCATACCTATAAAGAAATATAATATTTTTACAAAATGTTTGTCATTTTAGGGTATTTGCACATGCTACTGATGTTTCTAGCCTTAATTTCTTGCATTTATTTTGTGCATATTTGCACACGTATTTATGTATACATGCATACAAGAATAAAATAAATTCTAGCATCCAGAGTGCTCTTCTAAACTCTTCAAATTAACATTTCGTAAGATACTGTCCTCAATGCAGATATCTGTATTTTTTTGTTCATCTATATGCAGCGCATGTTTACACAACTATGTGTACAGGCACTTTGAAAACAATGGGCTGCATATGCCTGCATGCCTAAAAATGAGATTTTAGGCAGCAGTGTGAAAGATGCCTAATTTCCCTTTTCTTATGGAGTCCAATATATTTATTTATTACACTGAAATATTGGTGTACACTGGTATAAAAGGTTCCCAACTAGTTTATCTGGTTTTCTTAATAGAGATGTAAAGTAATATAAAACCCTCAGAGGGTCACTGTGTACTTATCACCACTGTTTTTATTTATTCAGCATTCAAACAATTCACACTCAAGCTAAGTGCAAATCATATGACACAATGGAATGCCACAAACAGTTGACAGTGGATATTTCTAAAATCTATCATCTTAAAAATGTTAACAGTTCATATCAATTATCATTTAAGAAGAAGTACACAAGCAATGGAAGATCTCCTAAGGTAATTAGTAAGCATTACTCAATCTGGTTTAGCATTTTCATTCTATTATAGAACTTTAAAACCCAGCAACAACCCCATGTTGACCTCAACATGAACAAGGGTACTGTCAGGAAACGAATACAGCTAATGCTTGTTCTCGTGCAGCTAATGCTCATTCCTGTGCAGCAACTGCACAATCCCATGCAGCTAATACTTGTGCACATGTACCAGCACACAGACGAGCTCTGGCTAGTATCCAGCATGCACTGACACATTGGTGCAATCGTGTCCACGCGTCTACGCGCATTGCCAGTGTGTGTGCTGCCGTTCCTGGGCTTTTTGGATTCAGCCTACCCACCGGTGATAAAGATATGAGCGAAGGCTGTGTTTAGGGGGAGTCTCGAACCACACTAAGCAGGACATACTGTGAGTTCTGTGGAGGAGGACTGCTGTGCTTTGCCATCCGTCTGAGGCACCAGGGATCTGGAGATCAGGATGCTAATATGAACTACTACCTTTCTGAGGTATGCCTGGGCAGCCAGCTAAGGATAGATAGGGATCTTTTAACCACTTGCCAACCGCCTCATGACGATGTACGTCGGCAGAATGGCACGGGCAGGCAGAATCACGTACCTGTACGTGATCTGCCTCCCGCGGGCGGGGGGTCCGATCGGACCCCCCCTGGTGCCTGAGGCGGTCGGCTTCTGTCTGGCAGCGATCAGATGTGAGGGGGAGGCCATTCATTCCTCGCGATCGCTCCCAGCCAATGAGAATCTTCCTCTGCCTCTGTAATGTAAACAGAGGCAGAGGAAGTGATGTCATCGCTCCTCGAGCCGGTCTTTTTCGTTCCGGCACCGAGGAGAGAAGACATCAAGTAAGTGCACCAACACTACACTTCCAGTAGAACACGCCAGGCACACTTTTCACCACCCAGTCACCCCCCGATCACCCCCCTGTACCCCCTGTCACACTGACACCAATAGCAGTTTTTTTTTTTGCTTTGGTGTCAGTTTGTGACAGTTATAAGTGTTAGGGCAGTTAGGGTTAGCCCCCTTTAGGTCTGGGGTACCCCCTTTAGGTCTAGGGTACCCCCCTACCCCCCTAATAAAGGTTAACCCCTTGATCACCCCCTGTCGCCAGTGTCACTAAGCGATCGTTTTTCTGATCGCTGTATTAGTGTCACTGGTGACACTAGTTAGGGAGGTAAGTATATAGGTTCGCCGGCAGCGTTTTATAGCGACAGGGACCCCCATATACTACCTATATTAACCCCTTGATTGCCCCCTAGTTAACCCTTTCACCAGCGATCACCGTATAAGTGTTACGGGTGACGCTGGTTAGTTAGTTTGTTTTTTATAGTTTATTATAGTTTTAGAGCACCCGCCGTTTATTACCTTATAAAGGTTTAACCCCCTAATTGCCCGGCGGTGATATAAGTTACGTTTTTAGGGTCAGATAAGGTCAGCGTCGCCCCAGGCAGCGTCAGGTTAGCGCCAGTACCGCTAACACCCACGCACGCAGCATACACCTCCCTTAGTGCTATAGTATCTGAACGGATCAATATCTGATCAGATCTATACTAGCATCCCCAGCAGTTTAGGGTTCCCATAAACACAGTGTTAGCGGGATCAGCCCAGATACCTGCTAGCACCTGCGTTTTGCCCCTCGGCCCAGCCCTGCCCAGCCCACCCAAGTGCAGTATCGATCGATCACTGACACTTACAAAACACTAAGCACACATAACTACAGCGTTCGCAGAGTCAGGCCTGATCCCTGCGATCGCTAACAGTTTTTTGGTAGCGTTTTGAATCAGTCGCTGACAGTCAGGAGCTTTTTTGCCTGTGAGTCTCACTAGTGTACCCCTAAATTTAGAGCCCAAAATGGCAAATCGAAGGTACACTAGTGAAGAGGCCTACTCGTTTCTGAGCATGACAGATAGTGAAGAGGAAGTCACTCATCTGTCAGATTCAGGCTCAGAATACGATCCTGTAGAGGACAGCGGCTCCATGACAGATAGCTCTGACGACGGAGTTGTGGTCCCTGCTAAGGTCAGGCGTACCAGACCCCAATCTTCTTCTTCTGTCCTTGAAGTGCAAGAACCGCAGGTCCCTCGTATGGAACAGAGCAGTACTAGCGCCGCTATTCCTTCTGGTGAACTGGCAAGCACCAGCGGCCTAGTACACCCTGGTCGTACATCCAGCACTGCAGTATCACCTGGTGACGTGGCGAGTCCCATAAGTGCAGTTCAAGCTGGTGAGGTGGCAAGCACTAGTAGTGTCCCGCTGCCACCAAGAAGACGAACACAGGCCCGTCGTGCCCATAGTGCCCTTCCTGCTGCATTCACCAATCCGAATTGGGAACCCACCACTTCTGCAGCACCCGTACTTCCCCCATTCACTGGCCAACCCAGAATTCAGGTGGAAACAGTTGATTTTACGCCACTGGATTTTTATTCGCTGTTTTTCACCGAAGATATCTATAGATCTATTGTGGACCAAACCAATTTATACGCTGGTCAACACATTGCTACTATTCCCCAGTCCTCCCTTGCCAGAGATTGGAGACCAATTACGGTCTCCGAATTTAAGATCTTTCTGGGCCTTTCCCTCAACATGGGCATAACTAAAAAGAGTGAGTTGCAGTCATATTGGTCCAATGACCCAATTCACCATATACCCTTGTTCTCTGCCTCCATGACCAGGGCACGATACGAGCTCCTGCACTTCAATGACAATGAACTCTGTCGCCCTCGTGGAGACCCTGAATACGATCGGCTCTACAAAATTCGGCCCCTTGTAAACCACTTCAACCAGCGTTTTGCAGACTTGTTTACTCCCCATCAAGTTGTATGCGTTGATGAGTCCCTGATTAAATTTTCTGGCTGCTTGTCATTCAAACAGTACCTTCCCAGCAAGCGTGCCAGATATGGGGTCAAGATGTATAAGCTCTGTGACAGGGCCACCGGCTATACATGTAGTTTTATGGTTTACGAGGGCAAAGATAGTCACTTAGAGCCGACAAACTGCCCTGACTACATAGGAAGCGCTGGCAAGATAGTGTGGGACTTGGTGTCACCCTTATTCGGAAAGGGGTACCACTTGTTCGTGGACAATTATTACACGAGCGTGCCACTTTTTAGTCACCTTTTTGATCAACAGATTGGAGCATGTGGCACCGTGCGACCTAATCGCCGGGGCTTTCCCCAGCGGCTTGTAGATTCCCGTCTTAGACTGGGGGAGAGAGTCTGCTTCAAGTGTGATAACTTGCTCGCCATGAAGTGGAGGGATAATAAGAATGTTTTCATTCTTACCTCCCTTCATGCAGACACGATGGTACAAATTACTAAGGCGACTGGTGTTGTGGAGAAACCCCTCTGTGTCCACGAATATAACCAAAATATGGGAGGGGTGGACCTCAACGACCAGTTGTTGGCGCCGTACCTAGTTGCCCGTAAGGCCAGACACTGGTACAAAAAAGTGTCTGGTTATTTATTTCAATTGGCTTTGCTGAACGCTCATGTGCTATACAGAGCTTCAGGACGGACTGGATCCTTCCTTAAATTCCAGGAAGGGATCGTCAGAGCCCTTCTGTTTCCAGATGGTGCTCCACCTCACCTTCCCCAACCAAATGCAGTAAGCCGGCTGCATGAGAGGCATTTTCCTTATGTCCTCTCGAGTACCCCTACCCAACGAGCCCCCCAAAGAAGATGTCGTGTCTGTAGCAAGCGCAGATTTAGGCGTGACACACGGTATTATTGTCCCTCCTGTCCTGACAATCCTGGTCTATGCATTGGTGAATGTTTTGAACGCTACCATACACTAGTTGAGTTTTAGCGTAGGGTACAGCATTGCACAGACTAGGACACACTTTCACAGGGTCTCCCAAGATGCCATCGCATTTTAAGAGACCCAAACCTGGTACCAGTTACAAAAGTTAAAGTTACTAAAAAAAAAAATAAATAAATAAAAAAAAATTAAAAAAAATAAAAACACAAAAAAAATATAAAATAAAAAAAACAAAAATAGTTGTTGTTTTATTGTTCTCTCTCTCTCTATTCTCTCTCTATTGTTCTGCTCTTTTTTACTGTATTCTATTCTGCAATGTTTTATTGTTATTATGTTTTACCATGTTTGCTTTTCAGATATGCAATTTTTTATACTTTACTGTTTACTGTGTTTTGTTGGTAACCATTTTTTTGTTTTCAGGTACGCCATTCAGCTGCAGAGCGGATTTATTTATCTTGACAGCAACAGCGTTTGCTCCCACGATACATAAAGCCGTGACTCCATCGCTGTCGGAGGTGATTTCACCACCACAGTTACATACTTCAGCATTTATGCCGAAGCGTGGGGGCAGCAGTGGGTGGAGGAGCGATTTGCTCATGCCTTTTGTGGGAGGATGCCGCCATGCTTCGGCATATATATATTTTAGGCACAGGTTGCGTTAAATGTTTTATTTTTTACTATGTTTTTTTTGTATTTGCTTTGCAGGTATGGTAAGTCTTACTGTTATACTGTAATATTACTTTGTTTTATTGTTAACCATCATTTGCTTAGCAGGTACGCCATTCAGTTGCAGTGCGGATTTATTTATCTTGACAGCAAAAGCGATTGCTCCCACGATACATAAAGCCGTGACTCCAGCGCTGTCGGAGGTGATTTCACCACCACAGTTACATACTTCAGCATATATGCCGAAGCCTGGGTGCAGCAGAGGGTGGAGAAGCGATTTGCTCCTAACTTTTGCGGGAGGAAGCCCCCATGCTTCGGCATATATATACGGTGCATGTATGCCCATCATTAGAAGTGGGTGGATGAAGGGAGGTATTCTAATGGTGGGCATACCCACCGATCAATCTCTTTTTTTCGTTCAGCCCACAGGCTGCATGAAAAAAAAGTTTACAATATATGCCCAACAAGGACCAGCAACGTACTGGTATGTTGCTGGATTTTGAGTGGTTATACCAGAATGATACCTGCAGGTTTAGGTATCATCTTGGTATCATTCTTTTCAGCCAGCGGTCAGCTTTCATGTAAAAGCAATCCTAGCGGCTAATTAGCCTCTAGACTGCTTTTACAAGCAGTGGGAAGGAATCCCCCCCACCGTCTTCCATGTTTTTCTCTGGCTCTCCTGTCCCAACAGGGAACCTGAGAATGCAGCCGGTGATTCAGCCTGCTGACCATAGAGATGATCAGAGACCAGAGTGGCTCCAAACATCTCTATGGCCTAAGAAACCGGAAGCTACAAGTATTTCATGACTTAGATTTCGCTGGATGTAAACAGCGCCATTGGGAAATTGGGAAAGCATTTTATCACACCGATCTTGGTGTGGTCAGATGCTTTGAGGGCAGAGGAGAGATCTAGGGTCTAATAGACCCCAGTTTTTTCAAAAAAGAGTACCTGTCACTACCTATTGCTATCATAGGGGATATTTACATTCCTTGAGATAACAATAAAAATGATTAAAAAAAATAAAAATGAAAGGAACAGTTTAAAAATAAGATAAAAAAGCAAAAAAATAATAAAGAAAAAAAAAAAAAAAAAGCACCCCTGTCCCCCCCTGCTCTCACGCACAAGCGAACGCCAGCGTCGGTCTGGCGTCAAATGTAAACAGCAATTGCACCATGCATGTGAGGTATCACCACGAAGGTCAGATCGAGGGCAGTAATTTTAGCAGTAGACCTCCTCTGTAAATCTAAAGTGGTAACCTGTAAAGGCTTTTAAAGGCTTTTATGTAGAATACATGTAAAATGTATTTAGTTTGTCGCCACTGCACGTTTGTGCGCAATTTTAAAGCATGTCATGTTTGGTATCCATGTACTCGGCCTAAGATCATCTTTTTTATTTTATCAAACATTTGGGCAATATAGTGTGTTTTAGTGCATTAAAATTTTAAAAAAGTGTGTTTTTTCCCAAAAAAATGCGTTTGAAAAATCGCTGCGCAAATACTCTGTGAAAAAAAAAATTAAACACCCATCATTTTAATCTGTAGGGCATTTGCTTTAAAAAAATATATAATGTTTGGGGGTTCAAAGTAATTTTCTTGCAAAAAAATTTTATTTTTTCATGTAAACAAAAAGTGTCAGAAAGGGCTTTGTCTTCAAGTGGTTAGAAGAGTGGGTGATATGTGACATAAGCTTCTAAATGTTGTGCATAAAATGCCAGGACAGTTCAAAACCCCCCAAATGACCCCATTTTGGAAAGTAGACACCCCAAGCTATTTGCTGAGAGGCATGTAGAGTCCATGGAATATTTTATATTGTGACACAAGTTACGGGAAAAAGACAATTTATTTTTTTTTGCACAAAGTTGTCACTAAATGATATATTGCTCAAACATGCCATGGGAATATGTGAAATTACACCCCAAAATACATTCTGTTGCTTCTCCTGAGTACTGGGATACCACATGTGTGAGACTTTTTGGGAGCCTAGCCGCGTACGGGACCCCGAAAACCAAGCACCGCCTTCAGGTTTTCTAAGGGCGTAAATTTTTGATTTCACTCTTCACTGCCTATCACAGTTTTGGAGGCCATGGAATGCCCAGGTGGCACAACCCCCCCCCAAATGACCCTATTTTGGAAAGTAGACACCCCAAGCTATTTGCTGAGAGGTATAGTGAGTATTTTGCAGACCTCGCTTTTTGTCACAAAGTTTTGAAAATTGAAAAAAGAAAAAAAAATGTTTTTTCTTGTCTTTCTTCATTTTCAAAAACAAATGAGAGCTGCAAAATACTCACCATGCCTCTCAGCAAATAGCTTGGGGTGTCTACTTTCCAAAATGGGGTAATTTGGGGGGGGGTTTGTGCTATCTTGGCATTTTATGGCCTTCAAAACTGTGATAGGTAGTGAGGAGTGAATCAAAAATTTACGCCCTTAGAAATTCTGAAGGCGGTGATTGGTTTTCGGGGCCCCGTATGCAGCTAGGCTCCCAAAAAGTCCCACACATGTGGTATCCCCGTACTCAGGAGAAGCAGCAGAATGTATTTTGGGGTGTAATTCCACATATGCCCACGGCATGTTTGAGCAATATATCATTTAGTGACAGCTTTGTGCAAAAAAAAAAAATTGTCACTTTCCCGCAACTTGTGTCAAAATATAAAATATTCCATGGACTCAACATGCCTCTCAGCAAATAGCTTGGGATGTCTACTTTCCAAAATGGGGTCATTTGGGGGGGGGGGGGTTGTGCCATCTGGGCATTTTATGGCCTTCAAAACTGTGATAGGTAGTGAGGAGTGAAATCAAAACTTTACGCCCTTAGAAATCCTGAAGTCGGTGCTTTGTTTTCGGGGCCCCGTGCGCGGCTAGGCTCCCAAAAAGTCCCACACATGTGGTATCCCCATACTCAGGAGAAGCAGCTAAATGTATTTTGGGGTGCAATTCCACATATGCCCATGGCCTGTGTGAGCAATTTATCATTTAGTAACAACTTTTTGTAAATTTTTTTGTTTTGTCATTATTCAATCACTTGGGACAAAAAAAATTAATATTCAATGGGCTCAACATGCCTCTCAGCAATTTCCTTGGGGTGTCTACTTTCCAAAATGGGGTCATTTGGGGGGGTTTTGTACTGCCCCGCCATTTTAGCACCTCAAGAAATGACATAGGCAGTCATAAACTAAAAGCTGTGTAAATTCCAGAAAATGTACCCTAGTTTGTAGACACTATAACTTTTGCGCAAACCAATAAATATACGCTTATTGACATTTTCTTTTACCAAAGACATGTGGCCAAATACATTTTGGCCTAAATGTTTGACTAAAATTGAGTTTATTGGATTTTTTTTACAACAAAAAGTAGAAAATATAACTTTTTTTCAACATTTTCGGTCTTTTTCCGTTTATAGCGCAAAAAATAAAAATGGCACAGGTGATCAAATACCATCAAAAGAAAGTTCTATTTGTGGGAAGAAAAGGACGCAAATTATGTTTGGGTAAAGCGTTGCATGACCGCGCAATTAGCAGTTAAAGCGACACAGTGCCAAATTGTAAAAAGTGCTCTGGTCAGGAAGGGGGTAAATCCTTCCGGGGCTGAAGTGGTTATGTTATGTCAATCATGGTCTGTAATACCGAAAGATTTTTAAGTAAAGTTGCATCAACCGTTCTAAGTTTGGTCTGAAGTTTTTCAAAGGGGTGCATGTTGGTTCTGGCGTATAAAAAGAACTGGGGTCAGTAAAGCACATATGGGGTATGAAGTAAAGCCACTACAAAAGGTTTACACAGCAAGACGAAGAGAAATCCAGTTGCTATGGGTAACCAAGGTCTAGTGCAAGACACATTGCAGCCAGTTGTGAAACGTGGTACCTGGTATAGGTGTTCCGTTAGTAGGGGGGTTGATGTTCTGGCTCCCTCCCAGTGGTCGGTTATCAATAGCAACCAGAGCCGAATCCACGTTACGGAGATACATGGCCTGGTCACAGAGTACGGGAAGGAAGGAGTTAAAACAGTAGTAAACCACTGAAGAAAAAAAAGAAACCTGAAAGACAATGGCATAATGTGCTAGTATGCATCGCATACTGGTGCATTATTTTTGTTCTAAGGTAATACTTACCTTAGAACGAAGCCCTTCCAGCAGCAAGCTGACACCGCTGAGAGTGCTGACATCTTCCCCTGGAGTTTATTCCGAGTTTGCGGGCTCGGGCGCTGTGAGTGGCCGGATGACGTAACTCCCGCGAATGCGCGGGAGCTGTCGTTTTCGACACGGGCTCTGAAGGCCCGGCATTGTAAGCCGGACCTTTAGGGCACATGTGCCAATGATGTCATCGGCTGCATGCACTCTGAATATCTCCTGAACTGTGCAAGTTTAGGAGATATTCACAGTACCTACAGGTAAGTCTTTTTATAGGCTTACCTGTAGGTACATGTGGTGTAACAGAGTTTACAACCATATCAAGTAAGTGCACGCATCAGGCCCGCACTATGTGCATGGCGAGAACCCATTCTGTTGCTGGGAGTGAGGAAATTGAGGTACTGGGCTGGTGAACAGAGCACTGGCTTAGCAGTGTACCTCCTGAATGCAACATACATCAAGTTAAAGTCTGTAGTGACACGGGACAGCACTTTTCAGCGGAACTGTGTACTTTTATTAAAACACACAGTGACACAGCTCTTTTCTAAGTTAAGGAACTGCCTCAATGCTAGACTTTCACATGACTGCAGGTCATGACAACTGGTCCTAGGCACTGGTGAGCACTTTCACAAAGAAAGGTACCCCCACATGCAGGGTGAGTGGCCCTGCTCACAGTCCTGAAATACAAACCTTAAAATGTATGACCAGCTTTACCTTGGGGGTTGATCCATTTGCCATAGAGGTACAGCAATGCACAAGAAGCTCAGACTATCTCAAAGCAGCTGAAAACTCCCAGTGTGTGTCTATACCAAATACAACAAATCAAAAAAGTGTCAGCCACTCACAGTGGTGATAACTAGTAACAGTATAGTGTATGTTAAATGCCTCAACACTGATTTAGCGAGACAGCCCACTGCATGGGCGGGGGGCTGTATATGAGGAATGGGGATAAAAAGAAACTGCAGTTGCACTTTTACAGTACACCTATTTATGGCGAGGTGGTTGCTTAATATAAAAAAAAGTAATACTTGTGCTTTAATGTCTAAGACAAGAAAAGCTGAGACTCATAACTCATGAGAAATGCTGCAAATGTTAAAAGCTTTTTGGTGTTTTTGGATTAAGGCAACAAAGACATGGATTAGTTGCCAATACTTACAAGAAATATTGATATGCAGATGAAATTCATTATACATTCCCAGACCATAAACTGATAGCTTCTTGCCCTGATAGTAGACTGCATAGCAATAGTATAGCAAGGCACTTCTATGTAACTATACAGTTTACCAAAGAAAAAGAGTCAAGTTCCCATTTACACTGGAAATCTCTTTTACCAAAATCACTTTATTTGCTAAAGGGTCAGGCTATCAAAAAATAATGACAAGTAAAGGAAGAGAGGCGCCTCTAAGTGTAGGAGTATGGTTCCATTTTAATATAAGTAGGACAATTTACAACTCACGCGATGGATGATAAAAGTAGGCTCATCTAGGTATGTAAGCATCTGAAGTAGAACTGTCCACCGTGACTGTCCTTCACCCCGCCGGCTCCCTCCGCTGTCAGTCTGCAGCCGTGACCAGGAACTGCCATGCAGTGAATCAATAAGAAAACAAGGCTTGGGGAAAAAAATGATATTTCAACTGTGGCTTGTTACCTACCATGGGCTTCTTATATTTCTCAAAGCCACCAAGGACAAGAACTCCTATTAGAATTGCCAACTATACTTCCTTTGTTTGAATCTTTCTCATCTTGCTGCAGTAGGGAAAATCTCAGTATTCCTACAAGATGTAACATAAAATAAATGGAATATCTAACAGGGTAGGGTGAGATGTCCTCATAATGCCAATTCTGTTGAAGTGCCCAAAAATAGAAAACAACTGTAGATGATTAAGATAGAATTCCAGCTAAAGTCCTAACTACAGTATTCTAAAAAATGCTCCCCCCCCCCCAACACTTATACTAGCTAACCTGTGGTAAAAAAAAGATGTATATACTCACCTATTTTCAGCCCACTCTGGTAAAATCACGTGATTAGCTCTGTAAGCCAGGGTAATGGAGAGAGCCCTTTTAAAGGCTGAGAAAGCCAGGAGTGATGCATCACCCATAGACTTCCATGGTGCAGCCATTGTCAATGGTCCCTCCTTTCCCCTGAAGTTGGTGCTGGCTGACACAGGGAAGATGGATCATATGACCAAACCAGAGTGGGCTGAAATAGATAAGTACATACATCCTTTTTACACAAGTTAGCATAGGTGTTGGGGAGGAGAGCATTTTTAAGAATAGTTGGGCTATAGCTGGAATTCTGCTTTATCTGTACTGTTTGCAGTGTTCAGTCCCATCTATTTGTATTTTTGTCAGTTGTTGTATTGTCTGTATCAGGTTGTTAGTGTTCTGTAGTATGCTGACATCTAGTCATGGTCTAGAGCAAGGGTCTCCAAACTATGGCCCTCCAGCTCCAGCCCCATGAGGCATTGTAAAATTCTGACATTCACAGACATGACTAGGCGTGATGGGAATTGTAGTTCCTGAACAACTAGAGGGCCATAGTTTGGAGACCCCTGGTCTAGAGCCACCACAACTTGTTTACATATGTGATTTGGCATCTCCCTCTGTCCTCCGCTCCTGTTTAGTGTTAGATCAATCCTGGCTAAACCCTCCCTATTTCTTCCTTTTTGTTGCAGAGACAGTGCTTAGGAAAGTAATTGTCTTCTTACACTTCAAAAGACTGGAAAAACATAATCTATACTGCACATCTATGAAGTAAAATACATTGGATTCATCTTCTATGTCTTATAAAAAAGATAAGCTGCCTGTAGAGGGTACCAAGTCAGTAGGTGACAAAACTTTCCATGCATTAAGCGGCATTTACAATAGGAAACAAAGGGCGCAATTTAAAAAGCCTGTTTTCTCTTCATTACTGGTATTATGCTAACTCTGTCAATTAAAACATAAATATAACTTCATAATATCTCTGTAATAACCATCGTAATTCAGAAATGAAATATCAATTGTACAATTTAAAGTTCTTTATTGTTCTTTTCCAGCTAGATTCTAAATGATTATTCTGTGTTCAAGGGCAAAATCAGATGCTCTGTTAGCCAGAAGCAATCATTTCTTATTAACCACTTTGTTTTCTTCAGTAGGCTCTAAGGAATACGTACGCAGCTAGCAACAGATCAACAGGCAGCATAGTGGATGTGTTGTTTTACAAGTGATTGCTTTTCTAATCAAGTGCTTAAAAATGTCATTATGTTTGACTTGTAACAGATTCTTTTTTCTTCTCTGCATTGATCGCTGCTGCTGCTTCCATGTCAACCACTGTTTTGTAATCACATCAAGTGTTGTTTATTAACATCTCCCTAGTGTTACCAGTCTCAGCATTTTTTATATTTATTTAGGCTGTTCTGCAGCATTGGAGTTTACTTTTGTTTTGTAGAAACATGACTGATGTGTATTGCAAGACAGTATGTACTTGGTGAGATAATGACTTTTACTTCAACATGAAAGCACATTATTATGGAAATGAGTTTTGGCTATAAATGACACCAATTCATCAGGTCTAATGAATAACTGTGATTTACTGGAGAAAAATATTTCAGAGTATATAGAAATGGTTTCTTGAATGAGTATATGTAATGGATCTGTTAGAAATATAATTTTGATAAAGGCTTTGGTTATTTATTTATAACTGCCAATAAAATCCATTATTTGTCTAGTTTGTTTCCATTTTACTCTTCAGGCCCATACAAATAAAGGATTTTGTCCAAGTACTTCAGTTCATGCCAAGCTTACAATTTTACCAGAAGAACAACAGCACACAAACCAACTATTATCAGCATTGCAAAAAATGAACTAGTAAAGCTGTGACCAGGCTATGGATATTCAGAAATTGTCAGGAGACTAGCCGGAGGAGAGTTTTCCATAGGCCTGGCACAGTGGCCAATTTTCAATATGGCTGCGCCCATTTGCGCAGGAATACGTTCACGCAAATTGGCGGCGAACGTGCGCACACAAATGCGCCATGACACACGCCATGCACTACAGATTCTGGCTTTTAAAAGAGTGACTGTTGCACATGGAAATTAGACATGTGCATGACGAAAAAATGTGTTTTGTTTAGTTTCTTTTTGATTCGTAAATCTAGTTATTTCGTTTAGTTCAATTCGGTTGATTCGCTCAATTCGTATTCGTAATTTTCGGATTTTCTTTGAATTTACCGATTTCTTTTCGATTCAAAATGTTCAAATCGATATATTTTCGAATCGGTCGAAATGAAAATGTTATATTGTTTTCAATTTGAATTCAGCAAAGTGAACAAACAAAAGAAAAATCTTCATCAAATGATTACAATGACTCTTTAACCTCTTGCTTACCGGGCACCTAAACCCCCCTCCTGCCCAGACCAATTTTCAGCTTTCAGCGCTGTCACTCTTTGAACGACAATTGCGCAGTCATACAACACTGTACCCAGATGACATTTTTTATCATTTTTTTTTTCCCCGCAAATAGAGCTTTCTTTTGTCGGTATTTGATCACCTCTGGGTTTTTTATTTTTTGTTAAAAAAATTTAAAAAGACCGAATTTAAAAAAAAAAAAAAAAGATACAAAACCAATTTATATTTTGTTAATAAATTTTGCAAACAGGTAATTTTTCTCCTTCATTGATGTATGCTGATGAGGCTGCACTGATGGGCACTGATAGGCTGCACTGATGGGCACCGATAGGCTGCATTGATAGGCACTGATAAGGCGGCATTGATGGGCACTAATAGGCGGCACTGATGGGCACTAGGCGAAACTGGTGGGCACTGATGAGGTGGCACTGGTGGGCACTGATAGGTGGCATTGGTGGGCACTGAGAGGTGGCACTGACGGGTGGCACTGATGGGCATTAAAAAGTGCCACTGAAGGGCACTAATAGGTGGCACTGATAGGTGGCAGTGATGGGCACTAATCAGCACTGGTAGGTGACACTGATAGGCAGCACTGCTAGGTGGCACTGATGAGGCACTGATTGGCACCACTGGTGGGCATTTATAGGTGGCACTCGTGGGCATTGATAGGTGGCACTGATTGCTGGCACTTATGCACTGGTGGGCACTGATTCGTGGCACTGTGTGGGCACTGGCAGGTGGCACTGGCAGGCAGTACTGGTGGGCACAAATGAGGCGGCTTCGCCTCTTCCTCTTCAGGACCGTGAGGAGAAAAAATAAAGGATTACCGATCTTCTGTTTACATCACGTGATCAGCTGTCATTGGCTGACAGCTGATCACGTGCTAAGGGCCGGGATCTGTGATCACCCGAGTCTCATTGTCACCATGCATGCCCTGCAGGGGGGAGGGCACGGGGAGCGTGCAAAGGGGAGGATGTCTATTGACAGCCTCCCGGCAAAGTAGATCCATGCTGTAGCCATCATTTGGCTATAGCATAGATCTGAAGGGGTTAAATCACCTTTGGCTTAACAAAAACAGCATTATTTCGAAATGGTACTCTAATAACACACAAAGTTTTTGATTTCAGCATTATGTGTAGTTAGAATTCGACTGGAGTTCAATGTAAAATTTGATTTGAATTTCAGTCCGAATTTCCGAAATTCGGACGAATTTCGTTTCGTTATTCGGAGCATTCGGTAAAATTAGTTTATATTGTAATTCGGGTATTCGGATATATTAATTCGGAACAAGACAAACCGCACATCTCTAATGGACATTGCTGACTGATCTTCAGCTTCCTGTTCCCTTGTTTTGCTTATTCCCCTGGATTATGTCTCCTGTCCTGTGTATGACCTTGGCTTCTTTGACCAAGTCTCTGATCTCCTGTATGCTGACCACCGTCTCACTGACCTCTGCAACCGTCCCTGACTACGCATTCTGATTTGCCCTGCCTGCTGTGATCCATCTAGATGCCTAACTGCTGTAACCAGCCCGCTGTACCTACCTGTTGCTCTAGCCTGCTGTACTTACCTGCTGTATCCAGCCTGCTGCACCTTCCACTGCAACCTGCTCCCTGCTGTGTGCAGTCCACACAACCATCAGCTCTTCTGAGTCCTGCTGCCCTCCTCATCTGGTATCCACCTGCAAAGAAACCTCCACACCTACATATCTCATCTGTGGCACAGCTGGTAATCTCTGCTTCTTTGGGATACCCTGTTCTCACCTTCAGGGACACCGATTAATCAGCCGCAAGGAGAGTCCTCTCAGCATTTCGGCTTCAGGACCAGGTACGTGACAGAAATGTTTATATTCCTAACAAGCACTAATTACGCTTTAAAATGAGACAACACTAACTTCTGTAGTTACATCCACTGTGGAGTAATTCATCCTCAAAATTTAGAGCAGAGAAACTAAAGTCATTCAATTTGGGGCTTGACACTTTTTTCTCTCTTCTAGCTGGGCACCTTCTCTGTGATTACATTAGCTAGTTACATAGCTGAACTATTCAGACAGTGTGAGAAACAGCCCCATCCTATGCAGAATTTTCCAGCTTGTAGAACAACAACCCAAGAACCAGCAGACCGTGATTGTCACTGTGGTAGATTAACAATGCAGTGTTGTTATGGGGAAAAAGGCACCATTCACAGTATCCACGGTTGTAATTCTGATCTTCAAAAATTGTCTATATCACCCTAAAATAAAAAATACATGTGAGCACTCAGAGGTAGAAGCTGCTTGCAGAAAAAAGGTGAGCAACCAACCTAATATACAAAATATCAGAAAAAGTGCATTGCTTAAAAATAAAGTGCATAGAGACCTAGTAAACAATTCTGAAATAAATGAAACAAAAAATCCACATGTATTAATATAAAAACTTAGTAAAAGAGCCACTATAGTGACCATCAATGTGTTAACATTTACAAAGTCCAAAAGAAAGCTCCCAAGTAACAAATTACATCTAACTGAGCAACTCAATTACGGTGATTCTCGGTGCAAGGATCATCCAAAAGTGACTTGGAAACAGCGGCGTGACGTCACACCGCTGTTTCTGAGTCTGGATCGGTGGCCATCTTTGTAAGTCCTGCCGTTCTGATGTGTTTGTTTCACGTGGAGTTTTAAGTCCATCTGCAATTGAATTTTTATACCATTAAAATACTATACTATATACCTCAACCTTAGGTTCCGTGTGGTCAGCAATCTTCACATAGGTTCGTGTTTTTGGATGCACGAGGCCTTTACTGCGGACCAAAGAAGTTTATGTGATCAGCTTGATATGCACATAACCACGATCTCTCTGGTGAGGGGATAAAGGTGGAGGCTTTGCACTTTCTGATCACTTGTGGATGATCCTTGCACCGAGAATCACTGTCATTAAGTTGCCCATCTGGATGTAATTTGTTACATGGGAACTTTCTTTTGGACTGAGGGCAAGGTAATTGAGGGTGGGGTGAAATAGGGATTGTGGGGTGGGAGAGTTGGGATGGAAAAGGCTGTGATTGCTGGGGGGGAAAAGGATGGGGATAAGAAGGTTATTGGGAAACATGGGGGCTGAGGTTTCAGCTGGTGGAGGAAAGGAGGAGGCAAAAGTGACAGCAGTGACTGCAGGCATGGTACAGGAGATGGTCAAAGACTTCAGACATGGTACAGGAGATGGTCAGAGACTGCAGGCATGGTACAGGAGACAGAGACTGCAGGTATGGTACAGGAGACAGTCAGAGACTCCAGGCATGGTACAGGAGACAGTCAGAGACTGCAGACATAGTACAAGAAATGTCCTTTCGTCCTTGTGCAGTAGAGGAGCGCTTCACTAACAGGATAGGAGAGAGAGCCGGCACCTCCTTACGACTCTCTCCTCTCTGCTGCTGACACTTCTCCTGTCCTCCGCCTCTTGTCCCAGCCCTGAGTGCGGGGATTGGAGAGCAGATCAGTGGCCACAATGTTTATGGTGGGGGGGCACAATTGAAATCTAGGGAACACCACCATAGATCCGACCATGGAGAGCAGGGTGCATTTTCTGTCTCTTGCGGGAGAGGAGCTGGCCAGACAGCACATGGAGGAGGGAGAGAGTCCCACTGCTAAGTACAACAGGATACTGCCATACAGTGTCTATATACAGAGCCCCCCTGTTCTCTGCCTCAGAATCCACCCAGGGAGAGCCTGGATCCAGCGCTCTGTGTGGTCAGAGCTGGAGGAGGGAGGTGTGCAGCGAGGAGACAAGGCTGATGGGCTATTAGGTCAGGCAGCCCAGCGGCCCCTAGCGATGAGGAGGAGATGGGGATGGCACCGGCCGGAGGGGAGGAGGAGGCGGTCCGCTCCCAAGCTGACGTCACTTCCGGTATCAGGTTCCAGTATCTAAGCATTTTTGTGAAAATGCCTAGTATTAGCACCGATACCACTTTCGGGATTGGTGCAACCCTAGCTAAAGCATTAGGAAATTCAGCTTAATTTTTTTTTGATAATGTTTTAATAAAAAAGAAACAAAAAATTGTGAAAGAAATAGTAAAAACAAGACCTGGGCAACTGTAAATTAAAAGGGTTTTGAAAGTGAAAAAATGCTCAAGTGGAGTTCTCCTGATCTTTGTTTTAGTGCAGAGCTCAGATCGCTTGTGCAGTAAGTCCAGTCTGATATGGCAGAGTCATTGGCCCTTATAACTGTGACTCTCATTATCCCTTGTGGTTTTACCTCCAAATGAGAGCACAGAGCAGCTAATGCAAAAACTTTATCCTGACTCTCTAGAGGGTTTCACTGAATGAACTCCTACTGAACAAAAAGGTCTGAGACGTACAGTGATACCTCGGTTCACAAACGCTTCTGTTCATGAACAACTTGGTTCGTGAACAGAACAGTTCACAAAAATTTGCTTCGGTACACAAACTCTGCTTCAGTTCACAAACACGAGCCGCGGCCATCTTCCCCGCTCTGGCACGTGGTTGCGACTTCCTGTAGGTGAGATCGCGGTCGCAGAGAGTCACTGAAAGTGTACTGTGAAGACACTTACAATGTTGAGAAGTGTTGAGAAGCTTTTTGGTGTGCTTTTTAGCACATACTGTACTGTACTGTACATCCCTGTGCACACTAGCTGTAAAGCTTTTTTGTGTGGTTTTTTATCACATACTTTACTGTACTGTACCAGACATCCAGTATGGCTCCAAAGAAAATTCAGAGAAGGCATGGTGGTAAGAAGAAAGTGCGGAGCAGTAATGAAGGTGACAAGACTCTTCAGAGCAATCATGGTGGTAAGAAAAAAGTGCAGAGCAGTAATGAAGGTAAGAAGAAAGTGCAGAGCAGTAATGAAGGTGACAAGAATGTGCAGAGCTGTAATGAAGGTGAGAAGAAAGTGCAGAGCAGTAATGAAGATGACAAGAAAGTTCAGAGCGGTAATGAAGGTGACAAGAAAGTGCAGAGCGATAATGCAGGTGACAAGAATGTGCAGAGCGGAAATGCAGGTGACAAGAATGTGCAGAGCGGAAATGCAGGTGACAAGAATGTGCAGAGCGGAAATGCAGGTGACAAGAATGGGCAGAGTGGAAATGCAGGTGACAAGAGTGTGCAGAGAGGAAATGCAGTTGACAAGAATGTGCAGAGCGGAAATGCAGGTGAAATGAATGTGCAGAGCGGAAATGCAGGTGACAAGAGTGTGCAGAGCGGTAATGCAGATGTCAGCGCTGGGCTCAGCCCTTCCTTCTCTGAGCTGGCCGCTCAGCTGTCAGCTAATTGCCAGCTCCTATCTCTCCACAGTGACTCACCTGTTGATGAATTCCTGCTCGTCAGTCCTGCTTACTTATGCCGTCCAGCCCAGATGATCTCTGCCTTCGCCTTGGTCAACATCACAGAGACTTTCTCCTGCGCTCCTCTTAAAGACTTGCTTGGCTGACATTCTTTCTGGCTCCAGATCCTGCTTGCTGTTCCACTACGCTGATTCCTGACTGTCTGGTTTGTTTGACTATCCGTTACGGTTACCGAACTTTGCTATGTTTTGACTATGTTTGTTCTATTTACTTTTAATATTAAACAAGTGTGATTTAACTGTACTTCTGTCTCGGTCTGATTCATGGTTTCTGACAGCAGGTGACAAGAATGTGCAGAGCAAGCATGGCGGTAAAAAGAAAGTGCAGAGCGGTAATGAAGGTGACAAGACTGTTCAGAGCAGGAATTGTAAGAATAAGATTGTGAAGAAAATAACCATTGAACTGAAGAAGGAAATTGAAGAAAAGCATACCCATGGTATTCGTGCAACTCATCTGGCCTCGGAGTACAAGATGGAAAAGTCGACAATCTCGACTATTTTGAAGAAGAAAGCTGCCATCAAAGGAGCTGATGTGGCAAAAGGAATAACGATGTTAACCAAGCAGAGAACGCAAGTGCTGAAAGAGGTGGAAAAACTTTTGTTACTGTGGTTGAATAAGAAACAGCTGGCAGGTGATAGCGTTAGTGAAGCTAAGATCTGTAAAGAAGCCAAGAAATTGCACAGTGATTTACTGCAAAACTACCCTCTAGAAGTGCAGCAAGTGAAGAACTTGAAGACAGTAGAGGGTGGTTTGAAAAATTCCGCAAGAAAAGTGGCATCCACAATGAGAAAAGACATTGTGAGACTTCCAGTTTTGACAAGACCGCTGCAGAAGCCTACAAGAAAGAATTTGCGGAATTCATGAAGACAGAAAGATACGTCGCTCAACAAGTGTTCAACTGTGATGAAACAGGGCCCTTCTGGAAAAAGATGCCGAACAGAACTTATATCACGCAAGAGGAAAGGGCACTGCTAGTGCACAAGCCCATGAAAGACAGATTGACCCTTTTGCTGTGTGCAAATGCAAGCGCCGATCTGAAGATAAAGCCACTACTGGTGTACCATTCCCAGACCCCCCGTGAATTCAGGGAACAGAATGTGAACAAGGCCAGACTGCCTTTCATGTGGAGGGCAAATGCGAAAGCTTGTTTCACAAGGCAATTGTTCATGGAATGGCTGCACGAGGTGTTCGCACCCACTGTAAGAAAATATCTTTCTGTCAACCAACTGCCTGAAAGGTGCCTTCTTCTGATGGACAATGCCCTGGCACACCCTCCAGCCTTGGTGGATGATATGAACGCTGAGTATGACTTCATAAAGGTCTAGTTCCTCCCCCCAACATGACACCACTTCTGCAGCCCATGGACCAGCAAGTGATCTGCAACTTCAAGAAGCTATACACAAAGGCGCCCTGGAAGAATTCTGGAAGAAACATTTCAGTGATCTACACTGCATTAACCTCATTGACAAAGCCTGGGAAGATGTCACTCTCCGAACCTTAAACTCAGCCTAGAGGAAACTGTGGCCAGAACGTGTCACTGAATGTGACTTTAAAGGATCTGATGCAGAGGTAGTGGAGGACATTGTGTCCATGGGCAACAGTATGGGTCTGGACGTCGATGGTGCAGACATAGATGCGCTTGTTGAGAAACATAAGGAGGAGCTGACCAAGGAAGAACTTTCTGAACTCCACAGTGAGCAGCAGAAGGCGCTTATTGAGGAGCATTCCACTGAGGAAGACAAAGCCAGGGAGGAGGTTAGCAGTGATGCCATAAATTCCATTATTGAAAAATGTAATGAGTGCCATGATTTTTTGG
Organism: Aquarana catesbeiana; assembly: GCF_042186555.1. NCBI lineage: Eukaryota > Metazoa > Chordata > Amphibia > Anura > Ranidae > Aquarana > Aquarana catesbeiana. Next base: position 189,088,108 of record NC_133326.1, on the reverse strand, counting down.
AGAAGCACCACCCCAACATAACTGTTATGAACAGAGTGTTAAATCTGATGAACGATAATGTGGTCTCTCTTTTCTGAAGGGTTATGCAGCGCAGGAAAAGGCAAGTGACATTGGACATATTTTTAACCAAAACTGTCTGCGGCTAAGAGACAAAGAAGAGAGGAAACCCCTGAAGGAGATCTCCCCAATGTCCTTATGGAGGGAACCTCTCCCACCGAACAATAACCACCTTGCACCCACCTTCCTCCACGCCAGAAGTTGTCTCAAGCAAGGTTAGTGTTCTCTCTCTCATCATATTGCATTGTACTGTACTTTGTTTTATATTTTTGTGGTTCAAAAACAATTTAAAAAATTCATAATGTATTAACCTGATTTACATTGAACCTTATGGAAAAATTTGCCTCGGTTCGCGACCAATTCGGCTCGCGACCAGAGTTGTTTCACAAATGAAGTTTGTGAACCGAGGTATCACTGTATATTGGAAGAATGCTGGAGTGTTTTATAATGCTGCTGTGGACACATCCTTAATGCCATCTCTCCTGGGTACACATATATTCCCATATGACAAGGTTTCTCAATCCGGCTCAAGACCGGCCTATTAGGCCTCATTCATTTAGGGGCAGAGTATGAATTTGGGACTCAGTGGGGTTTCTGTGACCAGCTGTGGATGGGAAACCCTATACAAAGCAATGAGAGGCTGACAGCACCCACAGCCATTTGCATGTAATCAGACATGCAGTGGTTACCTGTGGATGATCAGCCCTGAACACAAACTGATTACTTTCAGGGCCAATCATTGCTTTGTATGGGGCTTCCAGTCCCAAGCTGTTTGCAGAAACCCTGCTGAGTCTTTTGTGGGAATTCAGTCTGCCCCTAACCCTACATATGAATGAAACCTTATTTAGAAGAATACAATTATTATCTGTTGGACACCAAATATGAAATTTTTTAAACGTGTTTAATGAGTCTTAGTATCCTTCTGGACCTTGTATTATAGGCATGTTTTGTGTCTGATTGGTATGCTCTTATACATTAATGTAACCACTAATGGATGACTCTATATTAAATGATCTAAATTATATGAAATACCTATTCCTCTTGACTCTCTAACCCATCTGATCACCGGCATCTCTTTTGCAAAGTGGAAATAATTAAATATTACCACTCTGGGAGATGTAATTGTCAAAGGCCAAATGATTCCACTTCAGGTCTTGATTCAAAGGTTTCATTACCCAAAGAAGAATTTTTCACATATGCCAGGTTGTCATCCTTTTTACGGCAACATGCACTGACATCTGTGAAAGTACCAAAGAAAGCTTGGTCTTTTTGGCACACCAAAGATACTAAAGTTAAAGGTTTCACCTTATTTTATAACTTACTACACTCCAAATCCATCTTTAGTAAGGCCCCAGCTCTCTTAAAATGGGAGAAAGATCTTAACCAAACTTTTACCAACCACCAATGATTGAAAGCTATCTCACATAATTATCAGTACTCAAGATGTTCGAATTATTGGGAAATGGCCCAAAAACTCAATTTACGGTGGTATCTCACTCCATATATATTGGCCAAATTTCCTGAAGGAGTAACTAATAAATGTTGGAGGCAATGTAGACAAGCAGGCACATTAGTGCACATGGTGTGGTCCTGCTTACATTTAAAAAGCATCTGGGGCAAAATTTTTAAACTGATATCTAAAGTTACAGGAGTTCTAACCAAACCCAATATTGAACAAGCCATCCTAAGTATAAATATTTCAAATATTCCAACCCCAATGCAACCAATCAAGATGCAGATACTAATACTTGAAGTCAAATGTAATACCTAGTGTAAGTTACAAGGCTAGTGGAAGAGATATACAGGTATGAACAAATTATAGCATATAGAGATGGCAACCTTACCAAATTTGAATCTAACTGGGAGCCTTGGTGGACAAAGTTGCATAGAATTTATTTGTCCTAATACTGTCTATCGCACTTGAGGTTTTTTTTATGTCCTTGGCAAAAACATGTAAACTCACCTCATTGATAAGAGTCCTTTTTGTTGTTCTTCTTTTCTTTCTACTTTTATATGTTTTCTTACCGACGTGTAGAATACCTGCTATAGTTTATTCATAATTTTCTCGAGGCAGTATCTCTTGCTAGTTTGTTCATGCTCCAAGCTCAGGTTCTTATGTTTATTGAATCTGACGGCCTATGCTACATATTACTACTCTGTTAAGATTGGATGTTTTCAGTCTTCAAACCACTTGTAAGTAGAAATATATGTACAAGATTACTTCTTTTTCTCTACTGTATCTGAATGTAAATTCCAAAAAAAACTATTTGGAATAAATAATCTAAATTATAGAATATGAATTAGATTTGCGAGGTTGAGATGTTTGAAAATTAAGGGTCTTATCACCAGTCCTTTGAAGAGACTAATAAGTAGGGTGTGTGACGGAACGTCCCACACTCCGCTTAAATGCTTTCGTCAGTATATCGCTTCCTAAGTCCTGGAACACGAGACCAATGGATCTGGCTATAGTAAACCCCAAGAACCAGACAACACCAATCTTGGAGTACATAAGGAATAGCCTGCTTTATTTGAGATCTCACACAAATATATACACAAGGATGACAATACAAACTGTAACCAGAAACCAAATTAACATGAGCTAATTAACTAATCCCTTAAAGCAGCCAAGGTGACTCCATGCCCACCTGGCCATTGTTGTGATTAATCAGTATTTCACTACAGGTCAGACTTGTTGTCACTGAGCTTCACATAGTAGATTATACATTATCATAAGTATAAACACAGGACTCCTTCATACAATTGCAGGGTTAATTAGCACAAACAACAATGGGTGAAAGACTCTTAGAAGCCATACTAGACTTATTTACATATTAGCAAACAACAGACAGGTGGCTGGAGTTAATGACATCAGCATCTTCTAACAGTATGTGTCCCAACAGTATGAACCAATCACTATTTCTAATATGGCATATGCAGAATTCTCAGAGTCTGTGTGTCTTCGGTGGGACATGGACCTGAATCCAAAGTTCAAGGGTCCTCAGGCATACAGCTCACAAAGAGCACCGTTCCCCAAAAATCCAGGGCCCATAATCAGTAGGCAGGAGGCACCAAAAGCCTCTGTCCCGGGTGAGGCCATCACAGGGTATATGATGCTTCAGCCTATCTTCTCTGGCTGCCTAACCTGGAAATGAGATTTAACCATAGCTTTTGAAATAAGATTTGAGGAAGCAACAAAAATTATAACTAGTCACCAGTCATGTAAAGTAGGCCCTGTGTAAGCTCTGAGTTTTGTTAGTTTGAGGTGACACAGGGTGAGGATTCTTTCTTTGGCCCCCGTAACAGCACTGAGCCAACCACCAGAAAAGCAAAGGGTAGAATGTGCTGCTTGGGGAGGGGAGCATTAAAGGAAATCTGCTGGCTTGCTCATGGGAAAGCACAGATTTGTTTAAATTAACCAGAAGTTCATTCACAATAGGATGGTTGAGGGTAAATTTGGGGGAACTATTTTGTATCGAAAAAGAACATCTACAAAAAGAAGGATTCTCCCTGAATCTGAAGCCAAAACATGTCAGGTCAGTAAATATTAGGTAATATATTATTTTGGCAGGTCAGCAGATCAACATGGTTGCAAAAAGTTTGTAAATAGAGCTTAGGCAGTCTGCTGGAGGAGTGGATTTTCCCTGACTGGCTCATGTCTAGTAATGATAAAAAGTTAAACCTACATTTTAAAAAGTTTGAAATACTGAGAGAACTACAATATTTATTTTCTGAACTACCTTTCCATAAAGACCATAGACGCAGAGCTTATTTGCTGTATTTGTTCTTCTGTGCTTCATAGTGCATTCACTGAGAATAAATTCAGGGGACTCTTTTTTTATTGCAAAAGCACGTGTAAAATGCAAAAAAATGTACAATTGACAAAACATGTCAACTTGGTAAATAATAAGCAATTAATTCATTTGGTAGATCAGCGGATCTACACCATTGCAAAATAGTTTGCAAATGGCAGTTAGGCAGCCTGCGTGACAAAGAGATTTTCTCTGATTTGTTCATGTCTAGTTATGGCAAAAGTTAAACCTAAATTCTAGAACACTTGAAACAAAGAGAACTGAATTATTTATTTTCTATGGCACTTTTTCATTGACAATATTCATTCATTGTTTTCTAGTTATAAAGCTGCTTTGCACAATTTCTCCAATTTATATGTAGCACCCTGGGGTTTAGTCAGGGAGCTCCTCACAAATTTACTTGCCAAGAGTAGTCATCTTGGTCGATTGATAGAGATCTATTGATTTCTCCCTAAGTTTCGCCTTCTTGCACTTTTCTCTTCTACCACTGGTGGCCAGGAACTTGGTGGTACCAGTCATGAGAAAGGCAACCCAAGGTCAGGTTATGGGTATATGGGGTATCTCAGCCAATGGGCAGGGGTTTTCTTGAACCCTTTGGCCTGCTGGGAGAACCTATATATTTGGGTGAGGTCAGGTTATCTGTGTTCTGTGCCACCTGGACGGCTGTTTGGGTGGACGTTTGTGGTATTCCCCGGGCTGCTAGGCCGGAGATTGGGCTTATCCGGGGGGGCATCTGGGGGGTAAGGGGGCAGCACAGGGTTGGGTCTGCGGCTTGCAGACCAACCGAAAGTGGCGGTTCTGTCAGCCGGAGAACCTGTCAGTGGTCGGAGGTAAAAGGGAAGCTGTCGCCCCAAAGGGACCAACCACCTTTACCAGGGACCACAGTGAGTAACTGAAGAAAGTACCGGAGCAGCATTCTCACCAAACGGGCACGGTGAAGAATTGGGAAACTTCAGGCGGTGATCAAGTCAGGGACCCAACCAGCGGAGGTGACGCTTGCAGAGCAGCCTTGTGAGTCAAGCTAGGGACCGAGCCGGTCAGCAGGGGTGAAGCTTGAGAAGTATCTGGAGTGCCAAGCTAGGGGCCCAGCAGGGAAGCGTGGGTGACGCTTGAGGGGATACCATCACCAACTTTGAGGGAGCTCAAGGGATTCTGTCAGGAAGTGCCCTGTGGAAGAAACAATGCTGCTGGCCGAGCTGGTGCATGTCTGTGTGCTCCGGTGCACGTGCACGATTCTCTGTGCCAAACGGCCTATTTAAACAGTATGTGCAGACAGGACCAGTGCTGTCTGATCTGCAGCTTCCTGTGACCCCTGCTCCTTGTAAATCTGCTTCTGTGATCAACTTCCTGAACTACCCGGCTTGTCTTTGGACTCTCCCTGCTTTCTGCCTGCACCTGACGCCTGCTCATCTTTGACCTTGATTCTGCCTGCTCCTTTAAGTATTATGCTGCCCGCCAGTTACCGAACCGGCCTGTGACCCGACTTGCTTTGTCTACTGCATCTTCTCCAGCATCTCCTGCCTGTGTGAAGATCCAGTCTGCCTGCACCTGCTTGTGATCCATACCCCTCTGGGTTGATCCACTGTCTGTCAGCCCTTGCATCCGGGTGTGTGTGTGTGTGTCTGGATATTGGGTGATCCAGTTTCCAGCCAGTCTGCTGTCCTGATCCTTCACCTTGCTGGTCCTCATCCCTGCAGCATCAGGAACCCCAGAGTGGCAATTTTGACAGCTGACCCGCCAGGCACTCATACCATTCTGCACTAGGGGCCGCGAGTCGAATTCGTAAGGGAGGCCTTCCTCCCATCGGGCTCATCCATCAGGTACGTAGCAACGTGACAGATTCAGAGTCAGTTAATCAGAGGGTCTAGTGAGAGACCGGGAGCTCAGTGTTGAAGAACTACAAGAGGCAGTTGTATTGGAGCTGAAAGAACTTACGTTTGAGTTAGGAACTGTTAAAGGACTGTTGCCATAGGAGACAGCATTCCTGCATGTGCAGAAGTGGTGCCTTGCTGGGGCCTTTACCTCCACGGCTGTCCTCCTAAGTCTCGGAGTCTGCCAATTGAATATATAACTCCTTAAGGGTGTCCTGGCCCTAACCCTCTTTCCCTCAAAAATACAAACTGTCAAAAGAAATAAAACCTCTTTTACATCCAAGAAGTGTCTGGCGCCCAATGACTTTCACCATCTTTGCACCCACTATGCCTCACAACCCACTACATATTGAAGGATGTCAGCTGTCTTTGGCCTTGGAGGTCCTCATTAGACTGAACAAGGCTGGGGATCTTGCTACATATACAAATGAATCTACAACTGGAAGACAGTCGGTAGACCCCTTTCTCCTTTTTTACCTTCTTGTGTTGGTATTAGCACTAAATAACAAAAGTTTAAATTACACACATAGCTGAATATTATGTGAATTGAATTTTGTGTTAGGTTGAGGCAGTCAGAAAGTGATTAACTAGTACTGGGCTTTCTTTTGCTTTGTAATATATGTTGTTAAAAAAAAAACAAGTCCCAAGTTTATATACTTATTTATTTATTTAATGTATTTATTTATTTATTACAGACATTTATTTATCAGCAACAGGGTACCCAGTCGTTTACATACTGTAGTTGAATAAACAGTGGAATATATAACACCAACATGTCATAAAAAAATAAAAAACAGAATCAATGAGTTAGAAAAAAGATTACCCTCTTACGTCAGCGTTTTGTTGAACAACCTTTTGCTTTAATCACAGCCTTTAGTCTGTTGGGCTATGTCTCTACTAACTAGAGCCCATCTAGACTTTACAATGTTTGCCCATTCTTCCTTGCAGAACTGCTCAAGTTCAGTTAAATTTGATGGTGAGCGTTTGTGGACTGCAGTCTTAAAGTCATCCCACGGATTTCCAATGGGGTTGAAGTCTGGTCTCTGACTAAGCTATGCAAGGACATTCACCTTTTTCTCTTTCAACCACGGGGTTGTCATTTTCTCTGTGTGCTTTGGGTCATTGTCATGTTGGCAGGTAAACCTTCTTCCCATTGACAACTTTCTGGCAAAGGGCAGCAGATTTTCCTCAAGAATTTGATGGTATTTTCCCCCATCCATTTTTCATTCTATCATGACAACTGCTCCACTCCCTGCTGCAGAGAAACATCCCCATAACAGGATGTTACCACCTCCATGCTTTACTGTAGGAATGGTGTAATTTGGATGGTGAGCTGTATTGGATTTCCGCCACACATAGTTTGGCATTTAGGCCAAATAATTCAATTTTACTCTCATCTGACCATAACACCTTTTTCCATGTAACCTCAGAATCTTTAAGGTGCGTTTTGGCAAAGCTCAGTTCTGACTGCATGTGGCCTTTCTTGAGTAGTATCTTTTTTCTTCCAACCCTCCCATACAGCCACGTTTGTGGAGAATTTGGTGATATTGTTGTCACATGCACACAATGACCACTCTTTGTCATAACATCCTGTAACTGCTTCAGAATTGCTGTAGGCCTCTTGTAGTCTCTCTCACCAGTTTCCAGTTTGGAGTGATGTCCTGATCCAGGGAGGGTCTGTGTTGTACCAAATACATTCCACTGCTCAGTGATAGACTTCACTATGCTTCTGAGCATTGATAAAGCCTTTGAAATTTGTTTGTATCTATCCTCTGACTTGTGACTGTCCACAACTTTTGACAGTGCCTTGCCACCCATAGTTGATTGTTTGCTTCAGTTGCACTATCAGGAACTGAAATGCTATAGGAAAGCTCTTTATGCTGAGCTAATCTAAATGATCACAGCTGATCACTGTTGAAAGTCAAATGGCTTTGTGTGCCAGTGAGAAGGTGATTAGCTACATTTGATTGAGTTTAAGTCATTTTATTAGGGGTGATCCTTTTTTCAACTCCAAAATTATTATTTTTTTTTTTTCTGACATGTTGGTGTTATATCTTTCACTTGGATGTTTTTAGTTGTAAATACAGCTGGATAAAACAAAAACTGTTCCTGTCATCATTTCAGGCTGCAAAGCAACGAAATTTGATTTTTTTTCTATACCCACTGTATTTGTTTGTGATCCGAAAAAAAAAAAAAAACCACTTTAGGTTCATTTTAGTAAAACTAAAAACAAATATTTTGACAACCTTTGCAAATAGGTTTGGTTTATATAACCAAAACCAGAAAGCCTTTCAGTAAACCAGTGTGAAGCCAAGCTTATTTTCTGTATAAAAAAGGATTTTGTTATGAATGCACCCTGTAGAAAAAATGTTTACTTGTAAAATAAAGATTTTTTACTAATAGTAAAAAGACTTAAATCCCAAGTTTATATATTTGTAATCCTAATGAAAAAATAAAATAAAACCAACTACAGTATAGATAAATGTTAATAAATCTAAAAACAGATATTTTGACAACCTTTCAAAACAGGGACCACAGTGCTAATTTAGTTTTTGAAAGGGCAAGCCATATTTATATCTTTATTTAGAACACTTTCTCATGCATTTTCATTATTCATACTAAGAACAGCAATTCTGTAAGTCACTAATATTTTATTCCAGTTTGCTATGGGTGACTACGGTATTTCTCTAATCTGGCATCAAGTTTTAGTGATTTGTGAAACAGATTTTCTGTAATATCACAAATTGAACTTTTGACGTTCATTAAACATTGCAGTATATATCTTGTGGTTATTAGCCCCACTTTTATATCAGTGTCAAATAAGTGTTTATTTGACATTAAATGCTCTTCAGGCAAAGTAAGGATTGGCTTTAGAATAATTCCTTTCTTTTAATTGAGAAATATTTCCATTCTGCTCCAAATGTAATCCTATTCTTTTTGGATAAGTAGGGACTATCACCATGAAACAATGTTTTTATTGTACAAAAATGAGTCAGAGTTTGACATAACAATCACAATACATGCTAAGAGGTTGGAAAACACACAAAAAATGATTGGAACAAATCTGTGTTTTGTCCATCTGTTCTTGTTTCTCAAGAAAAAACTAAAAAAAACGTCAGTTTTATGTAGGAAAAAGAATGTATCTTCTAACCATTGTGATAAGTTAAACTATAACCAGATTAAAAAAAAATGGGCTTTTAGGTCTAACTGAAGATGCTGAAGATGATGGACACAATCCAAGCAAACCTTTGGCAGTTGAAATCTTGAATGATATTGGCCTCACTTGTGTTTTGGAAATAACTTTAGCAGCTGTATCCTTGCAAAAATAGTACTCCAGTTAAATTCTCTTGCAGAATCTGTATAATTCATGATGTCTGTTAACCAAAAGGTCATATGGCTCCACAAACTTTAGAATTTTGTTTTTCAAAAAAATATATATTTTCCTACCTAGAATGAGGGCTGTAATAATTCTGATATACCATGTTCGATTAAAAAAGTTGCCATACATCTCATTTACTACCAGCACATTATCCCGATAAAAGATTACATTGGTAGCTATGTTCATAGGCTCTTCTTCCTCTCAGTGTTGCTCAGTGCCAATAGAAGGATTAGTGCCATGAGTTGCACATTAAATGCTCTCTGCGTGCATTAAAAACAAAATTACTGGAGTAAATTAAAACATTTCCTTGAAAGTGATCTTCAAATACTTACATGTCTAAAAACCTATGTGTGAAGAAACCCCTAATGATGAGAGAATTACCTCTGATTATAATCGGTGTTGGAAACTTCAGATTTCAATATTTTTGCAATTACCTGTATATATAAAATATTATATTATAATTATATAAAATCAAAGATTTTCAAGTCATAGCTCTCTCCTCATTTGTTAGGATTTCATCTGCTTCAGCTGCCTTTCTAGTATTTCCAATTCTCAATTGTGGGAGATTATTGCTTACACATACAGACATGTAGCACCCCCCGTAGGGACTGCTGATGAACTGGATCCCCTACCCCTGCCAGGCACACCAAATCTTCACAAGCACTCCAGAGTCAGAGAATAGTCCATGACTTTGTTTTTGTTATTTATTAGGGGTTAATAACTTGGATAGGGATGAGAGGTTATGGGATGCCCACTTGACTTCAGCAAATCTTCAACAACAGCTTCAGGGACATCTTCCTATATACAGTCTCCTTTACTTTACTCCTGCACACACTTGCTTTCTCCAGCTGATTCACTGTAGGTGATCTGACAGGCTCCCAGTTAGACTTTAGCAATAGCCCATTACAGGAAGGAACTCGTAGCCCCTTCGGGCACTGCCACCTTCCTTGCTGCAGCCGCCCCTTTCACTAGCCCTTGAGGCTAACTCTCCACAGCAGTCCTCTCGACTCACTCTTCACCAGCCTACCCGGCTGACTCTCAGGAGATCTCCCAGAGAAGGTTGAAGACTTAAGCACAACGCTGTCTTCATTCAGGGAGACTGGCTACATATGGCAGTCTCCCCCTTGTTAGTCCCCAGCATTGCTGATCTACTCACTCTGTCCTCTCTTCACGTAGCTCCAGGAAGGGCTTCCTCCCATGTGTTGTAACAGGATCCTTCCAGCACCCGAGCCCCAGCCCAAGGCAAGAAACTCCCCCCCAGATGAGGGTGCACCCCTTTGGGCCACAGACAGCCTCCTCAACACTGTATCTCCATCTGCCACCCAACTGCCCCTGCTGGCATGGCTCAAGTCAATTTATGAGGTAAGCGCTGCTCCCCCCCGCCAGCCCATTACTGGAAATTGGCCGAGGCCTTATAAATATTCAAGGCTCCGCCCACTAGCTCTAGAACATTCTCCAATAACCAAGAAATAGGGGGAGGCACCAGAGAGCTGCCAGGATGAGTTATCCAGCCCTGAACTTCACTGAACCCTGACCCATATTCCATGGATCAGACTTAGCTCTGAGCCAGCTAGAATTTACCTACTCTAAATTCTAACACATCCTACACTACTTCTAGCACACACTAAAGGGTACTACATACATATTCTGCTTGGTAATTTCCATGCATTGGCCTAGTAACACTCTTCTCGTCTTGAAATCTTTGTCTACAAGGAACCTAACTTTAAAGCCAATTCCACCCATTTGTCTCCTCTCCCCCTCCGGTGCCTCCCTCGGACACAGCGCATCCCTGATCACGGTAAACAGCCAATGAAATTTTCTGTTTACCAGGTGATCAGCTGTGTCCAATCACAGCCGGTCACTTCTGAGTGGTGTTAAGGAGGCGCGCACCGCAGTGATCGGGGATGGCGCATGTCCCTCGGACACAGCGCAACCCCAATCAGGGTAAACAGCCAATGAAATTGTCCAATCACAGCTGGTCACAAATGTAAACAATCTGAGCTGTTACTATCTGATCCCTACTCTCTTCTCACACAACGATTGTGTGAGGAGAGAGCAGGGATCAGTGAGTGAGATTAGTGTCTGTCAGTTACTGTTACTGTACATCTTACTGTGCACAACACAGCCCCCCAAAATAAAGAGAACCTGTCACCATAGAACTGTCACAGCCAATCTAGATCTCTGGATCTGTCACACAGCCCATCTGTCACACAGACCATCTAAATCCGTCTCACAGGCCCGCCACCAGTACCGCTATCGGGACCGCCATCGGTAGCGCCACACAGGCCCGCCATTAGTACTGCCATCAGTACCATCGCACAGGCCCGCCATAAGTACTGCCATCAGTATCGCCATAAGTACTGCCATCAGTACCACCACACAGGCCCGCCATAAATACTGGCATCAGTACCGTCACACATCTCCCCATCAGTGACCTGTCAGTACCACCAGCAGTAACGTCACACAGTGTAACGTCACACTACCGTCATCATGGCCAAAAGAGTGTACACACCTGAGGAGGCATATGCCATGCTTACCATGTCGGATGATGAGAGAAGCGGGGAGCTCCCATCATCCGTTTCTGGTTCAGAATACAAGCCAGTGGAGGGTGGTGGATCAGAGATCAGAGTCCGAGTCAGTGGAGGAAACTGTCCCTCCTAAAAGAATAAGGAGATCAGGACCAAGATCAGGATCAAGATTAGAAGACTTGCCTACCATCAGCAGCGCCAGACCCCAGTAAGATGTGTTCAGTACCAGTACTGGAATTACACGCCCAAACTGAAGAATCCAGGCCCAGTCCTACCTTCCTGATGCCCTGGCAAATCCCTTTGGTTGCCTGCCAACTCAGGATCTGCTATTATCCCCCCTTTCACCGCACAGCCAGGTTTGCAGCCAACACTACAAATTTTTCACAATTGGATTAATTTATTTACTTTTCCCACCAGATTTGCTGCAGAATATGATGGACCAAACCAATCTGTATCCAGAGCAATTTATTGCTGCCAACCCCAATTTGTCCTACGTTCGCATGTTCCAGTGGCAACGTCCCACACTGGATGAATGTAAATTGTTCTTGGGCCTTACATTCAATATGGGGGGCTTACAAAAATGAAGGAACTCCATGCCTACCGGTCCAACCACCCCATGCCAATATATTCCGCTGTCATTTCCTGGGCGCGCTACGACATGATTATGTGTTTCCTACATTTTAATGATAATTCGCAGTGCCCTCCCTGAGATCACCCCAACCACAACAAATTGTACAAAATACGCCCCCTAATAAATTCTTTTTCTCCAGCGATTTGCTGAAGTATTTATCCCAGATCAAAACATTTGTGTGGACAAATCCCTTATACATTTTACTGGCCGCCTGCACTTCAAGCAGTATATCCCAAGTAAGAGAGCTAGGTATGGGTTGAAATTGAATAAATTGTGTGATCGAGCCACTGGATATGTGTATACTTTTCCGGATTTATGAAGACAAAGACTTCCTGCTCCAGCCCCGTGAATGCCCCACATATATTGGAACCAGTGGGAAAAATGTCTGGGAGCTGGCAAACCCCCTGTTGGATAAAGGATACCATTTATATGTGGACAATTATTATACCAGTTTGCCCCTCTTTCGAAACCTTTACCGTAAACAAACCCTGGCCTGCGGTAACTTCAAAAAAACCCAGAAGGGCTTCCCACAAAATCTGTTAACAAAAAAATTGCAAAACGGGGAATCTGCATTCATGGGAATTGAGGAGGTGTTGGCCATGAAGTGGAGGGACAAGAAAGATGTCCACATCCTCTCTACCATCCACAATGACATCTTGGTGGAGATCCAAAGAAGACGCGGCCCCGTTGTAAAGCCTGAATGTGTCCACGACTACAATCTTTTCATGAGGGGGGGGATTTAAACAATCAGATGCTACAACATTCCCCCCCCCACAGAATCCAGAAGAAGACGCCAAAAGAAATGTTGTGTATGCAGCAGAGGAGGAGTTAGAAGAGATACAAGCTATTATTGCCCCCAATGTCCCTCCCAACCTGGCCTGTGCATCAGAGATTGCTTCAGAAATCACACATCCATCAGATATTAGTTCCCCTTATTATTAACAGACTGCCATTTCCCCATTTCAAATACCTGTGTGGATTATTTGCCTGCTACCATGTTTCTACCCTCCATGTAATTAACTGACCCTGGCTTACCGACGATGTCTTCTTTGCCAGCCGATTTAAACCACATTTCTGACTGCCACATACACCAACCTCAGCCTGTTTACCGACGATGCCTCTGCCTGCCGTTTTAAACCACGTTTCTGGCTTCCACGTGCACCAACCTTGGCCTGTTAATCGAACATGTTTTTGCCTGCCACTTGGACTGATCTTTTGCATTTCTACTTTAGTACACAGGGGTCTCACATATGCGAGGGGTTTCAGAATAGTGTTCTGAGTAGAGAAAACCAGTTTTTGGCCTTCTGTGCTCCAAGAACAGGGTCTGTTGTCCGGAGGCTTCAAAGAGATTTGGGTGGGAGAAGCCTCTACCCCTGTCCCCCTGGCCCTAAGTTTGATGGTCCTTCCTGCTGCCTGGACCAATACTTTGGCTGTGTTGACCATATTGCTGCCTGTAATGACCCAGGACATTATGGACCATGTTTCTTCCTGCCGTTTGGACCAATACTTTGGCTGTATTGACCATATATTTGCCTTCTGCCTCCACTGACTATGGACAGTATTTCTGCCTGGACATCTCTGCCTGCTACCTGGACCAATGCTTTGGCTGTGCTCACAGTATCTCTGCCTGCTACCTAGACCAATGCTTTGGCTGTGCTTTGGCTGTGCTCACAGTATCTCTGCCTGTACGAACTATGGACAGTATTCCTGCCTGCTGCCAAGACGATTGCTTTTGCTGTCGCTGACCACATCCCTGCCTGCTGCCTGGACCGATGCTCTCCTCTGTGGACCACTGCACTTCTAAAACTACAGGTAATCTTTTGTTATTTGGTATGTACCTGCTATGTGTTAGAAATTTGAAGGGCCTTCAAAAATGTGATCGGTAGACAGAAAATGATATGTGTAATGTATGCTCCTAGAACACCTGGAAGTGCTACTTGGATTGTGGGCCTCTGTATGTGGCCAGGCTGTGTAAAGGTCTCACACATGTGGTATCACCATACTCAGGAGGAGTAGAATGTATTTTGGGGTGTCATTTTTGCTATGTACATGCTATATGTTAAAAATATCTTATAAATGGACAACTTTGTGTAAGAAAAATGCGGTTTCATTTTTCTTCCACATTTTCCAAAAACTTCTGGAAAAAAATGAACCGTTTAAAAGACTCATTATGCCTCATAGATTATACGTTGGGGTGTTTGCTTTCCAAAATAGGGTCCTGGTGCTCCAGGGCCTTCAAAAGTGTAATAGGTGGTTGAGAAATGAGAAAATGAGATTGGAGGTATTTGGGGGGTATTTGTACTTTCCTGGCTTGTTAGGGTCTCCAGAAATTAGATTAGGCTGTCAGTACATCAGGTGTGATCAGATGTGATCAATTTTCAGTGATTGGCACCATAGCTTGTAGACTCTATAACTTTCACACAGACTAAATAATATCCACTAATTTAGGTTATTTTTACCAAAGATATGTAGCAGTATAGATTTCTGATATTAACTAATGAGGACTCACAAAAAGTCTTTGCATGTCCATCTGCAGGTGCTTCACCCCCCATCCTCCTCTCCGGGTCCAAGAACGTGGCCCCCTGTAAGCTCAGTGGACTATGCGCCCACCCAGGGGATGCGGGCGGGGGACGTGTGGCAGCGATGGGATCACTGGACAACTACAATCCTGCAATGCTGGTTTGTTCGATACATTCATGTCTTCATCCACCCATTGGTAATTATACACCTATGGGTATGAAGATATAATTTTGCTCAATTTGAAATGCTATACCTACACTTTTTATACTGTCCAATGTCTTTAATTAAGATATTTTGATATTTTCCTAGAATATAAATCCCCCCGAAGAGACCCGAAATCGCAAGGGTCGAAATGCATCGGGGTTTTTCATGTGTATATATATGTTATAAATACAATTGGCAAACCATGCTTGTACATAGGGTGTTCTTTGCTATGAGTGATATTTCATGGTTGTTTTTGTGTCGCACCACCTATATGGATGATTCATTATTGTTCATTTGAAATGATTATTGTCTGTAAAATAAACGATTTTTTACATCAACCATTTCTGTACAAATTCTTTGCTGCTAAAAAACCCCTGGGGAAACTTCCTGTTTTTTGTATGCTTTTGGATTATGCAGCTTTGGGGCTCCCTATTGTGTTTTCCTTTTCTTTCTATATATACCAATTGGGTGGCTAAACACCCGTTCTTCCCCCTTCAACACATGTGAGCCCCGATATGAGCCAAGGCATATCGCCAATTTTTGAAAAAATTAAATGCAGGTATTTTCCTCCAGTCACCCTTGAGGTGACAATGAAGGGATGTATACCAAACGTTAATAGCCTATAATTAAAGGCACCTGCATTTGGCTCAGACAGGTGGAATCACTATTTGAGCACAGAAGCAAATCCTTTTTCTTGGGGTGTAATAAAATACCCCCCCCCCCTTTTTTTCATCAAAGTGATGGCACTTTATATGCCCTTGGCTCTCTCAACCAACAATACACTTATATACAATATATGATTATTTGTAAACCATTTAATTATTTTGTTTATCACTTTGCAGCATTGCAGTGTTTTATTTTGTCCATCCTCCCAGTGCGGGCCGCTGTGTTCAGCCCCGCGGCACTGGTTGGGTGCCTCTTTTCCACCCCGCTTCCCGGCGCGGTGGGGAGACGCGAATGGTTCTGCGATTCTCCCCAATGTGCGTTTCCCTACAGTTGAGTCCCCCCCTTGGGCCACTGTGGGGGGCCTTCCCCATGCCGGCGGCATCCCTTGATCGCCACCGGACTGTCGGTGACATTGCGCTTTTTTTTTTGCGCTTGTAGCGCACAAGTTCCCCAAAGCCTTTTCTATAAGGTGCTCTGGGCTGTGGTCACAACAATGATGTCATAAAGTACAATGCAGGGACAATAGCCCTCCATTGTATATGAGGACAGCCAGGGACCTGCAACAAGCCAGAGCAGAGGTGAGCACCAGAGCCTTGCGAGAGTGAGGTTTAAGGCGTTACAGATACCACAGCCCTGAAATGTTCATACGGTGTTTGGGAGACCTAACTCCCGAGGCTCGGTGAGACCAACTTTTTGGTCTGTATAGCTGGTTAGGCGCCAACCTTTTTCACTTTGGGTGTTCTGGTTTCATTGGATAAAGGGGCTTTTTTCTCATCACAGTACTAATTGCAGTACTTACCTGTTAAAGTTTCTTTTTCTGTTTGCAAGTTCATTGGGACTTTATATTCATCATTTAATTTTCATTTTTTTCTTTATCACACATGTTAATATATCTCACTTGTGATTATCAGATTCACAACATTCAGTTGTTTACTCTATTTGTTATATTTATTTTATTGATTATGTGCATATTAGTGATGTTTACTTGACCAGTCTCACACCACTTAGTGATTTAACGTTCACATCACCAGCATACATCACATATGTCTGATTTAGTTTTTTTGGTTCAGCCTTGTTTTCACTTTTATCATTTAATTTAGCGCTGCACCATTTATATATTATATTATCTATAACTTAATTCTCCTATAATATGAATCCATTATTGACCAAGTAACAACCAGCTTACAGCTGCCAAGACGTGTTCTTTTGCTATGAGTGATGTTTCATGTTTGTTTTTGTGTCGCACCACCTATATGGAAGATTCATTATTGTTCATTTGAAATTTTAATTGTCTGTAAAATAAACAATTTTTTACATCAACCATTTCTATACAAATTCTTGCTGCTAAAAAACCCCTGGGGAAACTTCCTGTTTTTTGTATGCTTTTGGGTTATGCAGCTTTAGGGGCTCCCCTATTGTGTTTTCCTTTTCTTGCAGTATAAATTTTGGCCCAAATTTATGAAGAAAAAATACTTAATTGCAAAATTTTACAATAGAAACTAAAAAAAAGTGTTTTTTTTTTACCAAACTTTTGCTCTTTTTTTGCTTATATCACAAAAAATAAAAAACCCAGCGGTGATTAAAAGAAAGCTCTATTTGTGAGAAAAAAATTATAAAAATTTTGTTTGGATACAGTGTAACATGACTGAGTAACTGTCATTCAAAGTGTGAGAGCGCTGAAATCTGAAAATTGGTCTGGGCAGGAAGGTACATAAGTGCCTGGTATTGAAGTGGTTAAAATTAAACTCAAGGCACATTTAAAGTGGACGTAAACCACTGCCAATTTTTTTTTTTAACCTGCAAGGCAAAGTTATAACGTGCTAGTATGCATCACATACTAGCACAATATGTGAAACTTACCTTAGAACGAAGCCCTTCCAGCGGTGAGCTGTCAACACTGACAGGGCTTCCATCTTCACCCGCCTTCCTTCCGGGTTCACTGACTCTGGCTGTGTCAGTGGTTGGAGCCGCAATGATGTCACTTCCACACATGCGCACAGGACCCGCCGTGTACGGCACAGGACAGGAGGCCATTCCTTCAGAGCGCATTCGCGAGTGATGTCACCGGCTGCATGTACAGTAAATATCTTCTAAATGGTGCACGTTTAGGAGATATTTACAGTAACTATAGGTGAAATTCATGTATTGGAGTTTACTCCCACTTTAAAAATATTTAATGTAGCTTTGTACTTAGTAATTAGTCATTATTAGTTTTAAATCCAACTTGAAGTATGTGCGTGGGTTTGAGATGAAAGAAGCTCCTATACAGCAGCACTCAGAGAGGGGCAGGATTGGGAGCCAATCAGGTGGGCAGAGGGATGACTCCATCAGTCTGCTGTTGCTCTTTCACTGTCCACTCAGAAGCCCAGGAATTGAGAGAGGAAACTACTGTATTCCTTAACTGTAAGTAGTGTCATACACTTGGTTGTGCTGTGATAGAGCTGTGTAAATCTCAGAAATGAAGGGAGAGAAATACAGATCTTTTGTCTTTTAAAACAATTCACGGATGTGGAAATACGGGGCAAGTTAGGAAACAGTGATCACAGGTCAATTGGCTTCAGTATAAATCACACAAATAGGGGAACACAAAGACACTGAATTTCAAAAGAGCCAACTTCCCTAAACTACGAACCTTGCTAGAAGATATAAATTGGGATAAAATCTTAGGAACAAAGAACACAGAGGAGAGATGAGTTTGCTTTAAGAGCATATTAAATAAGGGAATTAGCCAGTGCATCCCATTGGGAAATAAATTTAAAAGAGCGAACAAAAGTCCTGGATGGCTTAACTCCAATATAAAAAATGCATATAAAAGCAAAGGAGAAGGCCTTAAAAAAATAGAGGGCTGACGGATCATCATCAGCATTCAGACTTTACAAAGAATGCAGTAGGATATGTAAGGGTGCAATTAGGGCGGCTAAGATAGAACACGAAAGACAAAAAGCGGAGGAGAGCAAAAAAATCCCAAGAAACTCATTAAGTATATAAACAAAAAAAAGGAAGGCAGACCATATTGGCCCCATAAAGAATAAGGAAGAACATCTGGTTACAAAGGATGGGGAGATGGCGAAGGTATTGAGTTTATCCTTCTCTGGGAATTGGGGGGCTTCAGTAGCCAAAACTGCAGCGCTTGTCCTCATGACACATCACAGGAAGCACCCTCATGGCTAACAGAGGACAGAATTAGAAATAGAATTGGGAAACTTAACATTAATAAATCACCGGGACCAGATGGCTTGCACCCAAGGGTACTTAGGGAACTCAGTCAAGAAATTGCCAGACCATTGTTCCTCATTTTTACTGACAGTCTACTGACTGGAATAGTACCAGCTGATTGGAGAAAAGCCAATGTAGCATCAATATTTAAAAAAGGGCCAAAATGAGACGCATGTGCGAAGCCCGCTAAGCAGGACACGTCTGCTTAGAGCTCCGCACCGACCGGGACCCGACAGCCATTTAAGCAGAGTCACACTGAACCATAACCTCCCCACATCACTGCATTAATCCCTGAAATTTGTGGGCACATTTTGGTGACATATACAGCAGGAGAAAAGCGAAGCTGAAAACAACAAAGCCTCAGGAAAAGCTGACTAGAATGGTATCTAAAATAGCGGCGGCACCATCACAACTCTCCTCACAGACTGTTACACAGCAGCATCACAGGTCTCCCTCTTCAGCGCATTGTGGTGAGACTAAATGTGACTTGAATTTGTCTCCTATTACTCTACATAATAATTAAATAGGTTCAGACCTGCTTTCCCAATTTGAACGGGTATTACATAAAGTATTACAGAATACCTCAGATGCTATTACTGATAAACTAATACGGGAGATCCGTGAGGTAGGCAGACGCACATCTATACTTGAGCAGAGAGTAGATGAGATTGACATCTTCACCACAGCTCGTTCAGAGAAATTAGAATCCCTTAAAGAGGATTATTCTACACTTCAAACCCGACTGGAAGATTTTGAGAACAGGGCTAGATGATCGAACCTACGCATCCGTGGCATTAATGAAGAAATAGAGGATCTACAATCAACTGTCACAACACTTTTTCAAGAACTTGTTCCATCCATCCCATTGGAAACAGATCGAATACACAGAGCTTTATCTGTACGTAAAAAAGATGGGCCCCCTAGAGATTTACCGTATTTATCGGCGTATTACACGCACAGGCGTATAACACGCACATTCATTTTAAGAGGGAAGTTTCAGGAAAAAAACAAATTTTAAATAAGGAATGCCCATCTGCAGCCTCACAAGTGCCATCAATGCAGCAGCCTTGCCATTGCCATCAATGCAGCAGCCTTGCCATTGCCATCAATGCAGCAGCCTTGCCATTGCCATCAATGCAGCAGCCTTGCCATTTCCATCAATGCAGCAGCATCACCATTGCCATCAATGCAGCAGCCTCACCATTGCCATCAATGCAGCAGCCTTGCCATTGCCATCAATGCAGCAGCCTTGCCATTTCCTTCAATGCAGCAGCATCACCATTGCCATCAATGCAGCAGCCTCACCATTGCCATCAATGCAGCCTGATCAATGCCCATCTGCAGCCTAGAGGGGACAGGGAGGGGGGCGGGACGAGCGCCGACAGATTACATACAGTGAGAATCTCCTATGATAGACATAACAGTGGTCCAATGGCATCCCAGGAGACAGGACTTCCTATTACAGAGGCTGCCAAGTAAATAGGAGATTCTCACTGCATTTAATCTGACGGCGCTCGTCCCGACCCCCTCCCCGTCCCCTCCGAGGCAGCTAAAATTTAAGTATTGGCGTATAACACGCACGCACTATTTGCACCCAATTTTCATGGTGAAAAAGTGAGTGTTATACGCCAATAAATACAGTAATTATAAAAATGCATTATTTTTGCACAAAAGAACAAATAATGGCAGCTGCAAGAAACAAAGACTCTTTAATTTTTCAGGGCCATAAATACCAAGTCTTTCAAGACTTATCTCAACTAACTCTCTTTAGATGCAAATATCATCTAATAAATTATCGCTGGGGGTTTCCTTTCTCCCTTCACTTTACTTATAAAGGAACTTTATATATATGTACATCAGCAAATGATCTTCTTTCTACACTTAGAGATCTCCGCCTGTCAACATCTTCCACAACAACGGATGGTCCCAAACGACGAATTAATTCAACATCCCTCTCACAGACCCAAGATATTCAAGACTCCCAAGCACCTCAAATAACTCAAGCCCCACTTAGTGCTCATAAAAGGGGTCGCTTTGCTTCACCACCGCCTGAAGAAGATGACATACTAATATATATATATATATATATATATATATATATATATATACATGTATATATATACACCATATGGGTGAAATTTAAGAATTCAATCTTATACCCCCCCCCTTTTTTTTTGACTGACTCGGTTTTACATACAGTATTATACATATTCTACTTCTTTTACCTCACATGATCTAATTATTACCCCTTTCTGTGAGGATTTAATGGTATATTTTCTGTACTAGCGTTATTATAAGATTTATAAGATTTTTATTCTAACATTAGAATTATCTTGATTTTTTTTTTTTTTTTTTTCAGTTCAATTACCCTTAACTTCAATATATTTTGAGCTTAACCTGAATTCTACTACCTTGCATTATAGTATGCATTATTTTTACAGTTATGTTAAACTAACATTATCCACTTGACCACTGGGCACTTAAACCCCCTTAATAACCAGACCAATTTTCAGCTTTTGGTGCTCTCACAATTTGAATGACAATTACTCAGTCATGCAACACTGTATCTATATGAAATTTTTGTCCTTTTTTTCACACAAATAGAGCTTTCTTTTGGTGGTATTTAATCACCGCTGAGTTCTTTTATTTTTGCGCTATAAAAGAAAAAAAGACCGAAAAATCTGTAAAAAAATGCATTTTTCTTCATTTTTGTTATAAAATTTTGCAAATTAGTAATTTTTCTTCATATATTTTGGCCAAAATTTATACTGCTACATATCTTTGGTAAAAATAACCCAAATCGGTGGATATTATTTGGTCTTTATGAAAGTTATAGAGTCCAAAAGCTATGGTGCCAATATCTGAAAATTGATCACACCTGAAGTACTGACGGCCTATCTTATTTCTTGAGACCCTAACATGCCAGAAAAGTACAAATACCCCCCAAATGACCCCTTTTTGGAAAGAAGACATTCCAAGGTATTTAGAAAGATGCATGGTGAGTTTTTTGAAGTTGTCATTTTTTCCCACAATTCTTTGCAAAATCAACTTTTTTTTTTACTTTTTTTTTTTTTTCACAAAATTGTCATATTAGCAGGTTATTTCTCACACACCGCATATGCATACCACAAATTACACCCCAAAACACATTCTGCTATTACTCCCGAGTATGGTGATACCACATGTGTGAGACTTTTACACAGCGTGGCCACATACAGAGGCCCAACATGCACGGAGCACCTTTAGGCGTTCCGGAGTGCCCAGGCCAATTCTGACATTTCTCTCCTACATGTAAAAATCATAATTTATTAGCTAGAAAATTACATAGAACCCCAAAACATTATATATGTTTTTTTAGCAAAGACCCTAGAGAATACAATGGTGGTCATTGCAACTTTTTATCTCACACGGTATTTGCGCAACAATTTTTTTAACGCTTTTTTTTTTTTAAAAAAAACAGTTTTGTGCTTTAAAAAAAACAAAACAGTAAAGTTAGCCCAATGTTTTTGCATAATCTGAAAGATGAAGTTATGCCGAGTAAATAGATACCAATATGTCACGTTTCAAAATTGCACGCGCTTGTGGAATGGCGCCAAACTTCACTACTCAAAAATCCCCATAGGCGACGCTTTAAAATTTTTTACTGGTTACATGTTTTGAGTTACAGAGGAGGTCTAGGGCCAAAATTATTGCTCTCGCTCTACCGATCGCAGCGATACCTCACATGTGTGGTTTGAATACCGTTTTCATATGTGGGTGGGACTTACGTATGCGTTCGCTTCTGCATGCGAGCACACAGGGACAGGGGCGCTTTAAAATTTTTATTTTTTTTTATTGTTCATTTTACTTTATTTATTTTAGTTTGATGCTTTTTTCCCAAAAAAATTTTTTTTGACCACTTTTATTCCTATTACAAGGAATGTAAACATCCCTTGTAATAGGAATATGGCATGACAGGTCCTCTTTACAGTGAGATATGGGGTCATTAAGACCTCACATCTCACCTCTAGGCTGGGAAGCCTGAAATAAAAAAAATAAAAAGATCCTGGCTTTGATCGTAGCGGTGAGTCAGTAGGAGCACCGGAGGGCGGCGGGAGGGGGGGACATCCCCTCTCGCCTCCCGTAAGAATGATCAAGCAGTGGAACAGCCACTATGATCATTCTTATGGTGTAGGGAATCGCTGGCTGAAAAAGCTGATATCTGAATGATGCCTGTAGCTGCACCCATCATTCAGATATCCCCGCACAAAGTCAAGGACGTTGTATGACAGCCCGAGAGCGGGAAGTGGTTAAAACGCATTTTTTTTTTTTTTACACAAAGTTGTCCATTTATACAATATTTCTAACACATAGCATGTACATACCAAAAATGACACCCCAAAATAGATTCTCCTACTCCTCCTGAGTACGGTGATACCACATGTGTGAGACTTCCACAGCCTGAGCATGGCTGGGTATGGCGGGGTATTGCAGAGTATTGCTGAGCATGACTGGGTATGGCTGGGTATCACCAAGTATTGCAGAGTATGGCTGGGTACGGCAGAGTATTGCGGGGTATTGCAGAGTACTGCAGGGTATTGCAGAGTATTTCAGGGTATTGCAGAGTACTGCGGGGTATTGCAGGGTATTGCGGGGTATTGCAGGGTATTGCGGGGTATTGCAGAGTATTGCACAGTATTGCGGGGTATTGCAGAGTACTGCGGGGTATTGCAGTGTACTGTGAGGTATTGCAGAGTATTGCAGAGTATTGCAGAGTATTGCGGGGTATTGCAGAGTATTGCAGGGTATTGCAGAGTACTGCGGGGTATTGCAGAGTATTGCGGGGTATTGCAGAGTATTGTGGGGTATTGCAGAGTATTGCGGGGTATTGCAGTGTACTGCGGGGTATTGCAGAGTATTGCGGGGTATTGCAGAGTACTGCGGGGTATTGCAGAGTATTGCGGGGTATTGCAGAGTACTGCGGGGTATTGCAGAGTATTGTGGGGTATTGCAGAGTACTGCGGGGTATTGCAGAGTATTGCGGGGTATTGCACAGTATTGTGGGGTATTGCAGGGTATTGCAGTGTACTGCGGGGTATTGCAGAGTATTGCACGGTATTGCGGGGTATTGCAGAGTATTGTGGGGGTATTGCAGAGTATTGTGGGGCATTGCAGAGTATTGTGGGGCATAGCAGAGTATTGTACAGCATTGCAGGGCATTGCAGAGTAGTGAGGGATGGCTGAGCATGGATGGATGGATGGCTGGATGTCACTGTGCAGCGTTGTGGGCACTACACATCCAGCCAACAGCGCTGCAGCCATCCATCCATCCCCCTCTCCGTTCACAGTGTACCGACCGGTACACAGGAGGGGAGGAGAGGAACCGACGTCATCAGATGACGCCAGTTTGTTTACATGTGATCGCTCCGTCATTTGACAGAGCGATCACATGGTAAACAGCCGCGATCAGCGGCCATTTACCGGGATCCGTGATGTGACGGGTCCTCCGGGGGCGCGCGAGAGAGGAATTCTGGGAGGACGTCATATGACATCCTCCCAGAGTTAAGCAACCGCCCTGCAGCCGTCATTCGGCTATGGGCCGGTTGTTAAGTGGTTATACTTATGACTCGTTTTGTTCAATAATTTTACTTAATAACACGCAGGCTGTCTTGCCCCGTACACACGGTCGGACATTGATCGGGCATTCCGACAACAAAAACCTAGGATTTTTTCCAACGGATGTTGGCTCAAACTTGTCTTGCATACACACGGTCACACAAAGTTGTTGGAAAATCCGATCATTCTGAACACGGTGACGTAAAACACGTACGTCGGGACTATAAACGGGGCAGTAGCCAATAGCTTTCATCTCTTTATTTATTCTGAGCATGGGTGGCACTTTGTGCATTGGATTTGTGTACACACGATCGGAAATTCTGACAACGGATTTTGTTGTCGGAAAATTTTATAGCCTGCTCTCAAGCTTTGTGTGTCGGAAAATCTGATGGAAAATGTGTGATGGAGCCTACACATGGTCGGAATTTCCGACAACAAGGTCCTATCACACATTTTCCGTCGGAAAATCCAACCGTGTATACGGGGCATTAGTCCCAGAGACAGTTCACTGCACCTCCACTCAATCCTCAAGTGCCTAACTTAGATTTGGACACTTCTTGGACCACTTCAATTCCACTGGATGGTGTTTATTCACCACCAACTGGATATTCACTCCAATAGGGACCCCTTTCCTTTTTACAACTTATTTCCTTTTTTGAAGTTTCAGTTGAATATACAATTTTTCCTCTGTGATAATATAAGGTATACAATCTACATTGATACGCTTCTACTGCTCCTACCTTGCTGAAATTCCCATTCCTCATTAGTATTCTTTTCTCCAGTGAAGTAACTTTTGAATAATATTAAGCAGCCCTTTATTGATCCTTATCAATAATCTATAATGCCTTCCTTAAATGTATTAACACTAAATGTACAAGGTCTCAACTCTCCTTCTAAAAGAACTAAAGCCTTTGCCTTCTTTTCCAAACTATTAGCTCATGTAGTTTGTTTGCAAGAGACCCACTTTGTTCAGCAATCCACACCAATATATTTCGGCCGCAGATATCCCCAAATTTTTAATGCTTCTACCACAAAGAAAAAAAGTGGAGTACTGATTGCTTTCCACCGTACAACACCATTACTATTACAAAGGAACTTAAAGACCCCAAAGGTAGATACCTGATCTTATGAGATACATTACTAGATAATGATGTTACGATCGTTTCTTACTATGCACCTAACAAGAACCCATTGGCATTTCTCTCACACTTACTCTCGGTGGTTGAAACACGTAAACAAGGTACCCTTATTATTGGTGGGGATTCCAACCAAATAATACATCCATTCCTTGACAAATCCCCGGTCCCAACCAATATCCCTAAACCTTCATATCAACGACTCCTGCATCAATATTCTCTTTTAGACATTTGGCAAGAACATAATCCTACAAAACGACAATACACTCACTATTCCCATCCCCACAAGCAATTCTCCCGTATTGACCACCTTTTTGTTATGGTTTCAACTTCAGCACTCATTATAGACTCACATATTATACCATGTGCATGGTTGGATCATAATGCTGTAATGACAACTTTCTCATCTCTAGTTCCACGATCCAATCATCGTACTTGGTATATTAATGATAGTTTACTTGCAAATTCCTCATTCCAGCAGAGATTGGAAATGGCCACAAAAGATTATCTCATCACCAACAATTCCACTGACACAGATCCCCTGACACGTTGGGAAGCTCTCAAACCTTATATTAGAGGGGTTTGTATTAGCCACACCTCTTTCTACTGTAAAAAACAAAAACATTTTCATAAAAAACTTGAAGACACATTTTACAAAGCTTCGGTAGACTTTCAGACCAAACCCACACAGCCGAATAAACTTATATATGGCAAAGCACACCTAGAATTGGACCTCTTTCTGATCAGCAGAAAAAACACTTTGTAAATCCAAGCACACCTTTTATATGACAGCTAATAAACCAAACACATTTCTAGCCCTGGCATTGTGGAAGATCAGCTATACCCCTAAACCTATTAGTCTAAAAATAAAAAAAAATACGTACACCGGTAATCCACTAAAAAATTTTAAAAGAATTTCATAAAAAACTAACTGAATTATATAAAGAATCTAACACCTTGGACCATTCTCAACTGGCCTCACTCCTATCTTCAATTCATCTCCCCTCGCTTTCCTCATCTCATCAAGATACTCTTGATAAACCTATTACTGAATTTAAAATACAACAAGTTATAAAATCACTCAAATCACATAAACGGCCAGGCATAGATGGCCTTTCAGCAACTTACTACAAAAGATTTGCATGTTTATTATTACCCCTTATGGTAGAAGCCTTTAATTCCCTCCTCAAAGAATGTAATTTTCGTACGGAATCACTTACAGCTTCTATATCCATGATCCCTAAACCCAATACAGTTGACACATAGTTACATAGTTACATAGTAGGTGAGGTTGAAAAAAGACACAAGTCCATCAAGTCCAACCTATGTGTGTGATTATGTGTCAGTATTACATTGTATATCCCTGTATGTTGCGGTCATTCAGGTGATTATCTAATAGTTTCTTGAAACTATCAATGCTCCCCGCTGAGACCACCGCCTGTGGAAGGGAATTCCACATCCTTGCCGCTCTTACAGTAAAGAACCCTCTACGTAGTTTAAGGTTAAACCTCTTTTCTTCTAATTGTAATGAGTGGCCACGAGTCTTATTAAACTCTCTTCTGCGGAAAAGTTTTATCCCTATTGTGGGGTCACCAGTACAGTATTTGTAAATTGAAATCATATCCCCTCTCAAGCGTCTCTTCTCCAGAGAGAATAAGTTCAGTGCTCGCAAACTTTCCTCATAACTAAGATCCTCCAGACCCTTTATTAGCTTTGTTGCCCTTCTTTGTACTCGCTCCATTTCCAGTACATCCTTCCTGAGGACTGGTGCCCAGAACTGGACAGCATACTCCAGGTGCGGCTGGACCAGAGCCTTGTAGAGTGGGAGAATTATCGTTTTATCTCTGGAGTTGATCCCCCTTTTAATGCATGCCAATATTCTGTTTGCTTTGTTAGCAGCAGCTTGGCATTGCATGCCATTGCTGAGCCTATCATCTACTAGGACCCCCAGGTCCTTTTCCATCCTAGATTCCCCCAGAGGTTCTCCCCCCAGTGTATAGATTGCATTCATATTTTTGCCACCCAAATGCATTATTTTACATTTTTCTACATTGAACCTCATTTGCCATGTAGTCGCCCACCCCATTAATTTCTTCAGGTCTTTTTGCAAGGTTTCCACATCCTGCGGAGAAGTTATTGCCCTGCTTAGCTTAGTATCGTCTGCAAATACAGAGATTGAACTGTTTATCCCATCCTCCAGGTCGTTTATGAGCAAATTAAATAGGATTGGTCCCAGCACAGAACCCTGGGAAACCCCACTACCCACCCCTGATCATTCTGAGTACTCCCCATTTATCACCACCCTCTGAACTCTCCCTTGTAGCCAGTTTTCAATCCATGTACTCACCCTATGGTCCATGCCAACGGACCTTATTTTGTTCAGTAAACGTTTATGGGGAACTGTGTCAAATGCTTTTGCAAAATCCAGATACACCACGTCTACGGGCCTTCCTTTATCTAGATGGCAACTCACCTCCTCATAGAAGGTTAATAGATTGGTTTGGCAAGAACGATTCTTCATGAATCCATGCTGATTGCTGCTAATGATACCGTTCTTATTACTAAAATCTTGTATATAGTCCCTTATCATCCCCTCCAAGAGTTTACATACTATTGATGTTAGGCTAACTGGTCTGTAATTCCCAGGGATGTATTTTGGGCCCTTTTTAAATATTGGTGCTACATTGGCTTTTCTCCAATCAGCTGATACCATTCCAGTCAGTAGACTTTCTGTAAAAATTAGGAACAACGGTCTGGCAATCACTTGACTGAGTACCCTAAGTACCCTCGGATGCAAGCCATCTGGTCCCGGTGATTTATTAATGTTAAGTTTCTCAAGTCTAATTTTAATTCTGTCCTCTGTTAACCATGGAGGTGCTTCCTGTGTTGTGTCATGAGGATAAACACTGCAGTTTTGGTTAATGAAGCCCCCCGATTCACTCGTGAAGACTGAGGAGAAGAATAAATTCAAAACCTTCGCCATCTCCCCATCCTTTGTAACCAGATGTCCTTCCTCATTCTTTATGGGGCCAATATGGTCTGTCCTCCCTTTTTTACTGTTTACATACTTAAAGAATTTCTTGGGATTTTTTTTGCTCTCCTCCGCTATGTGTCTTTCATGTTCTATCTTAGCCGTCCTAATTGCACTCTTACATTTCTTGTTGCATTCTTTATAAAGTCTGAATGCTGAGGATGATCCCTCAACCTTGCATTTTTTGGCCTTCTCCTTTGCTTTTATATGCATTTTTACATTGAAGTTAAGCCATCCAGGATTTTTGTTCGCTCTTTTAAATTTATTACCCAATGGGATACATTGGCTAATGCCCTTATTTAATATGCTCTTAAAGCAAACCCATCTCTCCTCCATATTCTTTGTTCCTAATATTTTATTCCAATTTATGCCTTTTAGCAAGGTTTGTAGTTTAGGGAAGTTGGCTCTTTTGAAATTCAGTGTCTAATTATAGACCAATATCTATCCTCAATATCGATATTAAAAAATTGCCCAAAATATTATTCTCCAGACTTAATCCAATTATTGGCACCCTTATTCATAGAGATCAAACAGGATTTATTTCCTCAAGACAAGCTTCCGATAATATTCGTCGAGCTACACTTCTGGCCCACGCAGCTCGTTTACGCCATATCCCTGCCTGTTTCCTCTCGTTGGATATACGAAAGGCATTCGAATCATTAGCATGGCCTTATCTACATTCAATTCTTTATCACTGGGGTTTCAGACTACATTTCTTGAAATGGATAGCTGCCTTATATCAACACCCGAAAGCATATATCTCCTATTCGGGTTTTAAATCTGATCCTATTAATGTTGAGAGAGGAACCAGGCAGGGATGCCGCCTATCCCCTCTCCTCTTTGCATTGGCAATTGAACCCCTGGCCCAACTCATTTGATCCAACCCAAACATA
The DNA here is from genome assembly GCF_042186555.1 of Aquarana catesbeiana. Classification (NCBI taxonomy): domain Eukaryota; kingdom Metazoa; phylum Chordata; class Amphibia; order Anura; family Ranidae; genus Aquarana; species Aquarana catesbeiana. Next base: position 189,058,572 of record NC_133326.1, on the reverse strand, counting down.
AAAGGACCCGAACTTGGTGGTTATCAACATAAATTACAGTATATCTGAGTTGCAGACGATGTCTTAATATTCCTTACTTCACCCATAACCTCAGCGCCAACTCCTCTCAACGTCCTTTCTAAATTTGAACAAGTATCAGGCCTTTCTATAAACCCCCACAAATCTAAAGCTCTAAATATATAGTTGACACCTGCCATCCAAACCTCTCTTCCATTCACCTAGTCTACAAGGTTAATCTCCTATTTGGGTATTAACTTTACAGCCAATCCTTTGGAGCTCCATGCAACAAATTACCCACCTATGCTTTCACAACTTAATAAACTTCTCAATAATTGGTCAACCATACCATTGGCCTGGTTAGGAAGAATTACAGTGATAAAAATGTCCGTCCTCCCAAAACTCTTATAACTTTTTCAAGCACTCCCTATATCTATACCATCACACTTCTTACGCATCGTACAACATAAAACCTTACATTTTATCTGGGGTAAGACAAAACCTCGAATTCCTAAACATACCCTATATGCTCCTAAAATTCAGGGTGGTCTGGGTGTGCCAGATTTTACAAAATATTATTATGCAGCCCAATTATCACAACTTTCCAAATACCACGCTAAGAAGGAAATCCCACTTTGGGTAGTGGTAAAATTGGTCGATTGTGACCCTCTATCCATCGCAAATCTTCTTTGGCTAAGCCCAACGCAATGCCAAACAGTAATGAATCCCATTACCAAACACAGGCTATCCATTTGGGATAGGTTAAAAACCCAATTTGGCCTACAATCTAGACATAATCCTCTTCTCTCCTTCCTCCATAATCCCTCATTCTACCCGACTTGGTTCTCCCAAAACTCATTCTTGGCATGGTCAAGAGCTCTTTGACCTGCACTCATCATTTCTATAAATCTTCTCTAATCACACCATCTCCTACTCTTCATGAAAACTATGATCTCCCACATACAGAAAATTTCAGATATCTTCAAATAAAAAACTTTTTTCACAACAATGCACCCTCTGTAAATCAGATCCACATAAACATGGTATTTCCAACCTATATACCCATTTACTATCACACATTACCTCTACACTCCCAAACTATACTACCAAATGGGAAAAAGATCTTCAATTACAATCTGCAGACATAAATTGGTCTCAAATCTGGCAAACAACAAAGTCTGCCTCACCGTATGTAGAGGCTCTCGAAACCAATTATAAGGTACTCACAAGATGGTACTTAGTCCCAGCCAGAATTTCTAAATTCTCTCCACAATATCCTTCCCATTGCTTTCGTGGCTGCTCTACTTCGGGTACTCGGGTACATATCTGGTGGGAATGTAATATTGTCAGATCCTTTTGGTCAGAAGTATTTACGATAATATGCTTTCCACAATGTTCAAAGTTATATTACTGCCTGACGCACCTATTGCACTCCTGGATAGTAAACCACATGCCTTGTCAAACCTCTAATTTAAACTCATGCTCTTTGTAACAACAGCAGCAAAACAGGTAGCAAAAGCTTGGAAAACAGATTCATTTGATATATTATTAGTCAAACATAGAGTTACCCAATCCCTAATCCATGCTAAAACAGAAGCTATCTATCTTGATAGTATATCTAAATTTGAAGGCCTGTGGACACCATGGATTGAACATTTCTTACCACCGGACTTTGAAACCTCTTTACTACTCCCTAAAGGACTTAAAATCTATAATCTGTCATTTTATTTAATTCATTCATTCATTTTTTACCTCCCGGGTCTACTGACCCCCCTCTGGTGACATACCCCATTTCATATCCCAATGTCTCTTCATCATAATATTATCTAAGCTTCCTCTTCTCTTTACACTAGTTATTTTTACTCTAATAGGAGTCTTGCGGGATAATCTGAAATATTACTCATATTTCCAATACCAAGCCAATTTGCAGGAACTTGGCCCTGGAAAACGTACCTATTTCTCTCCATTGCCCTGTAACAATCCTAAGGTACCATCTCATACATATTTTAACTACCTGGCTCTTCACTCAAAACCATAGGTACAATATTCTATTGAATTATTTCTATTCTCCATACTCATTCCTGAAATAAGAAGTACCGTATTTATCGGCGTATAAAACGCACCGGCGTATAACACGCACCCCAATTTAGGAGGGAATTTTAAGGAAAAAAAAACTTTTAGGAGGGAAGTTGAAGGGAAAAAAAACTTACATTTAAACGCCCATCATTGCAGCCTTCTCAGTGCAGCCATGTCAGTGCAGCCATGTCAGTGCAGCCATGTCAGTGCAGCCATGTCAGTGCAGCCTTGTCAGTGCAGCCTTGTCAGTGCAGACTTCCCCAGTGCAGCCTTGTCAGTGCAGACTTCCCCAGTGCAGCCTTGTCAGTGCAGACTTCCCCAGTGCAGCCATGTCAGTGCAGACTTCCCCAGTGCAGCCTTGTCAGTGCAGACTTCCCCAGTGCAGCCATGTCAGTGCAGACTTCCCCAGTGCAGCCTTGTCAGTGCAGACTTCCCCAGTGCAGCCTTGTCAGTGCAGACTTCCCCAGTGCAGCCATGTCAGTGCAGACTTCCCCAGTGCAGCCTTGTCAGTGCAGACTTCCCCAGTGCAGCCTTGTCAGTGCAGCTTTCCCCAGTGCAGCTTTCCCCAGTGCAGCCTTCCCCAGTGCAGCCTTCCCCAGTGCAGCCTTCCCCAGTGATCCCAGCCATTCTGGGCTTCAAAATCGCCGATCGCGATTTGAAAATGGCGCCGCCGGCGCCGAAATACACAGAGCCGGTCCTCGGCTCTTTCCGGCGGCTGTCGTTCACTTTCGGCTCCACTCGTAGTCCCGAGCGGAGCTATCCGAACCTAGCCGAGTAGGTTCGGATAGCTCCGCTCGGGACTACGAGTGGAGCCGAAAATGAACGAGAGCCGCCGGGAAGAGCCGAGGACCGGCTCTGTGTATTTCGGCGCCGGCGGCGCCATTTTCAAATCGCGGTCGGCGATTTTGAAAATGTGACAGGTCGAGATCGCAGGGGATCGGCGTATAACACGCACCTGCGATTTTCCCCTGGTTTTAAGGGGAAAAAAGTGCGTGTTATACGCCGATAAATACGGTATCCGAATTTCAGTCATATATGTTACAAGTAACTTTGTATCATCTACTCATTTTTACCTTATAGCTTATTTTAATGTTTATTAGTAATGAAACTTCATTTCTATTATTTTCTGTTCCGTTAAATATTGTATTTCCACATATGATATTACTGTATATCTGCTATTTAAACTTATGAAAACATAATAAAAACATTTAAAACAAAAAAAAAAGGGCCAAAATACATCCCTGGGAATTATAGACCAGTTAGCATAACATCAATAGTATGCAAGCTCTTGGAGGGGATGATAAGGGACTATATACAAGATTTTAGTAAGAAAAACAGTATCATTAGCTGTAATCAGCATGGATTCATGAAGAATCGTTCTTGCCAAACCAATCTATTAACCTTCTATGAGGAGGTGAGCTGCCATCTAGATAAAGGAAGGCCCATAGATGTGGTGTATCTGTATTTTGCAAAAGCATTTGACACATTTGCCCATGAACGTTTACTGTACAAAGTACGGTCCATTGGCATGGACCATAGGGTGAGTACATGGATTGAAAACTGGCTACAAGGGCGAGTTCAAAGGGTGGTGATAAATGGGGAATACTCTGAATGGTCAGGGGTGGGAAGTGGGGTCCCCCAGGGTTCTGTGCTGGGATCAATCCTGTTTAATTTGTTCATAAACAACCTGGAGGATGGGTTAAACAGTTCAATCTCTGTATTTGCGGACGACACTAAGCTAAGCAGGGTGATAACTTCTCCGCAGGATGTGGAAACCTTGCAAGAAGATCTGAACAAATTAATAGGGTGGGCAACTACATGGCAAATGAGGTTTAATGTACAAAAATGTAATCTACTCACTAGGGCAGTGGTTCTCAACTCCAGTCCTCGGGACCCACCAACAGGCCAGATTTTAAGTATTACCTTGGGGAGTTGCAGACTTAAATACAGCAATCACTGAGCAGCAAGTGATATCACCTGTGATGTATTTCAGCTATCTTGCAAACCTGGCCTGTTGGTGGGTCCTGAGGACTGGAGTTGAGAACCACTGCACTAGGGGGTGAACCTCTGGGGGAATCTAGGATGGAAAAGGACCTGGGGGTCCTAGTAGATGATAGGCTCAGCAATGGCATGCAAAGCCAAACTGCTGCTAACAAAGCAAACAGAATATTGGCATGCATTAAAAGGGGGATCAACTCCAGAGATAAAGCGATAATTCTGCCCCAGACCAACGTCCCAAGACTTTGATCCAGCCTCACCTGGAGTATGCTGTCCAGTTCTGGGCACCAGTCCTTAGAATGGATGTACTGTAAATGGAGCGAGTACAAAGAAGGGCAACAAAGCTAATAAAGGGTCTGGAGGATATTAGTTATGAGGAAAGGTTGCGAGCACTGAACTTATTCTCTCTGGAGAGGAGAGGCTTGAGAGGGGATATGATTTCAATTTACAAATACCATACTGGTGACCCCACAATAGGGTTAAAACCTTTTCGCGGAAGGGAGTTTAATAAGACCATGGCCACTCATTAAAATTAGAAGAAAAAAGAGGTTCAACCTTAAACTGCATAGAGGGATCTTTACTGTAAGAGCGGCAAGGATGTGGAATTCCCTCCCACAGGCGGTGGTTTCAGTGGGAGGCGTCGATAGTTTCAAAAAACTATTAGATAAGCACCTGAATGGCCGCAACATACATGGATATACAATGTAATACTGACATATAATCACACACAAAGGTTGGACTTGGACTTGTGTCTTTTTTCAACCTCACCTACTATGTAACTATGTAACTCCATTATATGCACTTTATCTGTGTCAGTAGCTGTTTGTCAGGCATTCAGCCTTTTAGGCCTTAATGTATTTTTTGCGGGTCAAGAAACATTGTTGTGATGGTCCTTGTAGTCCCATAACCTCTTAATCACTGTAGGTTCCAACTTATATTTTCAATTCCATTCAATGGTAAAATTATTAAGTCAGAAGAACATTTGTTAATAACTGCCTCAAAGCAACCAATAAACTTAGACTCAAGTTGAGTCATCGGTTTGAAGTGAAAAGAGAATCTTAGAGACGGTCATTGTAAATTATATAAAAAAGTAAAAGTGAAATAAATAAAATCTGGAAAAATTTTGTGTCTTCTTTATTTCCCGATGCTCCGAAAGCTCCCCTTCATTATACAGGTATCTGTATAATAACGGTGGTTACGTGACTCCTCGGCTCTCTCCTCTGCCCGGCTGACAGCTATAGTGGGCAGAGCCCAGAACTCCCGTTAACGTCAGCTGGGGAGGAGAGAGGAGAGAGAGCCGAGGAGTCACATGAACAGAGGGGATGGCATTCTTATAGTAGAGATATGAGAGCAGCAATGGACGGAGCTAACAGGCAGGGAGGGGAGGAGGACACAGGAGACACAGGAGAGCAGAGAGCAGGGCTGTGGATGACAGAGGCATGTAAACTGTCAGGGCTCAGCAGTCATGATAAACCGTGGTCAGTTTATAGGGGGGAGGGCATAGCCAGGCAGGATCAGCCAGGTATTTCAGGTGATACAAGGGGCCAAATTACACAGCACAAGCACTGTGCTGTATAACATGCTTAAGGGAACAAACAATTTAATGCTGCCCTTTTGTATCATCATGAAGTGACCTTTTTTTTACATTTCTTTTCTGACTTACGTTACACACCTTTTACAGGAGAGATAAGATCATTATGTATTTAGCATTGAAAAATTGATACAATAGCATTCATATTTGGGTTCAAAAAAGATTTAAAAAATGGAAAATTTCTTTGTTTCTTGATTGATGTTCTGACTTGGGTTCCCTTGTGTGTGTGTGCACAGTGTCTGGGGGAATTTTGTGTGCTTTTTTTTATTATTATTATGATTGGGCAGTAAAATGCATACACTATATTGTCAAAAGTATTGGGACGCCTGCCTTTAAATGCAAATTAACATTAATGGCATCCCAGTCTTAGGCTCGATTCACATCTATGCATGTTGCTTTTGAGCGTTTCTGCAGTGCTTTTTGTGGTGCTTGCCGCGTTTTTGAACATGCATTTTTGCAGCGTTTTTGACGTGTTTTGTGTTTTTTTTACACTGTGGTTGCTTAGCAACCACCTATATACAGTGTTGAAAAAAGAGATTAAAAAAACGCAAAACGCAAATTGAGGCAAAAACGCTGCAAAAACACACTAAAAATGCACTAAGAATGCGGTACTTGCATTTTGGATGCGGATCCATTGAACTCTCTTACATGCAATACGCTGCATTTTGCATGAAAAAAAGTCCCCGACCCTTTCCAAAAACGCAGAGGCACAAAAATGCATTGAGGTGAACATGTTCTATGGGATCCCATCCCTACAAAATGCAAAATGCATCAAAAAAGGCATTAGTGTGAATCGAGCCTTAGTCCGTAGGGTTCAATAACAACAGCTACAACAGCTTCAACTCTTTTTGGGAAAGCTATCGGAATCTTTGACCATTCTTCCAGAAGCACATTTGTGAGGTCAGGCACCGATGTTGGATGAGAAGGACTGGCTCCCAGTCTCCACTCTAGTTCATCCCAAAGGTGTTCTATCAGGTTGAGGTCAGGACTCTGTGCAGGCGAGTCAAGTTTCTCCACTCCAAACTCGCTCATCCGCTCATCCACACTTAAGGCATCAGCATACCATGACATTTTGGGCAACTTCATACTCTCAACTTTGAGGGAGCAGTTTGGGGATAGCCCCTTCCTGTTCCAGCATGATTGCGCACCAGTGCACAAAGCAAGGTCCATAAAGACATGGATGAACGAGTTTGGGGTGGCGGAACATGACAGGCCTGCACAGAGTCCTGACCTCAATCCAATAGAACACCTTTGGGATGAATTAGAGTGGACACTGCGAGCCAGGCCTTCTCATCCTACATCAATGCCTGACCTCACAAATGCAATTTCTGGAAGAAAGGTCAAACATTGCCATAGACACACTCCTAAACCTTGTGGACAGCCTTCCCAGAACAGTTGAAGCTGTTATAGCTGCAAAGGGTGGGCCAACTCAATATTGAACCCTACTGACTAAGACTGGGATGCCATTAAAGTTCATGTGCGTATAAAGGCAGGCGTCCCAATACTTTTGGCAATTTAATGCAGTTCTATAATAGCCTGTTGGGACACACTGATATTTTTGTGAAGCAGGGACTGCATCAACTACAGTTACTGTTCATTTCAATGCATATATGGATTCCTCTTGAATCTACAATTCTTACTCTCCAAATTTGGAAATGTCAGTCCAGCAAGAAAGTGTGTTTCCTTCCATGAGAGAACTTCTAAAATCAAGGTTGAAGAAATAACCCCTTACTGTGCCTGTATATATCTAAGCCATGTCTTAACTTGCACTCTTCTAAATTAAGTAATTTATATCAATAAAATGAGTTTGCTTTGTGTGCAGGAACATAACACTTATTCACAATTACAGCAAATCAAGCAAAGTATGACTTGTCCGCGTGTTCATTAAATACACAGTTGTAACTGCAATGAGCAGCACCAGCAAGAGCAGTCAATCATTTATCTGAAATTAGATGTATTTAGAGACTGTATTTTGTTAATGGAATATTGTGCTCAAGGGGGTTCCAGCCTGGATAATGGATATGCAATTATCTTTAGTGTTAGCATATGCCATTATTTGGCCTGTGTTTTATACCAACAAAAATTGACCCATTCATATAAAGGTAATTGATTTTAAGCGGTAGCTGTGTTATAGCTGGTTAAAGAGGAACTGCAGTCTGCTCACATAATTTGTAATAAAAACATCTTTGCCATTCTGAAGCTTCCCTCCAACCACTTTTCATATTATTTTCTATAGTAGTAGAAGGGTTAAAACCCCTGTCAGTTTATTTTTTGCTTGCTGTGTCTCACTGAGAATATTTCCCTTCCCTATTTCCTGTTCTGGAGATGTACCAGGGAGTAAGAGGAAATCTTTACAAAGTGTGGGGAATTCCCACTTCTAGACAGTTGTCACTAAAACAGGTATGCCCATTGGAAAATAAACGCTCACCTCTTATACACACGGTCGGACTTTGTTCGGACATTCCAACAACAAAATCCTAGGATTTTTTCCGATGGATGTTGGCTCAAACTTGTTTTGTCTGCACACGGTCGCACAAAGTTGTTGGAATTTCCGATCGCCAACCATGCGGTCACGTACACCACGTACGACGAGACTAGAAAAGGCTGGTTCAGAACCAAGCGCGACACCCTTTGGGCTCCTTTTGCTAATCTCGTGTTAGTAAAAGTTTGGTGAGAGACGATTCGCGCTTTTTCAGACTCATGGTTTTCAGATCGTTTTCTGCCGTTCAGTTTGTGCTTGTGGGTTTGTATCTGCTCTTCAGTGCGTGCAAGCAAGTTCCGCGTGACTTTAGTGATTGTATTCTTGTTTGTTCGTTACTGTTTTTCAGGTCGCTCTTCACAGGCCTTGCTGTTCTTCAGTACGTTCTGTTACTTCGTTCTGAGCAGCCGACCGTTTTCTAGCCATGTTGCGTATGCGTACTCCTGGTAGAGTTCGTGCTGTGCGGGGGCTTGGTGTTGGGGTCCTGACCTTGACACAAGTCCAATCCATGAACCGGGTGGGGAGGAGTTCATGGACCAAGAATTGGTTGCTTCAGCGTGACCAGTTCTCTCATATGCCTTTGCTCCGTGAGATCCGTGAGAATAATCCTGATGATTTCAGGAACTTTCTCAGGATGACGGACCCCGTGTTTCACCGTCTGTTGGCTTCGCTGACCCCCTATATCAGCAGGCAGGATACCTGCATGAGGCAAGCCATCACTCCGGAGCAGAGGTTGGTCGCTACCCTGCGGTATTTGGCGACAGGGAGGAGTCTGCAGGACTTGAAGTTCTCGACAGGCATCTCCCCCCAGGCTCTGGGGATCATTATCCCAGATACCTGTTCTGCCATCATCCAGGTCCTGCAGAAGGAGTATATGAAGGTAAGATTTGTATCCTTTAATATCACATTTTATTGTATTGAATGTTTGCTAATATATTGTATTTCTTTCCTCATTCCCTAATTACCATGATTGTAATATGCTGTGAATGTCCCCTTTGTTCTCATGCATGCTGGATATTTATGTAATTATTATTTTAGGTCCTTCATACATATTTGCCCTTCAATAACCTCCCCAGCATGGTGTCTCCTGGCCCTATATTCACCTCATGTAGTCACTTAACAATGTATTTTTTCTGCTCCATAGTAGTGCTTTACCCCAAACACCCCCTAAAATGTTTTGAAATGTTATTTTTGCTTTAACTTCAGGCAGAGTGGCAGAGGCTTTTTTTTGGTGGTGTCCCCAAATAATTTTTTGTAACTCTCCCTCCCCCAACTGCTAAGTCAGCTGATCCCAATTCTCTATCTATCCTCAATCATCTATCTGCTGACTTTGCCAAACCCATACACACTATACCCATCTCTTTTGTGGTCATATTTATGGATGAATTCCCCAAAGCATGTAGTGCAAGGGCCTGCCTGTATACTTTCAAATGGTACTGTTTAAAGTTTTTGTATCCTATTATTATCTTGATAGGTAATAGCAGAATGTCCAAATGTCCTCAAATGTGTACAGTGTGTATTTATATCTTTGTATTATGACACTTCTTACCTGTCCAGTGGGCTGCCAATAGTGTAACTAAGGAGGGGCTTTCCAAGTAATAGCCTGTATTTAGGCATTCATCTCTCAATGAAGCGAAGAGGGTTACCTGTCCAAGATTTCCACACACCCCTATAATGTTAGAAATGGCCCATGAGGGGGGGGGAGGGGGAATATGATAGGTGTACCTTATACTTTGGCGTTGTTAAATTCCCCTTAATAAATGCTATCTGGAGGTTGCCCCATAATGTTTGTGCCTAATCTGCTTGCCATGTTTCTGTGAAAAAATAGTAATGTTTATTGTTTTTTCCTCAACAGTTTCCTTCCACGCCACAGGAATGGCAGACTATGGCCTCCCACTTTGCCCAGCGGTGGGACTTTCCTAACTGCGGAGGGGCAATTGATGGGAAACACGTCCACATCGTCCCACCACCCAACTCGGGGTTGTACTATTTCAACTATAAGGGGTTCAATAGTATAGTGATGTTGGCGGTGGTGTCGGCTAATTACGACTTCCTGTATGTGGACGTGGGGAAGAATGGCCGGATGCCCGATGGTGGAGTCATCGCCCAGACGGAGTTTTACAGGCATCTCCAGAATGGCAGCTTGGACTTGCCAGCTCCAGAGGACAATGTTGAAGGACTCCCATTTGTGTTCGTTGCTGATGAAGCGTTTGCGCTGGGGGACCACCTGATGCGGCCATTCCCAATGAGGACCCTCACCCCGGAACAGAGGGTTTTTAATTACCGGCTGGCCAGAGCCCGAAGAGTGGTGGAGAACACATTTGGAATCCTGGCCAGCCGGTTCCGCCTATTTCTGACACCCATCCATATGGCGGAGTATAAACTGAACCATATTATACTTGCGTGCTGTGTTCTCCATAACTTTTTAAGGAAACATTCAGCCAACTATGCTGGCTCAGTTGGGCCTGAGGCCGGAATGATACATCAAACCACACTGACGGCGCTTGAAAGCGGCCGTCCTGGCTTGCCCTCCCTGAGTGCCCGTGATGTCCGGTTACGCTACCTGGAATTCTTTGGGGGTAGGGGGGCTATCAATATGCCAGCAAATCTGTGAAGCCTTTTTATAATAAAACAAAAAAAAATTCTTTGTGGACATTTACTGCTTGTGTTTGTTTTAGCTGACCCTGACAGAAATGTTTTGAGTGCAGAAAATGGCGTGATTGTGTAACCTTATACAAAGCACTGTTGGCTGTTATTTACTAAATGCAAAAACACATTTCACTACAAGTGCACTTGCAACTGCACTGAAACTGCACTTGTAGTGCAAAGAGGATTTGCCCTTAGGAAATAACCCCCATTTTTGCTGAAAACAGCAATGACATCACCACAAAAGTGTTGTAGCGTTGAGACAATAATGCACACATTCTTGATTAACAATCTTTTTAATACCTGCACAATCACATGTGCATTTACCAAAGGTTTTTCAAAAAACCAACATGTTTGTTGTATAACAATTTTTGGGGTAGCATTATCAAAACTCAAAATGTCCATTTTAGATAAAACAGGCCTGTGTAAAACCAACAAGAAAGACACAAATCTTGAACTTACAAACGTCACATTTGGTAGAATTTGAAGGCAATATCAGACATGAGTATTTAGGAACTGTGTTTGATATTGCGTTCAGATGGGGTGAAGTCACCCCAGGAAAAGCCAAATTTGGAAGATGCACACCAATTTAACAATGTCAACATGTGCAACCTGCCATCATGGGGGATCAAGGGACGTGTTTTGGGGGAGCAAGCCCTTCCTCACCGCTACTTTATTATTGAGGAAGGGGTTGCACCCCCAAAACGCGTTCATTGATCTCCCGTGATGGCAGATAGCACATGTTGGCACACTGTGTGCATCCTCCAAATTTGGCTTTGGGAAAAATCACAAAAACATTTAGCACATTGTAGCACACAAAAGAAGAAAGTGATTTGGAGGGGCTTTAAACTCGCCCCAAAACATCAATGATGTTTTTATTTTTTGGAATAACATCATTGATGTTTTTCTTGATGATTTCCAATTGTAAATTACACCCCATGATCTCCCCGATCCGGATCTGGGCACTTTCGGATGTGAAAGGATCTGGATCCACAACCTCACGATCACCTAAAAAGAGAGGAACCCCAAAATAAATTAGGTCTAAAAAAAAAATGCCGCCATCCATCTCTTATCTGAGCCTGTGGTCGCAGACACTCACCTGTTGTGGTGACTAGTTCCACCACGTCTTCTTCCTCCTGCTCAGATTGTGTTGGGGGGATTTCCCCTTCTTCCAGAGGGGGGGGGGGCTCTGGTCTCCTCGGATGAGGGGTGTCCTCCGAGTCTTTTATCCCCTATGTAAAACAAAAATGGTATTCTTAGCACACAGATATTTGATGGCAGAACTAGAAATAGGAAACAATGCTTGGAAGTGGGGTACAATTGTCAATTTTAGCAGAGTTCAAAGATGTAGCTTTTTTAGTGTCCTTTGTCAAGCTACAATACTTTACCTGTTTGGTACAAGCTTCACAGATGGAGACCCCCCTATAGTATACACTGGAGCACCTGTGTGGCCCCCTAATAAAAATGGTGTTCTTGTGTCCCACACTAGTGCTCCAGTGTCCAGATGTGAAAACAGCTGCTCAGTGTCCTCTCCTTACACAGAATCTAGTTTGCATTTCATTCTAGTAACAAAGCCATCTACACAACACAATTCTTTTAAGACAAGTATAGGGCGTCAAAATGGTGGCCAAATGCATATGGCCTAAACAATGGTATTTTATAGTCCGAAAGAAAAATGTTTGATCCGAACGAATAGTGTGCCCATGAACATGAAAGTTGCCATTTTAAACTGTACAACAGTTCCTAAAAGCACATGGAGCAGCACGAACGTAATAAACATAAAGAATAGGAACACAGCACAACTACTTACTTTTTTGCAGCACTCTCCGGATCTTTCTGTACTGCTCATGTTCTCGTAATTTGAGGTCCGACCACCGGTTCCTGAGCTGATCTTTCGATCGTCGTATCCTGAATTTCCGGTGCAGACTCCTGACCACTTTCGCCATGATCTTGGCCTTTCTGACATTGGGGTTGGGGTAAGGCCCATACTTTCCGTCATAGTCGGCCTTCTTCAGGATGTCGACCATCTCCAACATCTCCCCAAAGGACATATTTGAGTCCTTAAATCTCCTTCTGGATCGGGACGTGTCCGGATCCGGCCTTTCCTCCTCCTCCTCCTCGTTGCTACAATTAGCACGATCCTGCTGTGTCTCCGCCATGTGCTCTTCCCCCACTGCGCCGAACGAAAGGGGGCCGGGAATAGACTAGAAAGAACGTCAGGGGCGGGCGGAGTTACACGAAATGCGCAGTGTGTATAAAGCGTAACACGCGTGCGTCTTACGTACGATCTGTGAGCGGAGGAAGGAGCATCGGAGGCGCCGATCGTGATAACGAAGGTAGGATCTAAACTTGGGCCTATACTGCTTCGAAATGGAAGCCTATATTGTAACAAGATTAGGGGAGTTTTGCCTGACATTAGGGTTTGTCTTGTGTTGTGTCTTGCAGAGAAAATGGATGGCTTCAACGACCACAATTACCTCCCCCTGTTCATTGACAGATACAGGGAGCTGCCCTGTCTGTGGCAGGTCAGACACCCCCACTATAACCATAAACAAAAGAGGCAGGCAGCGCTGGAGAAACTGCTGGAGTTGGTGATGCCGGTGGTCCCCACAGCAACCATCCCCTATTTAAAAGCCAAAATTGGTGGCCTGAGGAGCACTTATCTTAGGGAGCGCAAGAAGGTCACGGATTCCCAGAGGTCCGGAGCTGCAGCAGATGACGTTTATGTCCCCAGGCTCTGGTACTATGAGAGACTGCGATTTCTGTCAGACCACACTGAAGTCAGGGAATCCCTCTCCACTCTTCCTTCCACTCCTCCTTCTACCCTATCTTCCACCCCAGCTGAGGCTTCCGATGTCCAACCTGGGCCTTCCAGCCAGGAAGAAGTGGAGGAGCCCAGCTGGAGTCAGGTATAGCATTCTTCTACAGATTTCTGGTCAATAAAGAAATTATGTTTACTAGATGTTATTATTGATCACTAATTGCTGATTGAAAGTGTTTTACATATCAATAGACAGTAGTGGGCACCCAAAATTGGGACAAGAATGAAAACTGCTGGGCTCAGAAGGATAGTCTGTTATATTTGTTAACATTCAATTTGCAGCAGTCAGGAGGTGAAAATTGTGTGTGATTGATGAAAAAAATACTAAAGCTATGTCCCTTTTTCATACACAGGAAGACCTCAGCCAGGAGGAGGTTGTGGAATGTGGCAGTCAGGAGGAGGCGGGGATTAGTGGCAGCCAGGAGGAGGCGGGGCTAAGTGTCAGCCAGGAGAAGCCAGGGACCAGTCGCAGCCTGACTGAGTCTCAGGTTCCTCCCCTCCACCTTCCATATAAAAAAGCCAGGAAGACGACTCTGAGTCCCGTGCAGGATTCAGCATTCAGGCTGATCCAGGAGGCTTCAGCGTCCCTACGAGCCTTACCCACTCCTGAAGAGGCCTTTGCCTGCATGGCTGCCACAAAACTGCAGGCCATGCAGGAGGGTCAATGCAGGCTCTGTGAGGACCTGCTTTATAAAGTCCTAACTAAGGGGGTGAGTGGGGAACTAACACCCAAGACCGACATGGTTGAGTTGGACCATCCTCCTCCTCCTCCTCCTCCTGCTGCCACAACTCCACCACCACAGCCACCGCGTGGAAGGAAGCGTGGAAAGAAGACCTGAGAGTGATGACCCTGGGTTCAGTCTGGTCTGACAGAAGATGCAGTCTCTCGTATGACCACAGCCTGGGGACACAGATGTCATCTGCTGCTTTCCGGATCTCTGGGACTTCTGGACCAGACTGCCCTCCCTTAGATAAGGACTCCTCAGGCCACCAATTTTGCTTAAAAATAGTTGATGTGTGCCCTGGGGGTCCAAGGCTTCACCCATTTCTGCAGTTTCTCCAGCGTTGCCTCCCTCTTTGTTTAGTTGTTACCCCTAAATAAAATTTTTTTTGGGAAATTAGACTCTCCTGTGTGTTTTCATCCAAAAAGGACAGTTTGTTGGTGACGGTTCAGGTACATTTCTAACATAAAATGTGAAATTAACAAGAGACAACAACACCAAACAATCTCCTACAGATTAAATAGAACATATCAATGGTGTTGTGGTAACTTGTCACAAAAAATACACACAAACATTTTCGGGAGTACAAATCAAAATCCCCCCAAAAAATACCTTCAAAAAAATACAAACACAAAAAAAGAATCTATATTAAAGCCAAAAAAAAATGCAAAAAAAAATGTTGTCAGATGTGAGAAATCAAAATATATTGAGGGAATCCCGATAAATAGTAACAAAATAAGTTTGTGAGAAGTGTGTGTGAATATGAGCAGCAAAACTACTATATTCTTGTCACATTATAAAGAAGAAGAGAGTGCGCTGTATTAAACCATTTTTAACATTGCAGCGTGACGAAAGTGCAATATCCATTGCGAACGCTAAGTTTACCAGAACGAGCTGTTCCGTGCCGGAATTTCTTCTGAGCATGCGTGGCACTTTGTGCGTCGGAACAGGCCATACACGGTCGGAATTGACGCGATCGGATTTTGTTGTCGGAAAATTTTATCTCCTGCTCTCCAACTTTGTGTGTCGGAAAACGTCCGATGGAGCCCACACACGGTCGGAATTTCCGACAACACGCTCCGATCGGACATTTTCCATCGGAAAATCCGACCGTGTGTACGGGGCATTATTCTGGTGACAACCTGGCATTTCCCATTACTTTCTCGCTTGGAGAATGATGAACAGGATGAATAGAGATGATGAATCTGCCTAACTGGAACACTGTCAACAATAAAAACCTGGCAGGGGGTCTAATCTATTTTTCTAAATCCAAATTGATACATATATTCAAAATAAGTATTTGATCCCCCAACAAAACATGACTTAGTACTTGGTGGAGAAACCCTTGTTGGCAAGAGGTAAGACGTTTCTTGTAGTTGGTGACCAGGTTTGCACACATCCCAGGAGGAATTTTGGTTCTTTATAGATCTTCTCTAAATCCTTAAGGTTTCTTGGCTGTCACTTGGCAATTCAAAGTTTCAGCTCCCTCCATAAATTTTCTATAGGATTAAGGTCTGGACACTGACTAGGCCACTCCATGACCTTAATGTGCTTCTTCTTGAGCCACTCCTTTGTTGCCTTGGCGGTATGTTTTGGGTCATTGTAATGCTGAAAGACCCATCCATGACCCATCTTCAGTGTTCTGGCTGAGGGAAGAAGGTTCTCATCCAAGATTTTACAATACATGGCTCCATTCATTGGCCCTTCAATGTGGCAAAGTCAGCCTGTACTTTTAGCAGAGAAACAGCCCCAAAGAATCATGTTACAACCTCCGTGCTGGACTGTAGGGATGGTGTTCTTGGGGTCATAGTCAGCATTTTTCTTCCTCCAAACACAGCTAGTTGAGTTAATGCCAAAGATCTGACCACAGCACTTTTCTCCCAATCCTTCTCTGAATCATTTAGATGTTTACTGGCAAACTTCAAACGGGCCTGTACATGTGCCTTCTTGATTAGGTGGACCTTGCGGGTGCTGCAGGATCTCAATCCATGGCGGCGTATTGTGTTACCAATGGTTTGTTTGGTGATTGTGGTCCCAACTGCCTTGAGATCATTCACAAGTGCCTCCTGTGTAGTTCTGGGCTGACCCCTCACTTTTCTCATGATCATCCTTACCCATGAGGCGAAATCTTGCATGGAGCTCGAGACAGAGGGCGATTGGTTGTTAATTTGTAACACAAGCACTCCTCCTCCTTACCAGTTCCAGTAGAAGTGTCAGACATTCGGGCCCGAAGCAGACGAGGACACCTGAGAGACTCCAGGATCCATGTGATGATCTGATCGTTTGGGAGGGGACTGCCTGGCACCTGTGATTGTGTTTGATGTCCTTGGAGCCATACAGTGTTTTCCTTGCACGCATTCCCTGATCCTCTGTTATTGGGGATCATGGAACTCTGGTAAGAGTTCATTTCTGCTGATCTGGTGGTGGATTTAACACAGTCCTTTACTCAGTGTTTTTGAGGACGGTTTGCTCGCAATCTATTGACTTTTATTTTTGCACTGGTGACTTTTCATTGATTTGCTCACTAGATTGTTTTTTTACATTCACCCATTTTTTATGAACTTATAATCTGTTTACATTGATGTATATTATCTCTTCAATTAATTACTCATGGACTTATTAATTTTTGGTTTCACTGTTCAAGGTGTTTATGCACATTTTAGTTCTTGGGGATTTTTTGATTTTCATTAATATTATTTTATGATTTTTCACTATCATCATATATTTATGAGATCAGTTTGATTTTTTGTAAATATTTTATGGATAGCGCGATTCTAACTTTCCAAACCTTCTTTTTTGTATTGTCATACATGAGAATTGCAGCTCCTGAGGGATCACAGTTTTGGAAACAACTTCTCTCAATTTTTATTTCAATTTTATTTATTTTATCCTAGCGCAGTTTTTTACTCTTTTTCCATGTTATTTTGTATTTCTTCCATTTGCGAATAATCGCTCCAACAGTTGTCTCCTTTTCACCAAGCTTCTTGCTGATGGTCTTATAGCGCATTCCAGTGCAGGTCTACAATCTCATCCCTGATGTCCTTTGACAGCACTTTCGTCTTGGCCACAATGGTGAGGTTTGAATGGAAGAAAGATTCTGTGGACAGGTGACTTTTATAAACATAACGAGTTGTCGTTTTTACATTGACAGGATTAATCTGTGTACCACAGGAGCACATACTGTAGCCAGTCTGTGGGAGCCAGAATTATTGTTGGCTGATAGGGGATCAAATTTATTTACTCACTGAACTGCAACTTGATTTAAAACATTTGTATCATGTGTTTTTTTCTGGATTTTTGGTTGATATTCTGTCTCTATCATTTAAAATACACTTATGAAAAAATGATAGACCCTTAAGCTGGCCATACACCATACAATTTTCTTATTCAATTTTCTTTAGATTTACCTTCAACTGTGTAATAGAATGGCCTGCCTGATTGCATGCAAATTGAAAGTGTTTAGGTTTGAACTCCTATTAGAAGTTTTTGGTAAATCTAAAGGAAAGTTGCACAAGAAAATTGTATAATGTATGGCCAGCCTAAATTTCTTTCTAAGTGGCAAAACTTACAACATCTGCAGGGGATCAAATAATTACTTTCCCCACTGTAGAGTGTTTTTGAGGCTATACATATATTTAAATAAAATGGATACATATTTAGAATTTTTACTTTCCTTATTTACTATGGTCAGGACTACATTTAAAAAGAAATTTATTTTTCATTTTTTTTTTTTTTTTTTTTTTTTTAGTCAAGTAAAAAAGAAAGAATGCATATAATTAGACTGGGCATTCATTTCTAGTTAGCAGATGGAGAATTAGGTTCCATTTCACGTTTACCTGTTATTATTAGCTGATCTGCTGTAATCTCAAAAGTGAAAACTAAAATATACACACAGAATTGAAATGAAAGGAGTTGTATAGTTACAGCATACACTTTCATTGCATAATATCAGAATTTTAATAGCAATACAAACAATAGTTATATTTGACAATACAGTATAAGCTTACTTGAAAAATCACTTTTATGTTGTGAGTGCTGCCTGTCTGATGGCCATCTCTTTTCTCCTTCCAAAACTTCCTGGATTCCCTTAAGAAAGCTTTATGGGTTGTATAAAAAAAAAAACTAGAGCACGATGGGCGTGACCGAATGGAGACCTGAAAGGATGTCTCTGTGAATTACTCCTGCCACCCTGCAACCATCCTGGGTTTTCCCTACTCCTCCACCCCCTACTCACCTCCTACATAGCCACCGGAGCTTCCCCGCTTGTCGGAGCTCTGCCCGAGATCATCATCCTCTGCTCTAGGTAGCTGTACGGCCAGCTGCCGGCTATCGTTCTCGGCCAAGTCCTCTGTGCCTGTCCTACACGGTCACCGGGGCTGCTCGATCTGTCCATGTGCCGTCCCCGGACATTGTGGCGGTGCTCTCCTGCTAAAATACCCGATCGGGCCGATCCAGCTCTGGTGCCTAGTGTGGCAATCATCTTTCCTCCTAAGGTTGCCATTAACCATTTGAGGTCTCCTTTCTGGCACACCTCCCACACAGGCATTGGTTTTGCCTAACCTGCCAGCATGTCGTTTGAGGCCAGCATAGCGGTGCTCCGCCACGCACACAGCCACACCTTGGAAGGGCCAAGGCCTCAGCTCCAGTACCACATGTAGCAGCCATCTGCCTCATATTGGATCCCAGCAACCATCCTCGGCTTTCCTGATCCTCCATATAAGGTTTATCCCACATAGGGACACCACAGCTTCCCTGCCTATTAGTGGGCTGCCGGATGCCTTCAAAGTGGTGCTCCACTGCCTCACAGCCACCCAAGGGACAGGCCGCGGCTGTAGCCCCAGCTCAACAGATAGACACCATCATACTTCAGAGGCCTCAGGCTTTACTGGCTGACATGAAGGAAAGCCCCCTGCAGCGACCTCTGTATAAACCTTGCCCTTGTCTCCTGTATGCTTGTATCGCATGTAATCCTGTGATACGAGCATGTTATTAACTGCAATTGAAAGCAGCAAAACATGCCTATTGGTCAGGATTGATCACTTGGCAGAAGAATGCAATCCTTACCTGGAATGATCTAGATAGATGCGGGGGCACCTCTCAGAGTCCAAGACTCAGATCTCTGAGGTACAGGATCGTACAGGGCAACATATGGAATTGAAAAACACGATAAAATTTTTAGTAGCAAAGTCCGATGATGCAGAAAATTGCATGAGATGTAATAATGTTAGGGTTCTGGCGCTCCTGGAAGGCTCCGAGGGGGCATTGGCAGGTGTTAAGAGTGTATTCCACCTGCCTTCGGGCCTCTCTGACCATGCCTCACTAAAGTTATGTGTTATGTTGAAAAACGCCAGATGCTTAAATTGCTGGAGGTTAGCGCCGAGGCGGGTGCAGGACCTGAAGGTTGGGGAGTTAGTCTCTCCTAAGATATCACAATATTGGGAGTTTAATGATGGCTCAGCTTCACTCCCAGTGGTGTGGGATGCTTTTAAAGTACATGTCCGAGGAGAATACATATCCGCAATTAATGCTGTCAGATCTGAGCTATTCTCACAGACACAACAGCTGGTAGAGGGTGAGGTTAGGGCAGCTGCAACCTTTTCTGAATCCCTGACTTATTTTGGTTTACTTGCTCAGACGAGACATTATTTGTCTCTTCATATAACCTCTACAACGCACCTGGATCTGTGTTCCTTGGCTGGCAGAGTCTTCAAATCCGGGGATAAGAATGGGAAAATGCTGGCTAATCTGGTAGCGGATGTTAGGACTTAAAACTGTGTTCTTGACCATAAGATGTGCAGACAATACCCTGACCTCAGACCCCTTTAGTATAATGCAGGAATTTACAAATTATTTTGGCACTCTGTACATGACCTACTGTGGAGGAGGCTGCTCTTCTTGCCCGAGCCATCATGATAGATGAAACTGAAGCAGCAATTCATTCCTTCCCTCCGAAAAAACCACCACACCAAGACGGTATCCCAGTGGAATGGTACAGGCTGTATGCAGCCACT
Organism: Aquarana catesbeiana; assembly: GCF_042186555.1. Lineage (NCBI taxonomy): Eukaryota > Metazoa > Chordata > Amphibia > Anura > Ranidae > Aquarana > Aquarana catesbeiana. The sequence goes on along the minus strand of NC_133326.1, from coordinate 189,038,231 downwards.
ATTGCACATAAGCTTCACAGTTTACCTCATCTATGTATCAGGCTCATATTGTGTTAACTCCCAAATAAAGGAAAGATCTATCCAAATGTGCCTCATACAGGCCAATCTCCCTATTAAACTATGATCTACAAATCCTGACTAAAATCCTTGTCACTAGATTGATCAGTATACTCCCAAATTTACTTAGCATAGACCAGACTGGCTTCATGCCGGGGAAGTTGACTGATATTAATATACGTAGAGTATTCACACATCTACAGCTGCCCTCAGTTGATTCCACCTCCAGAGTCTTAGCTACATTTGACATTGAGAAAGCTTTTGACTCTATGGCCTGGCCATACATGCTTACAGTCCTGGAACTAATGAGTCTTGGGCCCGAATTTCTCAAATGGGTCAAGCTGCTCTATTCATCTCCAACAGCCCAAATTGAAGGGGTGAACTCTCGGAACCCTTTTGGGTTGGAAGGGGGACGTGACAGGGCTGCCCGCTGTCTCCAGCACTGTTTGCCATAGTAATGGAGCCAGTTGCACTGGCCTTGAAGCGTGCAGAAAAAGAAAATGTAGCCATGTATGCAGATGAAATGTGTAATGTGGACAATCCGCGCTACCCCCAGTGGGTAAGTGAAAAACAATATGTATAAAATGCAATAAATATTTAGTATGTATGTGATGGTACTGCAATCTAGAAAAAAAATGGAATATTCAGTTTTAAAATTGTGTAAAATGGATAGTAGATGCACAAACAAAAAGAGAACAAGAGAAGGTTTTTTCTCTTGTTTCAGCACAGGTTTAATTCAGGCTAATGTGTGTATGCTGACCTAATTTTATTTTTCATACCAATTTTTCATACTCATTTTGATATTCACCAATTTTTTATACTTATTTTGAGTACAGCTATATACTTATTTTGCACAGCTATTATCCTTTTTACACATGTATGCAGATGACCTTATTTTGTTTTTAAATGACCTGGGGCCCTCCCTTAAGGAAGCCCTTCATATTCTCTCAGACTTCTCTAAGTTCTCTGGATTAAAGGTCAATTGGGAGAAATCGCAACTCCTTCCCATTGACCCTGAGGCATGCCGTTTGGATGACCATACCTTACCTCTCATGTGGGAAGACACTATTAAATATCTGGGCATTGCAATCTCTCCGACCTCCTCAGATTATTATGAACTAAGTTTAATCCCTTTACTGGAAAACATGAAGACCAAATTGAAGGCTTGGGCTAACCTTCCACTTTCCGTTGTGGAACGCATTCATTTAATCAAAATTAAACTGCTACCTGGGTTCCTTTATGTTTTACAGCATTCCCCTGTGTGGATTCCTAAAAAATATTTCAAGATGATTCACTCCAGTTTGAATTTCTTCCTTTGGGGTTCCCAGCAACCAAGGTTTAAACTTACAACATTACAAAAGCCCTGGTTGCAGGGGGGATTAGCGTGTGCTGATCTCTACAAATATTTTTTAGCCGCTATGTTAACGCATGCCCACAACTGGCTGATAGCGGCTGATGCTGTGCTAGTTTTGGATGCATCCTATGTGGGCTCCTATGAGGCTCTTAAAAACTTTATATACAGGTGTTTAAATATGTCTCTTCCCCTGACGGTGGCAATGAGGGCTGTCCTCAAGGGCATGGTTGCTGGCTCGGGCACAGCAACCCATCCCCTCTGGACATGTTTCGCCATACACTCCAATATGGCTTAACCCGTCCTTATTGAACATCGTCTCAATACCTGACCCTCAGATCTGGGCAGTAAAAGGCATTAAATACCTTGATCAAATTTGTTCAGAAGGAAAGCTAAAGATCTTTGATGTTCTAAAAGTGCAGTTTGATCTCCCTAATGTATATTTTTTTAGATATCTGCTCAAGACTGTACTCTAACTAAGCCCCTCTCGAATATTTATAAAGCTATGCTCCCCTCTGTCCACTTGGGACTTGAAAATCCTAGATCTAGATGGACATTAGATTCTCCTGGGTTAGATGATAAGGACAGGGGGGAGCTATGTTCTTTTCTACAACTGGTTTCAACTAGGGATAGACTTTAATTTAAAATTCTACACAGAATTTATTTCACTCCTGCACAATTACACAGAATATATCCCTCCATCTCTGCAGCGTTCTGGCGGTGCTCCACAAACCCAGTGGATTTTATCCATATTTTCTGGCTTTGCCCTCCTATTCAAACGTTTTGGGCAGATATAATATAATTTATCAGCTCAGTGACCACTATCCAGATACCTCAGTCAGTGGAGGTCTGTCTGCTGGGTCTGGTGGATCCTGGCGCAGAGCCCCAAAGAACCCTGGTTGGACTGCTTTTATTTTGTGTGAGGAAACTTAGTGTGCTTCAGTGGAAGTCTACATTTGCTCCCACTTTATCACAGTGGAAACAATTAATTAACTCCCAGTTACCTTTGTACAAAGCCACATGCCTATCAAGGGGGCTGCCGTAAAAAATTCCATAAAGTGTGGGAAATTTGGATTGAGACCCTCTCTACCAATGCAGACTAAGGACCTTCAGGTTAAACAGCTCAATGCCCTGTGTTTTAAAAATTGTTAGAGAATGCACTACGGACCATATTGGTTTCAATCTATAGAGTGGAGAACGTCATCCTTAATCTGGTACATACCTTAGACTCTGAGTAAGTGATTCATGCCTTTTGGTAGGAGTCCTTGAGTGGATAATTGGGGTGTAGCACTGGTTTAGTGTCAGTTCGGGGACTAGAGTTGTTGTTGAATGTATATGTTTTTCTTGATGTGTATGTATCAAGCCTGGGTATGCCCAATAGGCTCTGTTTTGTACCAAATATTTATTTTTTAAAAATAAAAAGAATAAAAAAATAAATAAATAGAGCACAGCTGCAGCTGTTTGCTGTCAGGCTATGTCTATCTCAGTGTTTCTCAACTCCAGTCCTCAAGGCGCCCCAAAACAGGTCATGTTTTCAGGCTCTCCATTATTTTGCACAGGTGATTTGATCAGTTTCACTGCCTTAGTAATTACCACAGCTGTTTGATCTGAGGGAAATCCTGAAAGCATGACCTGTTGGGACGCCTTGAGGACTGGAGTTGAGAAACACTGCTCTCACTGAAATTCCATAGGGCCCTGTCTTTATAGAGTAGGTAGGCTGTAAGAGGAAGAGATAGGATGGGTTATTTGTTTCGCTCTATCAGTGTATCTGTGTAATTTTTAGCTTGAGAAATTGTACTTTGTATACAACAAGCTTTTCTTAAAAACTACAACCTTCACCTGCTGGCTAAAGATATAAATATAAAATATTCATACTTTGTTTAATATCAATAAATAATATAACAGAAAAATCCTTTTTGTTGTTGAGGTGAAAACACTGCCTTGAGTCGCTGTCAATGACTTCCCATGGAGGAGGAGCAGAGCTGTGTCTTCTATGTTTTGACCTCTTGGTCTGCCTGTTTGTATTGACACAGGCAACAACATCACATCGACACTAAGTCCAATTAACAGGCGCATGCACAATTGGGTGGCTCCATAGGAACATGCAAGAGAAAAGCCATCCCAAAGCCCGAAAGTGGGGCCAGCAATCTGGAGACAGGATACAATTGGAGGAAAGGCAAGCTCTAAAACATGAAGAATATGTATACTAATGGTTTACAGCAGCAGCTCATATTACTAAAAAATTTGGATTTAAACCGCAGGGACTTTTATGGGAATATCTGCTACAACCACACAAATTTGTGGTAGAGATTGCTAGGGAGATATTTTTTTTCAAAAGTCAGTAACAAGTAACAAGATGGTCAGATTAAAACCTCCTGTCTATTCTTACACAGCCAAGGAGGAAAGCACACGTGACAAAAAAACAGTCAACTTAGAGAGAGTACAGGGCATCATAAACCTTAACAAGCCCAGGTTCTTCAAAGGAGTTCTGACAAGACCCTGTCGTAATTAGTTAATTTGTAAATGTTCTGGTGTGCAGTTTAAGGGGTACATATACTGTATGTGCTACTGGGGTACTGATCTATACTTATCTACTGTCACATACCTAATCAGAGACTGGGGGCTTGGTGCTGGGAGAGAGGGAATGGTGGGGTCGGGGAATCGCAGCAGGATAAGAGGGGCGGCACATAGAGAAACCAATCCCCTTCATTTTCTTCCTGCAGCCGCTGAATGCCAGAGGGAGAGGAGGAGAAGCCAGCATTCAGCAGCTGCAGGGGATCGGTTTCTGCACAATCCGCTGTCTTGTTAGGACATGCTGTGGCTGTGCCTTAGGCGGCAGTGCACCTTAGGCGGCTGCCTAATTCACTTAGTGGTAGCGCCGGCCCTGAATACACCACAATGTACTGCACAATGTCAAGGGAGCTGGAATATTATTGCTTGTCATACAATTTGTACAGGCTCTTGCACTACCACTGTATTCTTAATGCAGTGAAATTTAATGTTGTTTTATCACAAACATTCCATAGACAGATATATTGTTGTTCCATAGACAGTTGCCATCTTTTGACCATTTTCCATGTGCCTACAAACACACTCGTTTGCACAGCCAATTTTTTTATATACAGTTGTGCTCATAACTTTACATACCTTGGCACAATTTATGATTTCTTGGCCATTTTTCAGAGAATATGAATGATAACACAATAGCTTTTCTTTCACTCGTGGTTAGTGTTTGGCTGAAGCCATTTATTATCAATCAACTGTGTTTACTTTTTTTAAATCATAATGACAACAGAAACTACCCAAATGACCCTGATCAAAAGTTTACATACCCCAGTTCTTAGTACCGTGTATTGCCCCCTTTAACATCAATGACAGCTTGAAGTCTTTTGTGGTATTTGTGGATGAGGCTCTTTTTCTTCTCAGATGGTAAAGCTGCCCATTCCTCTTGGCAAAAAGCCTACAGTTTCTGTAAATTCTTGGGCTGTCTTGCATGAACTGAACATTTGAGATCTCCCCAGAGTGGCTCAATGAAATTGAGGTCAGGAGACTGAGATGGCCACTCCAGAACCTTCACTTTATTCTGCTGTAGCCAATGACAGGTCGACTTGGCCTTGTGTTTTGGATCATTGTCATGTAGGAATGTCCAAGTATGTCCCATGCGCAGCTTCCTGGCTGATGAATGCAAATGTTCCTCCAGTATTTTTTGATAACATACTGCATTCATCTTGCCATCAATTTTGACCAAATTTCCTGTGCCTTTGTAGCTCACACATCCCCAAAACATCAGTGATCAACCTCCGTGTAGGTAGGAATGGTGTACCTTTCATCATAGACCTTGTTGATTCCTCTCCAAATGTAGCATTTATGGTTGTGGCCAAAAAGCTACATTTTGGTCTCATCACTCCAAATGACTTTGTGCCAGAAGGTTTGAGGCTTGTCTTTGTGCTGTTTGGCGTATTGTAAGCAAGATACTTTGTGGCATTTCTGTAGTAATGGCTTTCTTCTGGCGACTTAACCATGCAGCCCATCTTTCTTCACGTGCCTCCTTATAGTAAATCTTGAAACAGCCACACCACATGTTTTCAGGGAGTCCTGTATTTCAGCTGAAGTTATTTGGTTATTTGTTGGTTTTTATTTGCATCCTGAACAATTTTCCTCACAGTTGTGGCTGAAATTTTAGTTGGTCTACCTGACTGTGGTTTGGTTTCAACAGAACCCCTCATTTTCCACTTCTTGATTAGAGTTTGAACACCGCTGATTGGCATTCTCAATTCCTTGGATATCTTTTTATATCCCTTTCCTGTTTTATACAGTTCAACTACCTTTTCCCACAGATTCTTTGACAATTCTTTTGCTTTCCCCGTGACTCAGAATCCAGAAACGTCAGTGCAGCACTGAATGAAAGATGCAAGGGTCTGTCAGGAGTCCAGAGACGCATTGACCTTTTATACACACGCGCACTAATTATAAGCAAACAGATCATAGGTGAGGATGGTTACCTTTAATAGCCATTCAAACCCCTTTGTTCAACTTGTGTGCATGTTATCAGGCCAAAATCACCAGGGTATGTAAACTTTTTATCAGGGTCATTTGGGTAGTTTCTGTTGTCGTTATAATTTAAAAAGAGTAAACACAGTTGATTGATAATAAATGGCTTCAGCCAAACACTAACCATGAGTGAAATAAATGTTTTTGTGTTATCATTCATATTCTCTGAAAAATGACCAAGAAATCATAAATTCTGCCAGGGTATGTAAACTTATGAGCACCACTGTATAGACCCTCTAATCTAACTGGATGAATAAGATACAAAAGGCCAGGTCAAATTTTGTGTGATACAACAGACTCCAATCAGTAATCTTTAACACAAGAATAGGGAGTTTTATTTAGGCCAAATGTTATCTTCAAATCTCAATGGACCAAGCTAAAAATAACTGTCCCTTTTTTATGTTTTAAATAAGCATCCATGTCCTGGTGTGTTGTGACTTTTCAATAAAAAAAAAAAAAAAATAGATATGGGACTTTTAAGGTGCTGGAACATCTAACATCAAGGAAACACAACACATTATTGATTGCTAGATATAATTGGTTTTGACTTATTATATAATATTTTTAATAATAATCAACCACCAGAATTTGCCAAAAATAAGGTAGCGGCGTAGTAGTCTGACGCATTTTGCAGTCAAGGCTTCCTCAGGGGCTCAAAGGTGTACAGCTAGTAAAGAAAAATACCATACACAAAATTACAATAAATAAATAAACAAACAATATAACTTAATGTAAATTTATACATACATTTTGAAAAATACGTCACACATCCACCCCCAAACCCGCAGGAAGGGGGGGGGGGAATAGTGAAACGTGGGCAATGGTGGAGTTGGCGAGGATGCATGTAAGGCAGTCCTAAGATAAAGCCCTTGGGCCCACTAGGGCAAGGAGTGGCCACTAACAGTCACAACGATGTATCAGTAGGCAGAAAAGTGGGAACTTGGTCTCCAAATCTCTGCAACACAGCCTATAAGGATATAAAAATAAGAAAACGGATTCACCAAAGATAAAGAAGGGCCCACATGGTGAACATAATGAGAATCCTATCCTCTGGTACACAGGGATCAAACCACATCACCATTAGATATCCACCAACATACACTAAATTACCAAAAGTATTGGGACACCTGTCCCTACACGCACATGAACTTTAATGTCATCCCAGTTTTAGTCCGTAGGGTTCAATACAGAGTTGGCTCACCCTTTGCAGCTATAACAGCTTCAACTCTTCAGGGAAGGCTGTCCACAAGGTTTAGGAGTGTGTCTATGGGAATGTTTCACCATTCTTCCAGAGGCGCATTTGTGATGTCAGGTACTGATGTTGGATGAGAAGGTCTGGTTCTATCGGGTTGAGGTCAGAACTCTGTGCTGGCTAGTCAAGAAGACATTTTGGACAACTTCATGTTCCCAACTTTGAGGGAACAGTTTGGGGATGGCCCCTTCCTATTCCAACATGACTGTGCATCAGTGCACAAAGCAAGGTCCATAAAGACATGGATGAGCGAGTTTGGCGTGGAAGAATTTGACTGGCCTGCACAGAGTCCTGACCTCAACCCAACAGAACACCTTTGGGATGAATTAGAGCGGACACTGTGAGCCAAGCCTTCTCGTCCACATCAGTGCCTAACCTCACAAATGCGCTTCTGGAAGAATGGTCAAACATTCTCATAGACATACTCCTAAACCTTGTGGACAGTCTTCACAGAAGAGTTGAAGCTGTTATAGCTGTAAAGGGTGGGCCAACCCAATATTGAACCCTATAGGCTAAGACTGGGATGCCATTAAAGTTCATGTAAAAGGTAGGGGTACCTATACTTTTGACAAAATACTGTATTTAAATCCCTCATACACATAGATAAAATAAAGATGCAGTGCCAAAAGTCAGACTATTGAAATAGAACAGACAGTAATTCAGCACCAAGAGTGAGACTAATATTATCCTTTTCAACAAGAAAAAATGATGTGGTCATTATGTCAATACGTGACTCCAGCCACAATCTGAAATGCCAGTTTATCAGAGGCATCAATCACATAAACTTCAATCAATTATCATCCATTTGCGAAGATCCCATCACCAAATAAATTGCACACATCAAATATTGAACCTCATTATCGTAGAGTTAAAAAATCGCTTTATAATTATTAGACACGGCACAGAATGTTCACAATTAGGCCATTCTCTGCTGGAAAAATCACATCACAGGATCCCCTTGGTGGAAGGAATATATGAAACAGGCCAGAGAACTAAATATTCACAGCTGGATAGACTGATGGTTCTATGTGGAGGAAAATACACTCTCCCCCTATGAATCACATCAAGAGAGTGGACGCTCACATAGTGTAGCAAATTTCAATTCATTATGATAAAAGAAAAAATATTAATACTACTATTTAAATATACGGTATTTTGTATGCTTGCTACAAATTCACTATGTGTTCCTTTTGTCTTTTGTTTTGTCATGTCATGTTTTTTACTGATCATCACATGTGGTGTTGCCTATAAAATCCCACACAGGGGGTATTTCCTTTTTCTATATGTGGACCTTTTAACATTAGCGCAACTCTTTGAGCATAAATCCCTTTCCACCAATTTTGGTTGGGTGTGAGCAATGTTATTCAGTATCTATTGAGTCTACTCATTTGTAGAGCACCACTATGTACTGGACTTGCACAAAAATATGTTTGCAGGATTGCTGGTACAGATATACACTATATTGTCAAAAGTATTAGGACGCCTACCTTTACACGCACATAAACTTTAATGGCATCCCAGTCTTAGTTCATAGGGTTCAGTATTGAGTTGGCCCACCCTTTGCAGCCACAACAGCTTTAACTCTTCTGGGAAGGCCGTCCACAAGGTTTATGCGTGTGCCTTTAGGAATGTTGGATTATTCTTCAAGAAGCACAAGTTGAACAAGAAGGCCTGGCTCACTGTCTTTGCTCTAATTCATCCCAAAGATGTTCTATCGGGTTGAGGTCAGGACTCTGTACAGGGCAGTCAAGTCCCTCCACCCCAACCTTGCTCATCCATGTCTTTATGGACCTTGCTTTGTGCACTAGCCATCCCCAAACTGTTCCCACAAAGTTGGGAGCATGAAATTGTCAAAAATGTCTGTGTGATGATATCTTAATATTTCCCTTCACTGGAACTAAGGGGCAAAGCCCAACTCCTGAAAATCAACAGCACACCATAATTCCCTCTTCACCAAATGGTTTGGACCAGTGCACAAAGCAAGGATGAGCAAGTTTGCGGTGGAGGAACTTGATTGGCCTATACAGAGGCCTGACCTCAACCCGATGGAACACCTTTGGGATGAATTTGAGCGGAAAAAACGAGCCAGGCCTTCTCGTCCAATTACAGTGCCTGACTTCACAAATTTGCTTCTGGAAGAATGGTCAAACATTCCCATAGACACACTCCTAAACCTTGTGGGCAGCCTTCCCAGAAGAGTTGAAGCTGTTATAGCTGCAAAGGGTGTGACAAGTCAATATTGAACCCTACGGACTAAGACTGGGATGCCATTTAAGTTCATGTGCATGTAAAGGCAGACTTCCTAATACTTTTGACAATATAGTGTATATCTGTACCAGCAGTCTTGCATACATCTTCTTGTGCAAGTCCAGTACATCGTGGTGCTTTACAAATGAGTAGAATCAGTAGATACTGAATAACATTGCTCACACCCAACCAAAATTGGTGGAAAGGGATTTATGCTCAAAGAGTTGCACTAATGTTCAAAGAGTCACATATAGAAAAAGGAAATGCCCCCTGTGAGAAATTGTATAGGCAACACCACCACTGATATAGAATAAAAAAGCATTTATTTATACATATAAAATTGGATCACTCACACGTGATGATCAGTAAAAAACATGACATGACAAAACAAAAGACAAAAGGAACACATAGTGAATTTGTAGCAAGCATATAAAATGTATTTAAATAGTAGTACTCTACAAACGCAGAAAAAAACTCTGGTACCCGGAGGGCCACATATAAACACACTATCAGCTAAGGAGCGGGTCGGGAAGCTGGCCGCCGTGTCCTTAACAACCGATGAGTCATCAGCTGACAGCTAAATGTAAGAAAAAATGTTGTGGGGTCCCCCCCCAAAGATCATACCAGACCTAAGGGTCTGGTATGGATTTGGAGGGGACACCCCCATGCCAAAAATAAAAAAAATGGTGTGGGGCCCCCCCCAAAAGACTCTTATCCGTGCATGCAGTCTGGTAGGTCAAGAAAGGGAGGGGACGATCGAGCATCGCCCCTCCTGAACCATACCAGGCCACATGCCCACAACATGGAGGGTGGGTGCTTTGATGATGTTGATAGGGACAAGGGCCTCTTCCCGATAACCCTGGCAGGTGGTTGTCGGGGTCTACAGTAGATGGCTTATCAGAATCTGGTAAGGACAAACACAGTGTCCCTCGGCACTTTGCCGAGTGTCACAACAAATCTACCACCGGTCTGTCTGTTTGGGTTATTGAACAAATCCCTAAACACATGTCAGAAGCTGAACGGTTCAAAAAGCTTTGCGCCAGAGAGACTTTCTGGATATACTGCTTAGATGTACTCTCCCCTGGCGGCCTCAATGAAGGAATAGAGATATCCACAGTCCTATAACAACCTTTCCTCTTACCACTTTACAGCTACCATGAAATTTTGTCTCAGTTGTAGTTTTTTTTTTTTTTTCCCTTTTTTTACCCCCCTTTTTTTTTTTTTTACCCCTTTTTTTTTTCCTTTTTTTACCCCCCTTCTTTTTTTACCCCCTTTTTTTTACCCCCCTTTTTTTACCCCCCCTTTTTTTCCCTCTTTTTACCCCCCTTTTTTTACCCCCCCCTTTTTTTTTTTTTTTTTTACCCCCCTTTTTTTTTTTTTACCCCCCTTTTTTTCTTTTTTTTTTTATATATGTGCATGTGCATCTCCCCCTCACACATTTATATATGTACATATCTCCCCCCCCCCTCCCCCCACTTACCCTGAAATACTAAAATCCATCAGTGTTTATTTCCATATTCTCTGTAATCATAGTCCCAGGATCAATTTATAATTTATTAATTAAACTTACATTGTTTTATTCCATATTGCACGCCAGACGGTGCAGACTACAACTATTAATCCCCTATCCTTGACAGTCATCTCCCACTCTCTATACATAACATCTTATGGCAGTCTATTGTATTTACTGTATATTTATTTATATTTATTTGATCTATTTTATTGCACTGTACCTTATGATTTATTTCCTCATGATGTTTTAAATGCTTGTTCCTGAATTTATCTTACCTTATCTGGTTTTATTCACAATGTTTTGTCTTAATTGGAGCCCTGTTGTAAAATTATATACATATATTCTCCCTTTTATTTTTTCTGCACTATGTCATTGTAAGGTCCTTTTGTTTTTATCCCCCCTGCCATCTAATGCCGCCCATTACCTATTTTTTATGCAAATCACGGACTTTCCGGCCCCGCCCCCCCCTCTTTTCAGCTTATATAAGCCCACTGTGTCCTCCTCTCCCTATGCTTGACAAAGGAATGCGGCCATTCGTCCACCAATGGCAAGCCTATTCTGAAACGCGTCGCATGCGTGTGACGCCATCACCGGGCGCCACGCTGTACTTGCTCTCCAAGCCTCGTTTGAGATCTTCGGCTCGGCCGGCCTTTTTCCCTTCCTAGAGGCTTCACACCATTCTATCAGTGAGCAGCAGCACGGCTGAACGGATGCTCTGGCGTCCTACACATCTCTCCCTTCCTTCCCTGGAACCCCTATCTGTGCATCTGGGACATAACCTGGCTCCCAACCCAGCAGGATTTGTGTTGGACTGTTCGCTGCAAGAGACTGAACCTGGCTGCAAGAACTAATCCTCTTTGGACCTGGCATGCCCTGCAGGAACCGCTGTGACCTGTAGTTCCACCGCATCTCTCCAGCCCAGCCAACCGACCCTAATGCAACTTCTCCAACTTCCATGTGAGTGGATATTGTTGTTTTAATAAAATGTATTTATGATTTATACTCAGAGGCGCCCCTCTCCTTGTTGTTATCAGAATCTGGAAGCCTCCTTTAACAAGGGGACCCCCAGATCCCGCCCCCCCATGTGAATGGGTATCGGGTACATCTTACCCCTACCCATTCACCAAAAAACAGTGAAATGTAAAAAAAATAAAACAAGAGCCGGTTTTGAATCCTTTATTAAAAAAATAGCTCTGTCTTCTCTACCGGTGCCATCTTCTACCACTGCAGTCTCTCCTGGTGCCGTCTTCTCCTGCCACTGTCTCTCCCGGTGCTGTCTTGTCCTCGAGCGTCTTCTCCCACCGCCATCTCTTCCGCCGCTGTCTTTTCTTGGAGCTGTGTTCTTCTTCGCCACTGCTGTCTTCTTCCTCGCTGGTAGTTACCCACTAAAATTAAAAAAGGCTGCTCTTGTCCTGAGGCTGTCTTCCTTCGTTGTGATGTCCCCTGCTGAATATATATAGATAAATATCGCGCTGTCAAAGAAAATGTAAATAAGCAGCTAACACATACAAGTGACCTAATCAAGTATTAAAAATCATATATATAGAAAAAGTGTAGCGCTAAGAATTATAAACAACACCACTATACGTGTGCAAAGTTGTGCAACTCATATGTGAAATATAAATGTACAAAACACTCCTTATAAAACTGTATACAATATATACATAATGTGAAGGGAAGTAATGGTGGTACTTCACTCCAAAAAGTAAAAATGAAAAGTGAAGAATAACAAAAATTAAAAAGTCCTCAAAGGGTTTAAGGAGTCCTTAGGAAACATTTAACACCCAAAATTTGTGACAAGACTTTATATGTGTTGATAGAAGATCCACCACCTTTAAGCTGGAGGCTTACCGGAGGGATTGGACACAGCTGGGTGTACACCCACTGGGTCAATCAAGCTTTAAATAGTGGGGACCCACGATGGTATCTATGCTTTGTACAGGTTAATCCAGGTACCACGGATGCTTGGAAGTATTTAAATAGAATATGGGAGGTAGATCCGCTCAGACATCCAATACGTATATAGAAGAAATGTAAATATACATAGCGTAATACTGTATGGATAGTTAAAACTCATTTATTGAGAAGTAAAAACACTCACATTTATGATGAAAATACAGCGCTTTGTAAAATTGCAAATCTCTGGCAATGTTGGTGGTGTCAGCAGTGGTCCCGACGCGTTTCGTCCAAAGGGACATCATCAACCCCAGACTCTTTAAACCCTTTGAGGACTTTTTAATTTTTGTTATTCTTCACTTTTCATTTTTACTTTTTGGAGTGAAGTACCACCATTACTTCCCTTCACATTATGTATATATTGTATACAGTTTTATAAGGAGAGTTTTGTACATTTATATTTCACATATGAGTTGCACAACTTTGCACACGTATAGTGGTGTTGTTTATAATTCTTAGCGCTACACTTTTTCTATATATGTGATGTCCCCTGCTGTCTGATATCTCTTACAGTGGGGAGGGAAAGTATTCAGACCCCCTTAAATTTTTGTTATATTGCAGCCATTTGCTAAAATCATTTAAGTTCATTTTTTCCTCATTAATGTACACACAGCACCTCATATTGACAGAAAAACACAGAATTGTTGACATTTTTGCAGATTTATTAAAAAAGAAAAATTGAAATATCACATGGTCCTAAGTATTGAGACCCTTCGCTCAGTATTTAGTAGAAGCACCCTTTTGATCTAATGCAGCCATGAGTCTTTTTGGGAAAGATGCAACAAGTTTTTCACACCTGGATTTGGGGATCCTCTGCCATTCCTCCTTGCAGATCCTCTCCAGTTCTGTCAGGTTGGATGGTAAACGTTGGTGGTCAGCCATTTTTAGGTCTCTCCAGAGATGCTCAATTGGGTTTAAGTCAGGGCTCTGGCTGGGCCATTCAAGAACAGTCATGGAGTTGTTTTGAAGCCACTCCTTCGTTATTTTAACTGTGTGCTTATGGTCATTGTCTTGTTGGAAGGTAAACCTTTGGCCCAGTCTGAGGTCCTGAGCACTCTGGAGAAGGTTTTCGTCCAGGATATCCCTGTACTTGGCCGCATTCATCTTTCCCTCGATTGCAACCAGTCGTCCTGTCCCTGCAGCTGAAAAACACCCCCACAGCATGATGCTGCCACCACCATGCTTCACTGTTGGGACCTTAATGGACAGATGATGAGCAGTGCCTGGTTTTCTCCACACATACCGCTTAGAATTAAGGCCAAAAAGTTCTATCTTGGTCTCATCAGACCAGAGAATCTTATTTCTCACCATCTTGGAGTCCTTCAGGTGTTTTTTAGCAAACTCCATGCAGGCTTTCATGTATCTTGCACTGAGGAGAGGCTTCCGTCGGGCCACTCTTCCATAAGGCCCCAACTGGTGGAGGGCTGCAGTGATGGTTGACTTTCTACAACTTTCTCCCATCTCCCGACTGCATCTCTGGAGCTAAGCCACAGTGATCTTTGGGTTCTTCTTTACCTCTCTCACCAAGGCTCTTCTCCCCCGATAGCTCAGTTTGGCCGGACGGCCAGCTCTAGGAAGGGTTCTGGTCGTCCAAACGTCTTCCATTTAAGGATTATGGAGGACACTGTGCTCTTAGGAACCTTAAGTGCAGCAGAAATTTTTTTGGACCTTGGCCAGATCTGTGCCTTGCCACAATTCTGTCTCTGATCTCTTCAGGCAGTTCCTTTGACCTCATGATTCTCATTTGCTCTGATATGCACTGTGAGCTGTCTTATATAGACAGGTGTGTGGCTTTCCTAATCAAGTCCAATCAGTATAATCAAACACAGCTGGACTCAAATGAAGGTGTAGAACCATCTTAACCCCTTCCCGCCGACCGTACGCAGATATGCGTACTCGGCTTTCCGGGGTTATACCGGGATGATGCCCGCAGCTGCAGGCATCATCCCAGTACCATTGTTTAGAGCAGGCGATCGGCTACCCGAGTATAACAACCGATGCGGCTAAAAGCCGCTCGGCTGTTATACCGGAAGAGCGGGAGGGGACATCCCCCCCGCCGCCTCCCGCCGCTCGGGAGGCCCGGTATCCAATCAGTTGTCTCCGGCGGCTGTGGGCGGGCTGGAACGAAGCCGTGGGCGGCTTCGTTCCAGCCTTCTCAATGTAAACGCGGAAGCGACGTCATGACGTCACTTCCCGTTTACTCGGCTGCCAATGGGGCCGAATTTAAAAACATATACAGTATTCAGAATCGCCGTTTTTGGCGATCTGAATACTTTGAAGTGCAGAGGAGGGATCGGGGGTCTTTTAGACCCCCGATCCCTCCATAAAGAGTACCTGTCACCACCTATTACTGTCACAAGGGATGTTCATAGCTACTATAGTTTGTCGCAATTCCACGAGTGCGTGCAATTATAAAGCGTGACATGTTTGGTATCTATTTACTCGGCGTAACATCATCTTTCACATTATACAAAAAAATTGGGGTAACTTTACTGTTTGGATTTTTTAAAATTCATGGAAGTGTCCCTTTTCCAAAAATTTGCGTTTAAAACACCGCTGCAAAAATACCGTGTGATATAAAATATTGCAACAATCTTCATTTTATTCTCTAGATTCTCTGCTAAAAAATATATATATATATATAATGTTTGGGGGTTCTAAGTAATTTTCTAGCAAAAAATACGGATTTTAACTTGTAAACACCAAATTTCAAAAATGGACTTAGTCATGAAAGGGTTAAGGATGATCAGAAGAAATGGACAGCACCTGAGTTAAATATATGAGTGTCACAGCAAAGGGTCTGAATACTTAAGACCATGTGATATTTCATTTTTTCTTTTTTAATAAATCTGCAAAAATGTCAACAATTCTGTGTTTTTATGTCAATATGGGGTGCTGTGTGTACATTAATGAGGAAAAAAAATGAATTTAAATGATTTTTAGCAAATGGCTGCAATATAACAAAGAGTGAAAAATTTAAGGGGGTCTGAATACTTTCCGTCCCCACTGTATATAGCCATGGGGCATGGCCATACGATGACATCATCCGGAGAGCCTGCCCTCTTGTGACGTCACAAGGGGGCGGGCTCTCCGGGTAACATCATCAAAAGAGTAAAATCAGAACTCCTATTCTGCATGCTTTTTCTTACTTATAAAGTACTGAAACCACTGGATCTCAATGAAGGCCAGGAAACAGTATTCAGTGGGATAGGCAAGCAATGCAAACATTGATACTTCCGTGCAACAGATTATTTTTATTGTTAGATTGCAGAAAAAAGCACTAAGGATATTCCAACTTAAACACTAAAATTAGGACTTCAGAGGTGGGTGGTAAGTTGACATTTCCTGCAGAAGGAAGTTGCCATTGGGGTAGGCAAAAGTTATGAGATGCCAGTGGTTGATTTAAACTAAAAATCTAAATATCCTTAGAGTGATCCTTTACATCTAATTTTAGTACTTACACCTTTTTATAATTCCACTTCATAATTGGATGGTCTTGTTTGTCAGCAAAGAACCGCTGTGCAGTAAGCAATATCATATAGTCCACTGGTGTTTTCTAGGTTAGCTGTCTAGAGATACTCATAATATTATTGTAATAATACAATATCCAATGAGGTTTTCTACCATGCTCCCAGCAGTGACCTATCAGAGCCTTGAAGTGGCACAAACCAGACAGCGTCTTTTTTAAAGGTACTGCTTTTAGTGTGAACACTTTCAAATCCAGCAGATGAGGCATGACCCAGTGCAATGGAGATGTGAAGTTCGGGGTGCCATATAACTAAGCAACTCATGAGAAAGATACTGTATGTATCTTTTTTATTTTAGTTTTTGTCAGTTTAGCACACCTAGAACTAATGCACATAAATACAGTATGTAAATGAAACCAATAACTGCATAATGCAATCTTTAAGGTTGTCTGCCTTTGCAGTATTAGCATAATATAAGTAATTTTTTTCCCTGAAAAAAGGCAGAAATATTTTTGTGTGGAATGAAAAAAAATCTGCAATCAGAGATGAAAATCTATGAAATCTTTCAATAAATACATCCAGAAAAGCCTGGTTTATTATATATCAGAAAATGCAGGTGTACTACATAGTTAAATAAATTGTTTAACCATAATGTGCTACAATTCTACACTCATAACAAATGATTTCATGAAACCATTCCGAAGTCCTCATGTGCAAATGTGTTTACAAAGGAAAAACGGAAAATTGAATACTTACCTTTCCGTAATTTTCCTTTCCTGGTGCCTGCCCATGGCAGCATACCCATGGTTGGTTGCTCCGCCCTCTACCAACCCACAGGACCATTTTAAGGCTATAAAAAAAGAGTTCCTCCCCTTAGTCAGTATTCTTGTAACTAGATCTCATAACGCTAAGGATCATTGAAGGGAGGGTGTATGCTGCCATGGGCAGGCACCAGGAAAGGAAAATTACGGAAAGGTAAGTATTCAATTTTCCGTTTTCCTGGTGCCTCCCATGTCAGCATACCCATGGTAAATAACTCGCTTACAGGGAGGGTACTGCAATAAAGCAATTTAATTAAACAAAAAAGCTACAGTACAGATGACTGCAAAGTCCTTTCCCCAAACTCTCGGGAAGTAAGGACTGCTGGGTCCACACTATGGTGGGACATGAACGTGCTGAAGGACGACCAGCTGGCCGCTCGGCAAATTGTCTCAGGGGAGACCCGCGCCAAAGCTGCCCAGGAGGAGGCTATTCCACGTGTTGAGTGCGCACTGACCGCATCTGGAACTGGGAGACCACTAGCCCGATATGCTCTTTGGATTAACCTTACAATCCAGCTTGCCAAGGTTGTCTTAGATGCTGCCATTCCCTTTCTGGCACCCTTGGGGATGACAAATAGCCGTTGATCTTTCCTGAACTGCAGCATCAAATTTAGGTAGTGACTTAGGGATCTGGCTATATCCAACTCATGCAGTTTTAAGGAGGCTGGATCCTCCCCGAATGCTGGAAGAACCCACTCTTGGTTCAGATGGAAGACTGAAGGTACTGAAGGGATGAACTGATGAATAGGTTGCAACACCACCCTGTCCGGGAAGAAGGTAATGTAGGGTTCTTGTGACCCTAATGCTTGGATCTCTGATACCCTGCGACCTGAAGTGATGGCGACTAGAAAGACTGCCTTCAGAGAAATATCCTCCAAGGTGCTTTCTTCTGTGGGAGCAAACGGAGGTTTTGAAAGGATATTATGCACGATAGTCAAATCCCATTTGGGGTATAGCGTCTTTCTAGGCGGTCTCAATCTTAGAACTGCCTTCAAGAAACGTTCCACCAGAGGATCTAGCGCCCACCGGGTGTCTGTTGGGCTGAAACCTGGACCTTAAGCGTATTCAGGCCCAAACCTAAGTCCAATCCACTCTGTAAAAAGAGGAGTATGTTCTGGATTCCGGGGTTTAGAGGATCAAAATGGTTTGTTTCTGCCAATTCCGTAAACTTTCTCCAAACTCTATAGTATGTGCAATTCGTAGATGCTTTTCTGGCCTGTAGTAGTGTTTGAATGACATTATGCGAACATCCTAACTCGCCCAACCTTTTCCGCTCAACTTCCAAACCCTCAAGTCTAGGATCTCCGGGTGCGGGTGACAGAACTTGCCTTGAGACAGAAGGTTGTCTATGCGTGGAAGGTGAAGCGGTTTGCACAAGGTCATCTTGATTAGCAATGTGAACCATGGTCTCTTGGGCCAGTATGGAATCACTGCTAAAACTGTGATCGCTTCTGTGGTTAGACGTTGGAGAAACCTCAGTATCAGTGGAGTTGGTGGGTATGCGTATGCCATCTGAAAGTTCCATGGCTGGGTTAGGGCATCCACCCCTGCTGATTTCGGAGATGGGAACCTTGAAAAGAAAAGCTGTGTCTTCGCATTGAGCGGGGAGGCAAATAGGTCTATTTGGGGAGTTCCCCATTGTTGGCATATCCAGGAGAAGACCCTCGGATTCAGAGACCACTCGTTGTTGTGGCTGAAAGATCTTGAAAGCTGATCGGCTAACTGGTTCTCTGTCCCTGGGATATATGAGGCTCGTAGGTTGACTAAATTCCTCTTGGCCCATGTCAGAATGGGTGTCACTTTGTTCACAAGGGACCTGCTGTGCGTTCCTCCTTGATTCTGAACATAAGCTACTGCCGCTTTGTTGTCCATCTGGAGAAGGATGGATTTTTCCCTGAGGAAGGTGGCCAGAGACAGGATTGCTAACCAAGCCACCCTTAGCTCCAAGGTGTTTGATACTACCTCTGTCGCACTGAATTGCCATCTGCCCTGTACCAACTGGTCTTGGTAATGTGCCCCCCATCCTAACTGACTTGCGTCTGTCGTCAGAACAGTCCATGGGATGGGGCCAAGGGGACAGTGAAACAGAAGGTTGGATGGTCTTGTCCACCACCAAAGGCTGGATTTCATTGTAGGTGTAATCAATATCCTCTGCTCTAGGCGATCTTTCTTCCACTGTGATAAGAAGCCCACCTGGAAAGTCCGTAGATGCCATCTGGCCCATTTCACCATAGGTATGCATGAAGAGAGGGAACCTAGCAGGCTCAGACAGTCTGATGCTGCCATAGAATGGCTCGCTAGCGCCCTTTTCACTTTCCCTATCAATGAAGGGATTTTTTTTGCCGGGAGTGAAACTGCTCTTCCTGGAGTGTTGAAGAATGCCCCTAGGTAAATTATCTCCAGTGTGGGCGTAAGTTGACTTTTGGCGTAGTTGATTAGCCAACCAAACTTTATCAGTGTGTCTAGGACCAACTGTACATGTATCACCAAGGTCTGCCTGTGCTGAGAAAGAACTAGAATATCGTCCAAATAGTGTAGTACTCGAATCCCCTTCTCTCGAAGAGGAGCCAAGATATCGCTACTAGCACTTTGGTAAAAGTTCTGGGCGCTGTTGAAATCCCGAAGGGAAGGCATTGGAATTGAAGATGTAAGTCGCCTATTCTGAACCGAAGAAAAGGTTGAAACTGAGGGCGGATAGGTATGTGCAGATACGCATCCTGAAGGTCTATGGACGCCATCCAATCTCCTGGCTGAACAGATAGAATGACCGTGTTTAAGGACTCCATTTTGAAATGTTCCACCCGGATATACCTGTTCAGCCTCTTCAGGTCTAGCACCGGCCTCCAACCCCCCGATTTTTTGGGGACCAAGAAGACTGGGGAATAAAAGCCTAAGTGCTTCTCCAAGTCTGGAACTGGTACTACTGCCTGCTGGAGAACAAGCATTTTGACATATTGAAGAAGGGCCTGAAGAAGGTTGGAATCTTGGTGGCCTGAAAGGAATAGAGGGGAGGCTGCCTTTTGAATCCCCAGAAATGACCTTGACAGACCGTGGACACTGCCCACTGGTCTACGCAACCTTCCACCCAAACCCGGGCAAACGCCTTTAGACAGGCTCCTACCGGACCGGTTTGGGTGGAGAGGGCGTCAAAAGGACTTCTGGCCATCAACTGTGGATGTAGAGGCTTTTGGTTTAGCCGACCTCAGAAAGGTAACTTGTGAACCTTTCCAGCCCCTTCTATACTCCCTTCCCGGACGGTAGGATCTGGAGTCCTTCCCTCTTAACTGGCCCGCTGGGCGGTTTGCAAATCTCTTCCTCCTGCTTCTGTCCTGGGGAATTAGCCCACTTTTCCCCCCTGTGACTCTGGTAATTGCCGTATCCATTTTTTTGCCAAACAGGGCTTTCCCATCGTATGGAATACGACACCATGATTGCTTAGACGTTGGGTCGGCCGACCATGGTTTTAGCCACAACGCTCTTCTGGCCGTTATGGAATACAGCATGGCCCTGGAAGAGCATTTTAGGACATCAATAGCCGCTTCTGCTATGAAATCTGAGGCCAGCTTTAATTCATCCAGTGCCTTAATGATTTCTTCTGAACCTACCCCTTGTCTGAGGGCCGTTTCCACGTTGTCTGACCATACTCTGGTGGCCCTTGAGATCGAAGTCAGAGCTACCGCCGGCTTGCATGCTCCCCCAGCCGCCTGATATGTTTTTTTCAGGTCTGAGTCAATCCTTCGGTCAAGGACATCTTTAAAGGAGACTGCGTCTTCTAGTGGCAAGGTCGAGTTTCTAGCCAACCTCATAACTGAGGCGTCCACAGTTGGTACAGCATCAAAAAGTTGCGCATCTGCTTCTGCCAGTGGATATAACTTAAGAAAATGATTATACGCCATAGGTCTTCTGTCTACCTTCTGCCATTCATCTGTTACCACCTCCTTGATTTCTTCCATCAAGGGAAAAGTTGATACCTTCTTTTTCAGATGTGGGAAATATTTCTTTGTTTTAGAAGGTGGCTCCGGATTTTCCTCCCACTGGATTGCATCCTTGACCGCGGTTATGAAAGGCTCAACTAGAGCGAAGTCAAAAGCTGAAATTTTGCTATCCACCCCTTCCGCCTTGTCTTCAGAATCCACCTCTGCGTCCAAATGAGGAGTGGACGCGCATACTGCTGCTCATCTTTCTCTTTATCCCCTGTAGCCTCTAGTAGACACTTCTCGCATAACAATTTTTCCGGCAGCGCTTGTCTTCCACATACCCAACAGGTCTTCTCTTTTGGATACACCGGTCTGTGGGATTCGTGTCTGCTAGGGGTATGTCGGGGTGACCTCTGGCCACTGTGGGAGGCATGAGCTGAGTATGAGTGAGAGTGTCCTGAGCTCCTATGACCTTTGGATCTCCTATCTGAGGAGCTACGGTGAGATGATCTGCGGGATGATCCCTGGTGCGGGCTGTAGAAACAAAAAATATGTTCTAATTTGCCCATAGTGCTCTTTTTTATTTTCCTTTAAAACTTACCTGATTGTTGCAGCCCTTACCTAGTGGTATGATGAGGATCTTTTTGTTGCGGTATCAAAATACTAGTATATACACACATACACATATATACATATATATATACATAACATTAAACAAAGGTACCCATTTGCAAGCCCCTAAATACCTTGGCCAGGCTCCATTGCAAAAAATAGGGAAGACACTTAAGGGAGATGTCTTCACCTTGATAGCTGGCCCTGTAATGAATCCCAGGCTCTCCATTTATGCTGAGAGCACTTTGGGAGTACCAAGATGGCCGCCGACAGCTTCAGTTTGTTACTGGGCATGCACTGTACTGTCACATGACGTCACTCCTGAGTAAAACAGAGCCGATCGGTGCGCGCGAAGCACCGCCCACTGCTACAGGAGGAGGGGGGGACATAATCCATGGAGGGGCGCTGCAATGCAAGTAACAGCCTGCTCACATACGGATAGGAGACATACCATCAGGGAAGAGCATAGAGGAGAGGCTAAGCTCCTGTTAATCTTCCAATATGGCCCAAAAAAAGACCCACAGAAAAAAACGGCCTCCCATACTTATCTGGCGCCTTTAGCAGCCCAAGCGATGGGACTCCATACTGCAGGAGAGCAGGAACCTGCAACGGTTACACCATAAAGCGGTGAGGTAAGGCTGATAATGATCCTGCAGGCATGAGGACAAAGTAAAGAATACTGACTAAGGGGAGGAACTCTTTTTTTATAGAGTTAAAATGGTCCTGTGGGTTGGTAGAGGGCGGAGCAACCAACCATGGGTATGCTGACATGGGAGGCACCAGGAAAAAAATCTGCCTACCTGCAATGCTAATTACTATGTTTCCTTCTAGCTGCATTGGGGCTGATTTACTAAAACCAAAAAGACTGTGCACTATGCAAATGCAGTTGTACTAAGTTTTCTTAGTAAATGTGGTAAAGCCTCAATTTGTAATGAATACCCAATCAGGTACAGGATAAATTAAGGAAAACTTGATTGGATGATGGAAATCAGCAGAGCTTTACCACATTTCAATTAGAGAAATGAGGGGGAAATGAGTGCAACTGCATTTGCAAAGTGCAGTCTGTTTGCCTTTAGTAAATCAACCCCAATGGCTGCTTCTGATTAGTTTACTATTTACATTCAAGCTGGTATTAAAGTGATATTAAAAGGCAGATTTTTTTTTTTTAACCACATGCTGGTCCGGGGGCCGCACCGTGCGGTGATCGGTGGTGCGGTGTGATGCTCAGACACACCACATCTCCAATCACAGTAAGGCCCCATACACACTATTAGATTTTCTGCAGATTTTCGTCTTCAGATTTACCAAAACCATGTAGTGCAATAGTCCGCCTGATTGCATACAAATTTAAACTCTCAAGGTTTGACCTCATATTATATGTTTTTGGTAAATTTTAAGCCAAAAATCTGCAGAAAATCTAATAGTGTGTATGGGGTCTAAAGAGCCTATGACATAGGTTCTTTACCATGTGATCAGCTGTGTCCAATCACAGCTGATCACAGTGTAACAAGAAAATTGCCGGTTATCGGCATTCCTCTACTCATGCTGACTGCGCGTAAGTAGAGGAGAGCTGATAAGGGGCTTTGCTGACAGGGGGGCTCGACACTGATAATCAGTGCAGCCCCATCAGTGATGTCCACCAGTGCTGCCTTTCAGTGCCAATCAGTGATGCCTGTCAGTGCCTCCTCATCAGTGCTGCCTATCAGCATCGTGTATCAGTGCCCATCAGCGCTGCCAATCAGTGCCCATCAGTGCCGCCTATAAGTGCCCTTCATTGCAGCCTATCAGTGCCCAGAAAGGCTGTCCATCAGTACCGCCTATCAGTCCGCATCACTGCTGCATATCAGTACCGCCTATCAGTGCCCATCAGTGGTACATATTAGTGCCTCCACATCAGTGCCCATCAGTGCCACCTCATCAGTGCCGCTTCATCAGTGCCCTTCAGTACAGCCTCATCAGTGCACATCAGTGAAGGAGAAAAATTTCAAAATGTTCCGTCTTTTTTCATTTGCTTAGCAAAAAATAAAACACTCAGTGGTGATTAAATACCACCAAAAGAAAGCTCTATCTGTCTCAAAAATGATAACAATTTGGTTTGGGTAAGCATTGCATGACCGCGCAATTGTCACTCAAAGTGTTACAGTGCTAAAAGCTGAAAATTGACCTGGCCAGGAAGGGGGTGAAAGTGCCCAGGATTGAAGTGGTTAAATAAGACCTATGTCATACTTACTTGCTCTATGCAGTGGTTTTGCACAGAACAGCCCTGATCCTCCTCTTCTTGAGTCCCCCACAAGTGTACTAAATAATCAGTCAATATGGATGGCCCTAAATATTCAGCCTACTAAAAACAAATTTTAAACATGGAGAGATGCAGGAAAGCTAAACCACCTAATAGATTCTGGTGGTAAGATCACTCAGGAATTTAAGTTTTTAAACGCCCTGTTGTATTTTCATATATTTTTTTAATAGAAAATGTAAAAGGTTATAGACAGAAGCCTCAAAAAATCTAGGACTGGCAGGAACAAAGCCAGGATCTGTCACAAGGCTGCAAGATATGAGCCCACATGTAAGAACGTAGAGCAGGATCTCTCAAGATGCAGAGTCTACGTACAAGCCAGTTGTCAGCTGAGCTCCCGATGGCAGAGATAGATTTCACTGGATGCTGGGGCTAGGTTGTGACCTCCAGGTTCACCCTGCTCAATTTGCAGAGACTAATCTATGCAAGCAGGATTACAGGAAACAGGCAATGACAATAAAGACTATATGGAAAACAGTCCAAGAGTCAGGTTAGAGGCAAACAAATGAATCAGAAAGAGAGAAAACTGAGGTTGGTACACCTGAGATTAATCCTAGAAGACAGCAGGCAGGAAAAGGAGTCACAAGTGGGAGTTCAGAAGCAAACAGGAGCATATTGCTCAGGCCCTATAAGCTGGGGTTACATTCGCTTAAACAGACGTGCTGATTATGCCAATGGCCAACAAATCTGTAAATACCCAAGGCTGAGAAAAAAAAAGGCTGGTGGTGCAGGAATAAGGAAAGTAAGTGATGGCTTGGAGATTTTGCCAATAAAAGAAAGAAAATAAAAATGTAGACTTAAAAAAAAATACCCAAGGCCATTAGAACTGTTTTCCTCCTTTCTCACTCTGTCCAGCACTGCAATTTGTTTTGGATGAAACTCTTTAAATGGTATTTTGATCGTTTGCTACGCAAAATAAATAGGTCTACAATGGTTTGGGAAATATGTATAGCTATAATTAACATAAATTTACGTTCCAGATTTTGTGCTTGCTGGCTATAACATTCATCTAATAGTCTTACATTCCAAATGTGTTTGTTGCAGTCTTATTAGCACAGATTATAAACTATCTACTCCCTACTCTTTTATTTATTTATTACATGTACTTATATAGTGCCATCAATTTACGCAGCGTTTTACATATACTGTATATTATACATTTGCATCAGTCCCTGCCCTTAAGGAGCTTACAGTCTAAAGTCCCTACTCACATTCATACATACAAATACTAGGGCCAATTTACCTATGAACATGTCTTTGGGGTCTTTGGGGTGTGGGAGGAAACCCACGTGGGCACAGGGAGAACAAGCAAACTCCGTGCAGGTAGTGACATGAATTGGATTCAAACCAATGACCCTAGTGCTGCTAGGCGGCAGCGCTAACCACTTATTCTATCATAAAAAGGATGAAAATCTGTGAAATGTGGCAAAACAGGGGAATAGAAAATGACCCCACTTTAGGAAATTTCCTTTGCCGGCATCCCTCTACTGACAGTGAGCCTTACAGTGAGATTTTTGTTAGCGCATTGGAAATACTTGAAATACAGCTCAGCTGCCTGAGCTCATTATTTAAGCTGTAATCGTTTTTGCAGATGGTTGCTTGTGGTGTGGCACCTGGGAAATAGATGGGGCCAGACTAATACTATGTGCAGCTTCCTTCACTGGCCTTATATACCTAATTAGCAAGTGTCTTGCAAGAACATCAGGGTTGATCTCATAAAATGTTAAACTGGAATAAAACATTTCTTTGCAGATCATTTGCTGTTTATCCACAATGCTATCTTCTGGCCATTCTTGCCTTTTACTGTACTGTAATATCAGGTTAATTTGAATAATGAAGCCAAGTTGGAGATGTTCCAGGGCATGATTGCTGGCAGTGTGTGTCACAGAAGCTAGCACCTCCACAGCTACTGAACGCACAGCAGCTATATGGCTTGCATTATGCACTAAAGCCTGCTGTGCCAGGGTCCTTATTTGACCTCTTTATGGATGTGGCAGTAGTAGGATGGTAAACTAGAGTCTGCTCTAGAATACAAGGTTTATTTATGTAGAGTATGTGAGACTTTCATTTGTACCAAATGAAAAGTGTACATGCATTCAATCTGTATGATGGTACAAAATGAATAATAACATAATGCAAAATGAAAGGAACATAAGCACTGGCAGATAACTGACTCAGACAGGTTATTATTACATGCATGGTAATCATATAAATTAATGAAGACATCAATCATGAATTCTGAGTGAGAGCTGATTCACACCACAGATTCCAGGTTTTCTGGAACTTTGAGGGGACGGTTTCATTGACCTTACATAACTATCTCAAACAGGATAATCTGGTTAATTAACAATTTCCATTGAGACACACCACAGGGTTGGAGTCATTCAAAGGTTTATGGTCCGTAATTAATGTTTACTGTAGGAATATTTTAGTGTAATGGGGCCTCTGGTCTTCTTCCAGTATACCAAATAATCATATTTCAAGCGTGCAGGAAATGGGAAGTAAAATATTAACTACCAGTCTTCAAAAGTCAGATTTAATTGGGAAACTCCAAATAATATGAACAAAATCAGCTTTGGGTTGAGCATATCCCAAACAATTAGAAGTGGGTATACGTTCCATTTTGTGCAGTTCCTCTATGGGATAAGCATATGTCATGCATTCTTTAATGGACATATTAGGCATAAGGAGTTGCCATTTGCTTTAACTGCCAGAGGTAATTTGTCAGATTCAGTGTGAAGCACATGAGGAGTATAAGGTAGAGATTCATCCTTTAATAGGGTTTCAAAATACCTATTAGAGGTTAGTTAGAAAAAGGCAAGTTTTGGTTTCTAAATTGTGCCTCTAATTGTTATTACTATTATACAGGATTTTATAGCGCCCACAGTTTACTCAGTGCTTTACAACATAAGGGCAGACAATACAGTTACAATACAATTTAATGCAGTATGAACCAGAGGGCCCTCTCGTTAGAGCTTACAATCTAAGAGACAATGATAAGCTTGCAGGTTGTCCTATTCTGCTATCAGTTCGGTACAAGGTGTATGTACCCAGAGTAGGTACACTGTAAATACCAGCTCAGGAGCCTTCACCTTTAAATACATAGGAAAACTTCTATATTTAAATCCACACTAGCTATGGCAGAAGACTGCGTAAAAAAAATGGAAACAAGATTCTTATTTTTATGTGACCATTTTGAAGATCCCTCGTCATGAAAGTCCTCATTTCAGCAATTCCTGTCTTTACACATTTTGGGAGGGTTTCAGCAAGAAAATAAGTCTGTAGTAATGACTGTGGAAGTTTAATTTATCCAGGTCATCCATCGTATAACCAGTAGTTGTTGATCACATTCAGCTGGCTTGTTCTGTAATGTTGAAGATGTTTCTTAGCTTCTCCAAGCCACTTCTTTCATTCCAATGAGTGTCAGGAGGACACCCAAGCATTTATTTTCACACAGGTAAAACTGTTTTTTTTACTTTAAATACTTCATTTGGGCCACCTTGGATCAAAAACTTTTTTTCTATGGCAGAATAGATCTGGCCTATACTGTAATAGAATGGCCTGAGAGGGCTAAAGAATATGGCCCGAACAGCATGGACATGTGGCTGCCCCCGGACAGATATAATATTTATTTTAAAAAAAGTCATGTCACTTTAAGAAAAATGTACAGTAGGTCAGGTGGGAAAATAGGGTCAGGTAACACTGGAGTATAGGTAGGGAATGTCATTGATCCAACCAGGAAGGTTCAAAAGGTCACTTGACCAGTGGGAACATTCTGGAAGTGGGGCAAGGTTATTTAAAGGGGTTCTCCGTGGGAATCTTCTCACAGCTAGTCAGATTACAGCAACAAGCACCCCATCCCCCCCACCCTTGTCGCAGGCACTTTATGTGGTTTTGTCACCCTTCAAAGTTAAAAGGGGGGACTTGTTTTTTGATACACGGTATTGCTTGAGTCCTGAAGACTGAGCTGTTTATATTTATTATTTACAAGTGATCATTTTATGCATTAATAAAATGATTGAATGGATTTAAGTTATTTACAGTTTACACCAATAAACGTGCCTCGGCCAATTACATTCCAAGTACGTTGTGAGTGTATTTATTTATTAAAGGTAAATTGGGTATTGAAGGAGGGATAGGTGCGGCCTACATTTCCTTGTAGCAGTTTGTGCTACATAAAGTAAGCTGTGTTGTCTTCATGCACTTGTACAAGTGACTTCCCCTTTGTTGCTGGAGTAAGAGAGTTCATTGCATTGTATTTACATAGAAACCTAGAAGAGTGACAAGAGAAAAAAAACAAGTGGTCCATGCATGTTTTTTCGTTAACTTTTTTGAGTGTAGATCTATGTGTGTTCCAAGCATGGCTGAAGCCATTTACTGTTGAATGACTCACTGCGGGAGGCAAATGATGGTCACACCAGATACTGACTAGTTTTCGGACAACACCCCCCCAATACATTAAAACTGCACATTTTAGAGTGGCCTTTAATTGTGGCCAGCCTAAGGCACACCTGTGCAAGAATCATGCTGTCTAATCAGCATCTTGATATGCCACACCTGTGAGGTGGATGGATTATCTCGGCAAAAGAGACGTGCTCACTAACACAGATTTAGACAGCTTTGTGAACAATATTTGAGAGAAATAGGCCTTTTGTGTACATAGAAAAAGTCATAGATCTTTGAGTTCAGCTCATGATAAATAGGGGCAAACACAAAAGTGTTGCATTTATAATTTTGCTCAGTGTATATAGGGGAATCCAAGCCTCCTTTCTCCTGTTGGTGATCCCTCTTGTGATGCATCCTTGAAATTCTATTTGCTTTTCTCACTGGCTGGAGACACTGTTTGCTCATGTAGCACCCTCCTAGATAGGTGCTAGAAGACAGTATCGTTTTTGGGTCTTTCTGTTTACCAGGAAGCTTGCTAGGTAAATTTAGAGTGCACCATTGGTAGGGTCTGCTCATGATGCTCAGATGTAGCTTAGCTTGTCTGAATGTTTCACACTGGTCCAATAGGGAGGCATATTGGACAGTGGGAGGAAACCTGACAAGTGAGGGCACAGGCATTGTTAAAGCCCTGGCTATTGGCAGAGGGAATTGCCTTGTTGCATGCTGGATGACTGTATAAATGCCAAGGGCACATGTGCTCTGGGTCTTTGGCTGGAGAGCGGGGTCCCAGAGGTAGGGGGCGGCTGCCCCTCCTCTGTAGATGTTGCTGTGCGGCCTTGGGTAGTTGACCTGAGGGCCTTAAGTTAGAGAGAAGATTAACCCAGAGGTCCTGTAGAGCTGACTGGAAGGGAGACACCAGGAAATATCTGATTCTGCCTACAGTGAGTACAGATCTGTGTCATGGGGTCTGTCCTGAGAGGGCTATCCCTTCAACTAGAAGATTTAGTGGACGGGTGTCAGTCAAGGGGATGCTATAGAGTATCCTAAAGATAAAGTAGTCGCATCAAGTCTGTTGCTAGAGAAAGCAAGAAGACTTAATTCTTCCATACAAGTGGTAGTATGGTAAAAGCAATGTGTCTGCTTCCACAAGTAATCTGGAGAGGCCAAGTGAGAGTTGTCTTTATCTACTGTGAATAGTTCAGTTGGAGTATCCCACTAGTCCCTTCTCCCACCCAAGTTCCACAATAAATACAAAAACCCAAATACCCTGGACTGTTTATTGAGTAACAAGCAAACAAGAGTAAGGAGGAATATGTGAAAAACCCCAGCAACTGTCTGTAGGTAATCAGAGGAAGGCCTAAAAAGTCAACACACATCAAGTGTTCAAGCTAGCACATCAAACAAAGTGCAAACACCTTGTGGGGCCTTCAGGTACAATTGATAAATTGTTTGTGTGCATCTGAAGATCCTTGATGGACTTTGTATAAAAAAACTTTGACTTCTGCTTTATGAATCTAAAATATATTTAACCAAAAAACAAATATCTATCATTATGCAGCTTTCAAGTCCTTAAATGTAGTGGCTGCATTTGCTTTATATTTTCAGGGTTTTTTCTCAATATTTTTACTGCAAGTACATTTCTCGTCCTTTCGTGACTACACTCATTTCTCCACTTCATTTATGAAGACAATCATAGTTGTCATACAGGCTAAACTGCAAAATGTTATTAGCCTAAAAAGAGAAAAGTAATGCAGTCACTTCAAAGACTGATAAACTGCAATATACATGTGCATCTCATAAAAGTAGAATATCATCAAAAATTTATTTATTTCAGTAATTCAATTCAAAAAGTGAAACTCATATATTTTATATAGATGCGTTACACACAGAGTGATATATTTCAAGCATTTCTTTCTTTTAATTTTGAGGATTATGGCTTACAGCAAGTGAAAACCCAAAATTCAGTATCTCAGAAAATTAGAATATTACATCTCTCATCTTCCTCTTGACAATACCCCACAGATTCTCTATGGGGTTTAGATCAGGCGAGTTTGCTGGCCAATCAAGCACAGCGATACCATGATCATTACACCAGGTATTTGTACTTTTGGCAGTGTGGGCAGGTGCCGAGTCCTGCTGGAAAATGAAATCAGCATCTCCATAAAGCTGGTCAGCAGAGGGAAGCATGAAGTGCTCTAGAATTTCCTGGTAGAGGGCTGCGCTGACTTCGGACTTGATAAAACACAGTGGACCAACACCAGCAGATGACATGGCTCCACAAATCATCACTGACTGTGGAAACTTCACGCTGGACCTCATGCAACTTGGATTCTGTACCTCTCCACTCTTCCTCCAGATTCTGGGACCTTGATTTCCAAATTAAATGCAACATTTTCCACAGTCCGTGATGATTTGGGGAGCCATGTCATCTGCTGCTGTTGGTCCACTGTTTTATCAAGTACAAAGTCAGCGCAGCCCTCTACCAGGAAATTCTAGAGCACTTTGTGCTTCCTTCTACTGACCAGCTTTATGGAGATGTTGATTTCATTTTCCAGCAGGACTTGGCACCTGTCCACACTGCCAAAAGTACCAATACCTGGTTTAATGATCATGGTATCATTGTGCTTGACTGGCCAGCAAAGTCGCCTGATCTAAACTCCATAGATAATCTGAGGGCTATTGTCAAGAAGAAGATGAGAGACACCAGACCCAACAATGCAGAAGAGCTGAAGGCAACCTAGGCTTCCATAACACCTCAGCAGTGCCACATGCTTATCGCCTCCATTCCACGCCACATTAATGCAGTAATTCATGCAAAAGGAGCCCCGACCAAGTATTGCATACATACTATACTGTACATGGAATACTTTTCAGTAAGCAACATTTCTATATTAAAAATCCTTTATTTTATTGGTCTAATGTAATATTCTATGTTTCTGAGATACAGGATTTCGGGTTTTCACTAGCTGTAAGCCATAATCATCAAAATTAAAAGAAAGAAATGCTTGAAATATATCACTCTGTGTATAACACATCTACATAAAATATTTCGGTTTCACTTTTTTAATTGAATTACTGAAATATATTAACTTTTTGATGATATTCTAATTCTATGAGATGCACCTGTATTACGTTTTTGCTTTTAGATACACTTTAAGTCTCCCTTTCCTGCGCCCAGCAGAAGCCCTTACACTAGATGGAGAGGTAAGGACTTATATTATGAAGGGGCTCTGCTCTAACCTAATGCAGAAGTTGTGGTCATGGGCATAGCATGAGCCTGAAATCTAGGAGTTCCCTAGATGCAGAGAACTTGACAAGAGGATCATTAAGGGTACATTTGCACTTTGACAGTATTGTTAGTTTGGATGCATTGGTGTATCTGGCAGGTTCACTTTAAAGAAGCAGGGCTCCTGCAACAAAAAAAAAATGTTTTTAAAGAAGCCCATTAAAAGATAAAGCAGTTTTTGCTACAATACTCACCTTCAATCTGGAGCTGTCTCCATAGAACACCTTTTCTGTCACTAGTTCCTACACTTGTTCTTTAACCACTTGACCTCCGCAAGATTTACCCCCCTTCATCATCAGACCATTTTTTGCGATACGGCACTGCATTACTTTAACTGACAATTGCGCAATCATGCAATGCTGTACCCAAATAAAATGTATGTATTTTTTTCCCCACAAATAGAGCTTTCTTTTGGTGATATTTGATCACCAATGCTTTTTTTTATATTTTTTGCTCTATAAAAAAAAATACAGACGATTTTATTTTTTACTTTCTGCTATAAAATATATATTCAATAGTTTTTTTTTTATAAAACCGAATTTCTTCATAATTTTAGGCCAATATGTATTCTGCTACATGTTTTTGGTAAAATCACAGCAGAAGCCTGCAGATGGAAGTGCAGGATCACGTATATATACGTGATCCTGCACAGAGCTACCGCCCTGTAGCATTGAAACTGCTAAAGGGCGGTCAGCAAGTGGTTAATGCAAAGCTATAATGGTTTTGGGTCTATTTTATTTCAATTATTTATTAGGCTTACAAGCTTTTAGACTGCTTATTTTTTATATATAATAACCATTCTGGATTTTCATTTAATTTTAAGATAATAGAAAATGATTGGCAGCTATGGGCTGCAAGATTTTTTTTCTGTAGCATTCATTTTACACATCACTGCATGTTTTCAGTCTTTGCTGTACACTGTTACTGTTGGAAACTAAATGAATTTTTTATTCTCCACAGCACCATAATATATTGCTTATTATTGGCAAAAAATGAATAAGCACTGTACTGATCAATACCATGAAGATAACATATCACATATTACAGTCATAGCATTTAGCTACTTTCACATATGTGTAATATGTTATGGGACCCTGCCAAGTATAAGCAATCCGCGATCAGCATTAGAACGATCGTGAAAATGATCAAATATGTTTTGCATTAAACCAGAATGTTTTCAGTATACTGTAACACCCATACATTATTCACGTCTATATTTAAAGGAGAAGTACAGCTTGTTTGGCTGTACTTCTCCTGTGGGTCACAGGAGTGCATTTCGTTCTGCACCCCTGTGACTCATTTTCAGCTGACAGTGGGCTAAAGTCGCATTTGTTCGCTCAGTTCTCAGTCAGAGCCGGCGGGGGACTGATGCTGCATCCATCTAGGTAAGTATGATTTTTAAGAATAAAAAAAAAATCCCAAACTTCTCTTTTAAGCGTCATGCTCCCCTAGGCACATGTTAAATCTGACATCATTGTGCAACCTTCACTTTTTGCACCATGCAATTCATTTAGTAAAAAAAATGCTAGAATGCACTATTGAGGGGTGCATGGTGTCTGCTTTAAATTTACAGGTACTTTTTAAAGTGACTGTAAAACCCTCTCCGTGTAAAACGACCCATTGTGTTTAACCACTTCAATACTGGGCACTTTTACCCTCTTCCTGCCCAGGCCAATTTTCAGCGCTGCCGCACTTTGAATGACAAATGCGCACTCATGCAACACTGTACACATATGGAATTTAGATTTTTTTTTCACAAAAATAGAGCTTTCTTTTTGTGGTATTTAATCACCATTGGGTTTTTTTTATTGTTTACTAAATGAACATTTTGGGGAAAAAATGCGTTTTTCTTTGTTTCTGTTATAAAAGTTTACAAATAAATAATCTTTCTTCATAAGTTTAGGTAAAATGTATTCTGCTAAATTTCTTTGGTGAAAAAACCCAAATCAGTGTATATTATTTAGTCTGTAGGAAAGTTATAGATTTAACAAACTATAGAATATATATCTGAAAATTGATCAATCCTGATGAACTAATGGCTCATTTCTTGAGGCCCCAAAATTCCGGGACAGTACAAATACCCCCAAATGACCACTTTTTGGAAAGTAGACAGTCCAAGGTATTTCGTAGAGGCATGACGAGTTTTCTGAAGTTGAATTTTTTTGTCACAAATTTTTGGAAAATGGAAAAATTAAAAGAATTTTTAAAAAATCACAATTTTATTTTTTTTTATTTTACTACTGCAGCACACCATTACTATCTAAAGGATGTGGCAGTGATCAAGGACACTGACTGGTGACAGTATTTAAAAAAAAAAAAAAAAATAATGTAAAAAAAAAATCTTTTTTTTACAATTTGTTCTTTTTTCTAACATACTGTGACCAGCGCAATACAGTGTTACCATAGTAACATAGTGGGGAAGTGATCAGGATTTTTTTTTACACATTATGATTGTTTATACCAGTGAATTTCATTGGTATAAGCAACCATTTTTACTGAATTAAACTGGTTCACTCAGTGTCTTTTGTTGTGATTAGCTGTGATTGACCAAAGCTAATCACATGGTACAGATGGGCTGTGATTGGCCCTATCTGTACCATGTGATCACTGTGACCAATCACAGCTAGCAGACGGTGACAGAACGCACTGCTGCGCAGACCCGCGGCCGTGCGAGAGGTATGTTCTGGGGCGACATCATATGACGTCGTCCCAGAATAACTGTGCTCCCGCCCAGCTGTTATTTTACTAAATGCCAGGCGGGAAGGGGTTAACATAGAAATTAAAGGCAAAACATTTGTGTATAGATATAAAAAACATTATACTCTACGTACCTTTTTTACCATTTTTTATAAGTTATCACATTCCCTCCGTTCTCAGCTGCATAAGAGCTGGGGAGAAGAAGCAGCAGTACACTGAGCTTCCCAGTAAATGGCTCTGCAGGGGGATTGTGTCAGCACAAAGTCTGATCATTGGAGGAGGGCATACTGGGGTTAATTTACTAAAACTGGAGAGTGCAAAATCTGGTGCAGCCGTGCATGGTAGCCAACCTGCTTCTAACTTCAGCTTGTTCAATTAAAGTGTTACTAAACCCAGGACCCTGCATTCACTATATGCCACAGTACACAGAACATGGAAATAAAAATTATTTTAGTAAATATAAATTGCTAAATACCTTTTCTCATCAGCAGTATATAGCAGTCTTGTGACGTCTATCAGTGTCTGGTTAAAGCGTGTAGGAGGAGTTTTCATTCTACTCCGATTGTCCTATGAGGCTGAAGAACCCTCAACCCTCTGTCTGGACTGATTGGCCCTGTGCTAGTCACATGCACCCACCCGTAGAAAAAAAAAACTCCCTAGCACTACACACAACACTGAGCATGTGCAGAATTACTTCAAAGTCTCTGTCTTATCAGGAGATGGATTGGGCACAGTGGAAGAAGGGGAGGATCAGAGAAGACAGGATCAAACAGCCTTTTTACAAAATGCGGAGGATTAACTCCTTAGGTTCCACAGTGAGTATAACAAGCATGCTTTACTGCATATACAGACTGATTTTACAGTTGTGGGTTTAATAACACTATAAGCTTTGACAAAAAACCTGGAAGCTGCTTGATTGCTATGCAGTGCTGCACCAGATTTTGCACTCTCCGGTTTTAGTAAATCAACCACACTGAGTTCCCAGCACAGCTAGAGTACCAACTACTCTGTGCTATCCTGCTTAGTGTGGTCAGTTTTTCACTTTAAATATTTTTTTATTGAAAAAATGTAAAGGTACAAAACATGGCATATGAGAACTTTTTGAAATTGTCAAGAAGATAGTAGACAGCTAGAACACAGCTGCCAAGAATGTAAAAACATCCAACAATATATACTGCTTAATAACAAACAAAACTTGTAGCCTGTAAGTTAGAGTAGTTTAGTGTGGTCAGTTTTTAATAGGAAAGCAGAGGGGCTCGCAGGAACACTATCATCTATCACTATCATTATGGTAAATAAATTACCACCAAAATTTATGATTATCTTAAATAACCACATCCAACAGATATTATTGACGTCTAGACCAGCCCTCAAAAATTTAACTCGCCTGTTCGCATTTTGCGAGTGGAATTTAGTGCGGGGTGAGTGAGGAGCAGGGACGGACTAGGCTGACAGTTTCCTGGCTTATCACTTCTGGCAGAAGCAGTGCGGCCATCAGAGCGGCCCCGAGGGGGTTCCCTGCCCCCCCCCCCCGAGCCGCTCTGATGTCCTGTAAAAAAAGCCTGCATCACTTCTGCCAGAAACGATCAGCCAGGAAAATGTCAGTCGGAGGACACAGAGCAGCGGGGCCGGACTGCCCTGGGGCCGTTTTGAGCTAAACTGAGGCTGCAGTGCTCCCCTCCCTCTCTCTCTCCTCCTCCTCTTGCGTACCACACACAGAGCGGGCATCTCCCACTGTGTGTCACGGAGCATGGTCTGTGTTCGGCGGCGCAGTGTAACAAGGTCCCGCCTTCTAGACCGGCTCGTGTGATAGTAGATTGAATCAGTGTTCCGCCTATCAAACGAGCTGGTCTAGGGGGGCAGGACATAGTTACACACGCCACTGAACACAGACCCGGCTCCATGACACATAGCGGGACATGCCCGCTGTGTGATCCATCATCCAGGCAATGGTGAGTCTGTACTGATGATGGGCACAGCGAGGCTGCATTTGATGGGGCACAGTGAGGCTGCATTTGATGGGGCACAGTGAGGCTGCATTGAGGAGCACAATGAGGCTGCATTCACGGGCACAGTGAGGCTGCGTTTACGGCACAGTGAGACTGCATTTTATGGGGCACAGTTAGGCTGCATTGATGGGCTGGGGCTGCATTGAGGAGCACAGTGAGGCTGCGTTCATGGGCACAATGAGGCTGCATTCACGGGCACAGTGAGGCTGCATTTTATGGGGCACAGTGAGGCTGCATTCATGGGCACAGTGAGGCTGCATTTGATGGGGCACAGTGAGGCTGCATTTGATGGGGCACAGTGAGGCTGCATTGAGGAGCACAGTGAGGCTGCATTCACGGGCACAGTGAGGCTGCATTTGATGGGGCACAGTTAGGCTGCATTGATGGGCTGGGGCTGCATTGAGGAGCACAGTGAGGCTGCGTTCATGGGTACAATGAGGCTGCATTCACGGGCACAGTGAGGCTGCATTTTATGGGGCACAGTGAGGCTGCATTCATGGGCACAGTGAGGCTGCATTTGATGGGGCACAGTGAGGCTGCATTGAGGGGCTGAGGCTGCATTGAGGAGCACAGTGAGGTTGCTTTCATGGCCACAGTAAGGCTGCATTTGATGGGGCACAGTGAGGCTGCATTTGATGGGGCACAGTGAGGCTGCATTGATGGGCTGAGGCTGCATTGAGGAGCACAGTGAGGCTGCGTTCACGGGCACAGAGAGGCTGTATTCACGGGCACAGTAAAGCCGCATTTGATGGACACAGTGAGGCTGCATTGATGGTCACAGTGAGGCTGCGTTCATGGGCACAGTGAGGCTGCATTCATGGGCACAGTACAGTAGAAAATGTTTTCCTCTATTGGGACTTTGTAAGGCAAGAGTCTTCAAACAATATATCAAAAGGTATATCATTTTATTATCAAAGGTTAAAACATGACAAAAAGTTTATTGCCTTCTGTGCATCCTTCTTCCCTTGAGTCCCTGGCATGAATGTTTTTTGCCGCTGTGGCAGTTGCTGAGTTGGAGGATCGGCCGGTCCATGCCCGGACAGCCCACTCGGCGCACGGGGGCCAATGTGTCATTTTTTTAATTGGCACTTCTGGCCTCCTTTCTTAAGATCGTACATGGCAGGGATGACTCTATTCCATTGCCATGGTGATCAGCGCGCCGCGAGTCCCCGACACGGACGCTGGTTCCCTCCCAGCACGTGTCAGCTGGTTCTCGAGTGCGATGCCGCCTCCCCTTGATGCTGATACGTGTGTGGGAACATGGGGGCGGGCCTGCGCGCCGAGGACTCGGAGGGAGATCCCTCCCACTGCCTATGACACTCACCTCATTTCCAGTCAGCTGTGAGCAGTATCCTCCCTAATGAGTAATACTATGTAAGCTGCACGTCTAGATGGCCAGTCCCATGCCGGTACAGGCGTCGGACTGGTCGTGCAGCCTTGTCATCTCTAAGGTAACACTGTCTATTCCTATTTTTTATACAATCACAAGCTGAATTTTTGTTACATGACACTCTGCATTGTGCAATAGGCTTATACATGTAAACCCACTTACACACTGCATTGCAATGTGGATTGCCTGAGTAGGACACCAGTGCTGGGGTATATATGACTGCTACCTGTTTATTTTAATCAATCACACAGCACTTTTTTTCTTTTCAGCTATCGCATGCTGAGGTGCCTACTGTTCCTTCGGCGTACGACTTTGTCGCACTGAAGGATTTAACATCCATCCCCAACCAGAGAGTGCCTTAGGTGACCCCATACTAGGAGTGATTCACTGCTTATAAACTTACAGGTATGTGTAGGATATACAGATATTCCTACTACACCAATTCACAGTAGGTGTAACACGATACACACGATAGGACTTTGTTCAAACTTTCCCTTGGATTTTTGTACAAAGGGCGTTGGCCAGAAGTTTGTCTTGCATACAGACGACAGGACTTTTCCAGCCAACTTTCACCAAATCACGTGGTTTTTCAGCTCTTTACCACCACCCTTTGGTCAACTTCTGTATTGTTGTCTGATATTGTGTCAATCTCGCCACTTTTATTGGCAAGATTGACACCTTGTGAGCCGGGTTCACACTGGTGCGGGGATCCGAGTTGGATCCCCGCCAATGCCAGGCACTGTGTTTGGTATGAATCTTGAAGGGGGAACTCCACGCCAAATTTTAAATAAAAAAACGGCATGGGTTGCCATCCAGGGGCATACCGGGCCCTTAGATCTGGTATGGATTTTAAGGGGAACCCCCTACGCCGAAAAAACAGCGTGGGGGTCCCCCCAAAATCCATACCAGACCCTTATTCGAGCACGCAGCCTGGCCAGTCAGGAAGGGGGGTGGGGACGAGCGAGCGCCCCCCCCCCTCCTGAGCCGTACCAGGCTGCATGCCCTCAACATGGGGGGGTGGGTGCTTTGGGGGAGGGGATGCCCTGCGGCCCCCCCACCCCAAAGCACCTTGTCCCCATGTTGATGAGGACAAGGGCCTCTTCCCGACAGCCCTGGTCGTTGGTTGTCGGTGGTCTGCGGGCGGGGGGATTATCGGAATCCACAGTGAGGATGCAATGATGGGCACAGTGAAGCTGCATTGATGGGCACAGTGAGGTTGCATTCATGAGCACAGTGAGAGTGCATTGATGGGCACACTGAGGCTGCATTCAAAGGCATCGTAAAGCTGCATTTGATGGGCACAGTGAGGCTGCACTGATGGGTACTGATATGCTTTACATTAATATTGTTAAAGTTGTTGTTATTATTATTTTCGGAACTTAATTCTGCTTAAAACATTTAACAGTGTAATTTCATGAGATAATTTACAAGGGCGTGTTTAGGAGCGAACTTAGGGGCGGGGCAGGGGAGGGGCTGGGTGGGGCAACTGGTGGCGAGTAACTCTTAAGGTCTGGCTAGTGGCTCAGGATTTGAAATTTTGAGGCCATAAATGTATTCTGCTATGTTTCTTTGGTGAAAATAACCAAAATCAGTGCATATTATTTAGTCTGTAGGAAAGTTATAGAGTCCACAAACTATGGTATAGTTACCTGAAAATCAATCAGTCCTGATGTACTGATGGCCTATCTAATTTCTTGAGGCCTGAAAACGCCAGGACAGTACAAATACCCCCAAATGACCCCTTTTTGGAAAGTAGACAGTCCAAGGTATTTAGTAAGAGGTATGGCGAGTTTTTTGAAGTTGTAATTTCTAATTTAATTACACATTTTTTTTTTATACTGTTAGCAGTGCAGTACAGTGTCATCATATAACTAACTGTTGTGGTGGTGACGAAGGACACTGATTGGTGACAGTAAAATAAACTTTTCATTCAGTGTTTACTATTGTGATTAACTGCGATTGACCACAGCTAATTACTTGGTACAAATGGGCTGTTATTGACCCTGTCTGTATCAGGTGATCACTGTGACTAATCACGGATCAACACAATAGTACACAATAAATGGCACGAATGGGAGCCATCCAGCAGTAACAGCTTCAGTTACTTCCTGGTTTCTTGCCTGGGCAAATTATGTCATACCAGAAGTCTTCAGGAAGGTCCACAACTGGGTTACTTTTTTAACTGCTTGCCAACCAGCCACCGTCATTATACGGCGGCAGGTTGGCACATTCCCGCGAGCCGTCGTAGCTGTACATCGGCCCTTTAAACAGGGATAGCAGCCATGCGCACCTGCTGCACTGCAGGGTGAACTGATGCAATGACCGCCGGCCACGTGCGATCGCAGGCATGAGAGCCAGAACAGGGACGTGTGTGTGTAAACACACAAATCCCTGTTCTGTGAGCAGAGGGGAGACAGATCGTGTGTTCCTACAAGCTAGGAACAACAATCTGTCTTCTCCTCTAGTCAGTTCCTTCCCCCTACAGTTAGAACACACACGAGGGAACACAGTTAACCCCTTGATCGCCCCCTTGTTTTAACCCCTTCCCTGCCAGTGACATTTACACAGTAATGAGTGCATTTTTATAGCACTGTTCGCTGTATAAATGTCAATGGTCCCAAAAATGTGTCAGAAGTGTCCGATCTGTTGCAGTCCCGATTAAAAAAATAATAATTATAAAAATGCCATAAAAATGGCATAAATCTTTCCCATAGCTTGTAGACGCTATAATTTTCACGCAAACCTATCAATATACACTTATTGCGATTTTTATTACCAAAAATATGTAGAATAATATATATTGACCAAAACTGATGAAAAAATAAAAACCGCAGAGGTAATTAAATACCACCAAAAGAAAGCTCTATTTGTTGGAAAAAAAAAATTGTGGGAAAAAATAATTTGCCTGTACTCAAGATGGCCATGGCCAGAAACGCTATGGGGGTGTTTTCCAAAGTATTTTCTCAACAAAATAAAGCATGGAGACTTGGATGAATAGGGGATTTTGCTTTGAATATTAAAAATTAATTAAACAATGGTTTTGGTTTGGTTTGTGGTGCTCAAATGCAGTGAAGATTTGCTTTAAGGACCAGTTCACACCACAATTTCTGCTTTCCAGATGCAGTTTTGGATGTGTGCTTTTGATGCGTTCTGATGCTTTTGGATGCATTTTTGATGCCTTTACCCCTTTTTTCTTCATCTCAATTCACAACATGTGAATTCTGGTGCAATTTGATGTGTTTTGTCACGTGCCAGATGTGTTCCATTTAGAAAAAAATGCATGTTCTACTTGTGTTGACTTCATTTGAATGCACTGCCCTAGTGTGAATTGGGGCCATTGGAATAAATGGAAAGCACGGTGCATGCCTCTTTAATGTAAAGTACAAATGCACTGGACTGCATCTGATGTGAACCAGCCTTTAGAGCTCAATACAATATATGCTACACATTGTTATAGTAAAACAAACACAGCAAATGCTCAGACATTTAAAATATTGACTTGGAGTTACTCGATTCTAGCCTTAAATACATATTACTACACTAAATGCTACTTAGGTGGACAGCAACTGCATTGGGAAAAAAGACTGAGAGGTCTTACTTTTGGCATATCCAAGAATATAAGAAGTCTGACTCTGTCCACAAGGCATTTACCTGTAAATAAAATATAGCTTTTAGG
This sequence comes from Aquarana catesbeiana, assembly GCF_042186555.1. NCBI lineage: Eukaryota > Metazoa > Chordata > Amphibia > Anura > Ranidae > Aquarana > Aquarana catesbeiana. The sequence continues at coordinate 188,996,747 of NC_133326.1, read as the reverse complement.
GGAACTGACCCTTCAAATTTGAACCATGTTTAGTACATTTACATACCTCCCAACTTTCTGAGATGGGAAAGAGGGACGTTTAATAGCTAAAAGTATGTGGTAAAAGTACATTCCTCTGCCACACCCCCAATACACAAAAAATGATTGATTAAACCCACGAGTGCTTTTTCCTTTTTATACCACTACTATTTCTTTATACTGGCTTTTAAAATTTATGCTGCAATAATTTAGAAATTGGATGAAAGGCTTAGCATTGTAAAATATTGTTGATGGATAAATAGTGCATTTTTTATACAGGGATGTACTGTAAATCAGACCAAATGAGGGTCATCTGAGGAGGACAGAGAGACTTTGCTCCAAAAAAAGGGTCAGTTTGGAGCCATGCATTTATAGGAATTAGATTATATTTATTCTAAGTTTTAAATCTGACATTTTGTCACTGACACTGTGCATAAAAAAATTACCAAAGCAGTTTACAATGCAAGTGCCAAAGTCATATATAGTACATGGAAACAGAAAAGTGATGGGAGAAAAAGACCAAATAGTCCATCAAGTCTGCCCATTTTTCAGTAACCTTTTTGTACAAATGAGAAAAGTAAAAGTCACAACATCTTCCAGCATATCAAGGAGTTAATTAGGCAACTCAGAAACATAGAAACATCACCAGTCAGGGACAGGATATCATATCCAGAGTAGTAGGGTCAAGAACATATAGCACAATGTTCAGATGTGTCGCATTATGTGGACTGACATATACTGAACAATTAAGAAGGGTGAAAGGAGGGGAGTAAGAGAAGGAGGGAAGTTGAACAATTTCAATAATAGCTAGAGGATTGGCCACATAATAGTCTAGGAGCCTGAGGCATAAATCCACACATTCCAAATCGTATCAAACTTTCCAGGGCACTGTCTGCTCTCATATGTAAATGTAGAGAAATATTTACTTCCTTCCATAGAAAGAGACATAAATAACAAACAATTTAACATATTTATCTACCTCTAGAGTATCAGTATTGCCCATCAAAAACAGTTTAGGGTCGGGCCCTAGTAGGAGATACATACCTCATTAATAATCTTAAAACTGTTTCCCAATATGGTAGCAAAAGTGGATGACGAAGATTATCATCTCAGACATAGAGGGTTGGAAGACAGGCATATGTTAGCAAAACGTTGCGGGGTATAGTAGACTCTGTGTAGACATTTCATTTGGAATGAAATGGTCTTTGGCAGAAATCATGTGGGTGAGGAAGGTGGACACACAGTCATCCCAGTCTTCGGTATTGAGGTCGTGCAGGTCCGATACCCATTTCTGATATCTACGTTCCAATTTAGTGGAGTAAGTGTTAGATAACCTAAGATAGATTGAGGCTTCCCCATCAGGCTAATAAGTATTCAAGAGAATCAGAATCCAAAATGAAAGGCAGTGGGAACTGTACAGAAAAACCATGCCATAGTTGCAGAAAGCGAAAAAACATACAGGTAGGTAACTGATATTGTACCCGGAGCACATTAAAATCTAGTAGTTTCCCCCCTAGTGTTATCCCTTTGGACTCAAATCTTTTCCATCATATCCCACCTATTCGACACGTCAATCCAATGGATGGATGTTTCAGGATAGATAACCAGGGAAGGGGCTGGTAAATATGTCATTTTATGGCCCCTTTCTTTCCTGAATAAATTCAGTAAGTGATCGTTACCAATCACTCCTGTGTTCATTCATCACTGAAGCATAGTAAACTGTATTTACTATGCTTCAGTCTGTGAATGTGCAGTAAGCCTCAGAGTGCTTCCTATTCTTTCATATGTGCAGCTGATGTTGCAGAGAAAGGGACTGGTAAATCTATGTCCTCAGTCACATTTGGCCAGGGGGGGGCTCTATCAGGTAGGCTGTATGGGGCCCCATGATTTCTAACAGCAGCCCTGAGTACACTAAGCTTTGGCAGCCCTGGATTGACAAATTCTTGCCTCCTGATTTGGACACCTCTCTCTTGGAGCCCTAAGTCATCTTGCACCTTTCCCACTAGTTTGCAACTTCAGGATTGCCATTACTGCAACCCCAGGAGCCACCTCTCTCCTTTACCTTTCTTTTTCTGCTTTTCCTCCCCCTCCCTTTTATTTATTTTTTTCCTTCCTCTCGCTTTCTATTTTCTGACATGGCTGGAGTGGACCAAACCAGGGTTGGCATTTATTTTTCACATACTTTAAATGTTGTTGATGCTATCAACTTGCTGATTCGAACCAACCTAATCCCCTGTACACACGATAGGATTTTCTGACAGAAAATGTGTGATTGGACCTTGTTGTCGGAAATTCCGACCGTGTGTAGGCTCCATCACACATTTTTCATAGGAGTTTCCGACACACAAAGTTTGAGAGCAGGCTATAAAATTTTCCGACAACAAAATCCATTGTCGGAAATTCCGATCGTGTGTACACAAATCCGACGCACAAAGTGCCACGCATGCTCAGAATAAATTTAGCAACGAAAGCTATTGGCTACTGCCCCATTTATAGTTCCAACGTACGTGTTTTACGTCACCGCGTTCAGAACGATCGAATTTTCCGACAACTTTGTGTGACCGTGTGTATGCAAGAAAAGTTTGAGACAACATCCGTCGGAAAAAATCCATGGATTTTGTTGTCGGAATGTCCGATCAATGTCCGATCGTGTGTACAGAGCATTAATCGGCCTACAAACCTCGGAGGGGGTAAATTTATGATGTTGTACATTGTAATGTATATTCTCACGAGACTCTCTCTATGTAGTAATTTTTGTTTTTCTGTTCTATATACATATATCTGAATGTGATGGCATATTTTCTACCCAATAAGATAGTTGAACAAGATAACCTAGTAGTTTCCCATTGACGGTGATGTATTTCAGAGTAGAGATGCCCCTGGAAATACCATTGAAAAAAAAATAATAAAGGGGTTGTAAACCCTCATGTTTTTTCACCTTAATGCATCTGACACCGACCAGCCCCCTAGCCCCCCGTTTTACTCACCTGAACCCGTTCGTTCCCTCGGCGGAGACGCGCTCTACCTCTCTGCCCGTTGTCTCGGCTCTTGATTGGATAGATTGATAGCAGCACAGCCATTGGCTCCCGCTGCTGTCAATCAAATCTAAAAAAAAAAAAAAAACACGAGGGTTTACAACCCCTTTTAATCATATCCAAATTTCAAGGATTTACAAACAAAACATTGTCCAGCATTAATGAAATATGAAATATTTTGCAAACTTTTAAGTAACAATTCAAATATAGTGTTTATAAAGACTCCTCATTTTTATGTGTTGCATCTAATAGGGTTGAATATAGCCCTGAACTGTTTTGTTAGGAATGACTGAATTCAAGACACCGGATATGTACCCAATGAGCTACATTGAGGTAGCAGATTGCAGAGGAGATGTTGCTGGAATGGATTTTCAAACATTTGCTAAAGACATTGCTGTAGATATCTGACAAATAAAGTGCCATAAATACCTGCCAAGTAAAAAAAAAAAAAGGAAACGTTTTTTTCATGAAAGTGAAAAGCACTTTTAACCACTTCAATACCGGACACTTTCATCTCCTTCCTGCCCAGGCCAATTTTCTGCTTTCAGCGCTGTCACACTAAAAATGACAATTAGTCATGCAAAAGTGTACCCAAATAAAATTTTCAATTTTTTTGAGAAGGATAAAGCTTTCTTTTGATGGTATTTAATCACCACTGTTTTTTTTGTTGTTGTTTGCTTAGTTAGGGAAAAAAGATAAAACATTTTATTAATTTAATTTGTTTTTTTATTTTTTTGTTTTGTGTGTTACAAACTGTGACCAGAGCAGTGCAGTGTTGCCATAGTGACACTGTAGTTCTCTGGGGAGGGGATCAGGATTTGTTTTTTTAACACTATGATTGCTTATAACAGTGATGATCACTGTTACATAGTTAGTCAGGTTGAAAAAAAGACACAAGTCCATCTAGTTCAACCATAAAATAATAAAAAAAAATAAAAAATCATACAATCCCATATACCCAAATCCTAGACCCACAGTTGACCCAGAGGAAGGCGAAAAAAAAACCCTCAGAAAAGCAGGATCCAATTTGCTACATCAGGGGAAAAAATTCCTTCTTGATCCCAGAGAGGCAATTGGATTTTCCCTAGATCAATTTTACCTATAAATGTTAGTACCCAGTTATATTATGTACATTTAGGAAAGAATCCAGGCCTTTCTTAAAGCAATCAACTGAGCTGGCCAGAACCACCTCTGAAGGGAATCTATTTCACATTTTCACAGCTCTTACCGTGAAGAAACCTTTCCGTATTTGGAGATGAAATCTCTTTTCCTCCAGATGTAAAGCGTGCCCCCTTGTCCTCAGTGTTGACCGTAAAGTGAATAACTCAACACCAAGTTCACTATATGGACCCCTTATATATTTATACATGGTGATCGTATCCCCCCTTAATCTCCTCTTCTCAAGAGTGAATAAATTCAGTTCCTCTAATCTTTCCTCATAGCTGAGTTCCTCCATGCCTCTTATCAGTTTGGTTGCCCTTCTCTGCACTTTCTCCAGTTCCCCGATATCCTTTTGGAGAACTGGTGCCCAAAACTGAACTGCATATTCCAGATGAGGTCTTACTAATGATTTGTACAGGGGCAAAATGATATCTCTCTCTCTTGAGTCCATTCCTCTCTTAATACAAGAAGGACTTTGTTCACTTTGGAAACCGCAGCTTGGCATTGCATCCTATTATTGAGCTTATGATCTACCAAAACCCCCAGATCCTTCTCCACCATTATAAGCAATAAACATGTGCACACTGAAATATTTCGTTTTGGAATTTCGTTTTCGTCCGAAGAATAAATTTATTTAGTTACTCCCGAAATTCGTTTTTATTTATTTTGTTTCGTTAAAAAATGCATTCGTCCCAAAATCCGAAATAATTAAGGTCAAATCTGTCATTGAAGGCTTATGGTGTCTGTCGAATGTTCTAAGAAGATTCGATGGAGCAGCTAAACTGTACGACGCCGCAATCGTACATTTCCGGTCGAATGTTCCGCCTACAAGCTATAGTAGAATTCTAATGTTGTATGACACTAGTGATAATTATATTATTAATTATTACTAGTCAACCAACATTAGAATTCTTCTATAGCCTGAGCATTTGACCATAAATGTCCGCTCGCAGTGACTGCTTCGTCGAATCTTTTCTCTCTATGTCGAATAATCTTGGACTAATAGAGTTAGGTTAGGCACATTCGACCTTTTTTGCTATTGTCTCTATAATGTCGAATATTTGCCTGTCAGAACAGCCTGGTATTTAGGTGTATATGCAGGTTTGAAACTGTTGTAATTGACAGCACTTTACACTTCCATAAGTTTTTTCAGTTTTTTTTTCTAGAGGCATATGAGTTGATTTACTAAAGGCTAATAGGCTGTGCAATCATGTGCAAACAAAATGTTGTTTTCTTTCATGTCCTTGCACGTGATTGGTTAATCTTTGCAAAGGGACGCTTCATTGCATCCACTAAGCTCTGGTGCAAATTCCCTTGCAAAGTGAATAGCCTATTTCCCTTCAACACCATCATCTCTTTAAAGAGGATATTACAATACATTAACCGCTTCCAGGCCAGCCGCCACAGTAATACTGCGGCAGGATGGCTCCCCTGCGCGAGCCGTCGTAGCTGTATGTCGGCTCTTTAAGACGCCTCCGGCGGTACACGGGCCCAAAGCATGTCCCCGGAGCCGATGCGAGAGCGGGGATGTGTGTGTGTGTACACACACATCTCGGTTCTTTCAGGGGAGTAGAGACAGATCGTATGTTCATACTAAGTATGAACACCGATCTCTCTCTTCCCCTAGTCAGTCCTATCCCCCTCACAGTTAGAACACACCTAAGGAACACAGCTAACCCCTTGATCGCCCCCTAGTGCTAACCCCTTCCCTGCCAGTGTCATTTATACAGTAATCAGTGCATTTTTAAGTGTCCGATTTGTCCGCCGCAATATCGCAGTTCCCATAAAAATCGCTGATCACTGCCATTACTTGTAAAAAAAAAAAAATAATAATAAAAATGTTATAAATCTATCCCCTATTTTGTAGACGCTATAACTTTTGCGCAAACCAATCAATATACGCTTATTGCGGGGTTTTTTTACCAAAAATATGTAGAAGAATACATATTGGCCTAAACTGAGTAAAAAATCTGTTTTTTTTTTTGTTTTTTTTAATTTTGGGATATTTGTTATAGCAAAAAGTAAAAGATATTGTGTTTTTTTTTCAAAATTGTCACTCTTCTTTTGTTAATAGTGCAAAAAATAAAAACTGCAGAGGTGATCAAATACCACCAAAACAAAGCTTTATTTGTGGGGAAAAAATGACATAAATTTTGTATGGGTACAGCATTGCAAGACCGCTCAATTGTCAGTTAAAGCGACACAGTGCCGTATCGGAAAAAATTGCCTGGTCATTGAGCAGCCAAATGTTCTGGGGCTGAAGGGGTTAAGCCAACACAGTCTGCAAATAATAATATGACATAAACATATATCATAGTTGCAAGTGTTAGTGTCTGGTCCATGAGGGCTGTGCATTACCTGGATAAATGTTGCCAACCCATCAAAGTGAAATTTACTGACAGGATGCCCAAAATTTACAAACAGCAACAATGTTTTGCTGACAAAAATCATGACATTTACTGACAGAGCCACTTTTTTACTGGCACTTCAAAAAAAAAGTACATAAATTGGCCATTCTAAGTGCAAATATCAATATTCAGGCTACAAAGATGTAGCTAGTGCTATTAGCAACACTGACCTGGATGCAGAGTCTCTTTCAGTCTCTCTATCTCCAGACCTGACTTACCATGTGTGCCTATAATATCTGATCTTTTAGGTATAACACTAGCCATATATGGCTGAAATGTAGGCTGATTTCTGCTGAATTGGCCAAAATTAAAGCTGTGGGTGGTCCGTTCAGCACTACCTAGCTCAACAAGTTTCGATTACAAAATTGAAGTAGGCAGTGGAAAATTGTCGATGGAACAATGACCGCACCCAATCACATGCAATTACTGTTTGGGTATTCAGGTCTAAATGCAATAGCCAGCAGGTGGAGATTATTCCATCTGTGCTGTTTAGGATGGATCAGGGAAACATGAGATTTCTCTTGTTCAACCCATAAGATGAAGGATAGAAATCTAGCCATACTGTATATGGCTAAAGCTGGCTATACATTAGAATTCTGTTCAGAATTATATATACATATATGTTCACTTTTCTAATCATTAGTAAAGTCAAATCAACATTTTCGACCACAGTGACGAGAACATACCAAGGAGCAGTATGGAAAAATGTTCTCAAACAAACACATTTCTAACAGTATATGGGGGTTTTTGTTGTGGAAATTACATTAATTCTAAAATCAAGTGTTAAAAACAAAATTACATTTTCTTTTCAATAGTTTTATTGAAGATGATGGTAATGGTATAAAAACACAAATAAGAAAACAAAGGAAGTTTGGTAACCAACAAAGCTTATAACAAAAGAAATATTAGTAGCATGTACAGAATTTGCCTACATATAATACAAAAAGAAGGGTTCGCCCGTGGCACTTTAAATTGGTCATAGAGGTCATAGCAAAAAGTATAGAGTTTTATTGAATTTCCAAAGACATGATGAGAAATGAGCATAAAACATCATAAGACATCGTTTGACCATTAAAAAGTTAATTACAATAATATGGTACATAATATACATATACAACTTTAGTACTCAACGCGTTTCGCGAGCTCCGCTCACTTCCTCAGGAGTTGGTGTATATGTGGAATATCTAAAAGATAGTAGGTATCAGTGAAATATGACATTCAATGGTAGTTATGGTAAAAAAAGAAGTATGTGACTTCATAGAGGCCTCCCATACTTACATATGGTCAAATGGTCCATAGGACTGACTTACAAAGGCAGTAGCGGAAAATCCTCCACACGGGAGCTGAAGAGGCGTGACCCGCAGCAACCAAAACAGGGACCCAGCAGAGGGCGGACATGGCAAGGAGGAGGAGATTTCGTACTTCTCTTATATCTACCCTGGTTTGTCTGTGTCCTTTCTCATTTCAGTATACAACATGGACATTAGAACGATACTTACATCTTTATACTTTTTTACTTCGCCATTACGGTGATTACTTTTAGATCCATTATATTTTACTACCAACGTTGCTCTTTTACTGTATATGCTTAATGAGACACACCAAGGAACACTATCCCCCTTTTCAATCTCTTTTTTCACATATTCGCACTCTTTACACTTCTCTCATTTCTTCTTTCTCTTTCCTGTTTTGTACCCATGCCCACCTTTTCATAGGTCCCCTCCATATATTAGTGATATTATGCAATTTATACTCCCAAGTCATTATTAAACTTCATTTTGACATAGATACATATATAATCTCATTACAGTTAATATGACCCAGGTGGCTAATTGGACATCTCAGGATACACCACACTCCAATCCTCCTCCTTGCCATGTCCGCCCTCTGCTGGGTCCCTGTTTTGGTTGCTGCGGGTCACGCCTCTTCGGCTCCCGTGTGGAGGATTTTCCGCTGCTGCCTTTGTAAGTCAGTCCTATGAACCATTTGACCATATGTAAGTATGGGAGGCCTCTATAAAGCCACATACTTCTTTTTTGACCATAACTACCATTGAATGTCATATTTCACTGATACCTACTATCTTTTAGATAGTCCACATATACACCAACTCCTGAGGAAGCGAGCAGAGCTCGCGAAATGCGTCGAGTACTAAAGTTGTATATGTATATTATGTACCATATTATTGTAATTAACATTTCAATGGTCAAATGATGTATTATGATGTTTTTATGCTCATTTCTCATCATGTCTTTGGAAATTCAATAAAACTCTATACTTTTTGCTATGACCTCTATGACCAACTCATTTAAAGTCCCACGGGCGAACCCTTTTTTTTGTATTATATGATTTACTGGGATGGAGTTGTATTATATTAAGAGACAGTACCCAGACCGCTCTCCTTTTGTCCCGAATTTGCCTACATAGAGCGTTATTGTCCATACAATAAAAAAGGGGGAAGTAAGACAAAGTGTAGTATTGTGAGAAAGGGACCTTCCTAAGCCAGTCAACTCTTACAATCATAGACCTATGAGTACCAATTAAACCGATAGGACCAGTTGTTCTCTGCAGATTTTAATCTACCATTACTAGATGCAAACATACATTCCTAGGTACCATGGGTGTACACCAAGGTAATCACTTCAGCCCTAGAGAGGGATTCAAGTGTCTTTCAATGTCAGACGATCACTAGTCTGGCGGCTATTAAGATATGGATTATAAGCCATTGATAGATTGACGGAACTATGTTCAGTAATGCAAGTTCCGGTGTTAGGACAATGAAAATCACAGTGATTTTCGATAATAAATTTGATACATCCACCCAAAATGCTGACACCTCAGAACACTCCCATAGCACATGACATAAGTTTCCTATAACACTACAGTTCCTCCAACAGAGGGGTGAGATTGCTGAATCCATTTTGTTTGCGAGAGTTGGGGTGATATACCAACAAATGACATTTTTAAGTACTTTTGAATGACATTCATCCAGTCATTGAATATACAAAGATTTGTACAAGTTTTCATACATGCGTTCATTCAAAAACCTATTAGCATACAACCATCTTAACTTAAAGTGTATCTCCGCTTCTGCAGATTGTGATAATGACTACATTATCTTTGTTATATATTTTCATTCACAAACCATAAGTTTAAAAAAATTAGGGTGGCGGAAATTAATGATTAATTCCTTGATTAATCGTTAGTTTTTTTGATCGATCAAAATTTTTTTGATCGGTAGGCTGCCTGACCTGGGACCGCTTTGGGCCGAGCTGTGACTGCAGCACAGCAATCCACTCCCTCCTCCTCCTCCTCCACTATATGTCATACACAGTCTGCGGGCATCTCCCGCTGTGTGTCTCGGAGCTGAGTGCGAAAACTTTTGCCGCGCTGTGAGAAAAGTCCCGCCCTCCTCGAAGATCAGCTCGAGTGATAGACGCAGTGTTCTGTCTATAGAGTGAGTGACTAGAGTGAGGCTGCGATTATGGGCACGGTGAGACTGCATTATGGGCATGGTGAGACTGCATTATGGGCAGGTTGAGACTGTATTATAGGCACGGTGAGGCTGCCATTATAGGCACAGCGAGGCTGCGATTATGGGCACGGTGAGACAGCATTATGGGCACGGTGAGACAGCATTATGGGCACAGTGAAGCTGCAATTATAGGCATGGCGAGGCTGCGATTATGGGCACGGTGAGACAGCAATATGGGCATGGTGAGGCCTGCGATTTTGGGCACAAAAGTCAAAAAGATCTCAGATCTCATATTTACACTAAAATGCAATAGAAAAATAGAAATAAAAAAAATGTTATTCGATAAAATCGAAAAAAAAAAAAAGGTCCCTTTAAGAGCTATGGACGAAAGTGACATTTTGACATCGCTTCCGCCCTGCAATGGTATGGAGCCAGTTTAAGCAGGGGACAGGATCTGATCGCCTCCGCTGCCAGCTCCAGTAAGCGGCGGAGGGCACCGGAGCGTGGTGGAAGGGGGGGTGCCCTCTCCCGCCACCGATAAAAGTGATCTAGCGGCGAATCCGAAAGCGGACCGCCCGCTGAAGAAGTGGATACCGGGGTTTTGGCAGCTAGCTGCTGCCATAACAATGATATTCCACTTCACATAGCTGCCATATAATGACGGCAGGCAGTCTGGAAGTTGGTAAATTTGCTTGGTAGGATAAATACAGTATTTAAAATTATATTTCTCATATTTGTTTAGGCATGCCCCACTTTATATACACAGACAGATTTTTACAGAAATCAATAAATTGCTTACTTCCTTTTTACGGGGATTCTAGCAGTCTGGCGCTACCCAACTTGCAATGTTATTATTTGGCAGCCTAACTGACTCTAGGCTGCTATTATGAATTTGTATGAGACCATGATTAACCTGCTTTATAGAAATGGCCCGTACCTCTCTACATGGGTGGACCTTTTGAAGTAGCCCTATAAGATTTTTCACATCTGTAATCGTAGAATACACAGTACCTCTTTGTCATAATCTCCAAATGCCGGTCCCAGCCCCTTACCACGTGATCAGCTGTCAGCCAATGACAGCTGATCATATGATGTAAACAAAAGCTCAGTAATAGTAAAACAAACGATAAAAAGCTCTCACATGAGTGTAGACTGGTAGGCCGCACACCCCACACCCCGATAGGGGGTTTTCGTATTTTTTTCAGCTCAGTAATAGTTTTTTTCTTCTCCTCACACTGACAGCGTGAGGAGAAAAAAAAGCTGATCACCGGCTTATCTGCAAGGGACATTGGTCCTGAAGAGGAAGAGGCAATTATGCCTCATCTGTGCCCACCAGTACCCCCTGCCAGTGCCACCTGCCATTTCCACCTGCCAGTGCCCACAGTGCCAACTATCAATGCCCATGAGTGCCACCTATCAATGCCCACAAGTGCCACCTATCAATGCCCACCAGTGGTGCCAATCAGTGCCACCTAGCAGTGCTGCCTATCAGTGTAACCGATCAGTGCCCATTATTGCCACCCATCAGTGCCCATCACTGCCACCTATCAGTGCCCATCAGTGCTGCCTCATCAGCGTACATCAATGAAGTAGAAAAATTACCTGTTTGCAAAATTTTTACAAAATATAAATTAAAATTTTTTTTTTTTTAAATCTCGGTCTTTTTACATTTTTTTAACAAAGAACCGCAGAGGTGATCAAATACCACCAAAAGAAAGCTCTATTTGTGGGAAAAAAAATTATAAAAATGTCATTTGGGTACAGTGTAGCATGACCACGCAATTGTCATTCAAAGTGCATCAGCGCTGAAAGCTAAAAATTGGTCTGGACAGGAGGGGGGTTTACGCGCCCAGTAAGCAAGTGGTTAAATTAGGCGATGGGGGGAAGGTCCAGAGGTAGAGATAGTCAGCATGGAACATATTCCAGAGGGTAGTATTGGGGGCATTAGTGGTAGGTTGACCAAAGCACATAAACCCAAGGTAAGTATAGTAGCAAGTCCTAGCTGCAATCTCGGAACACCCAATAAGAGGATAATATGCGACCAGTCTAAACTACATGGCATGTTCACCAATGCCAGGAGCCTGGCGGACAAGATGGGTGAACTAGAGATACTGTTGTACGAGGAGGATTTGGATTTTGTGGGAACTTCAGAGACCTGGTTCAACAGCTCTCATGATTGGCTGGCAAACATTTAAGGGTATACCCTTTATCGCAAGGATAGAGAGGGTAAAAAAGGGGGAGGGGTATGCCTATATATCAAAAATAATGTACAAGTGAATGTGAGAGATGACATCACTAAGGGAGCTAGGGAGGAAGTGGAATCCTTATGGGTAGAGCTCCAAAGGGATGAAGCTAAGGGGGAGTATGCTATAGGCCCCCTAACCTGAGGGAGGAAGGGGAGGCAGATCTATCACAATTTGGATTAGCAGCAAGGATGGGTAGTGTTATCATAATGGAGGATTTTAATTATCCAGACATAGACTGGGCGGATCGAACCGCACATTCATCTGAGGCTCGCCAGTACCTAAATGTCTTGCAGGACAATTTTATGGGTCAGATGGTAGATGCACCAACTAGGAATAAAGCGTTACTGGATCTACTGATTACCAACAATACAGACCTGATCATGGATGTGGAAATACGGGGCAATTTAGGTAACAGCGATCACAGGTCAATTGGCTTCTGTATAAATCACACAAATAGGAAACATAAGGGGAATACAAAGACACTGAATTTCAAAAGAGCCAACTTCCCTAAACTACAAATGTTGCTAGAAGGCATAAACTGGGATAAAATCTTAGGAACAAAGAATAAGGAGGAGAGATGGGTTTGCTTTAAGAGCATATTAAATAAGTGCATTAGCCAATGTATCCCATTGGGTAATACATTTAAAAGAACGAACAAAAGTCCCTGATGGCTTAACTCCAATGTAAAAATGCATATAAAAGCAAAGGAGAAGGCCTTAAAAAAAATACAAGGTTAAGGGATCATCATCAGCATTCAGACTTTATAAAGAATGCAACAAGATATGTAAGGGTGCAATAAGGATGGCTAAAATAGAACATGAAAGACACATAGCGGAGGAGAGCAAAAAAAATCCAAGAAATTCTTTAAGTATGTAAACAGTAAAAAAGGGAGGACAGACCATATTGGCCCCATAAAGAATGAGGAAGGACATCTGGTTACAAAGGATGGGGAGATGGCGAAGGTATTGAATTTATTCTTCTCCTCAGTCTTCACAAGGGAATCGGGGGGCTTCAGTAACCAAAATTGCAGTGTTTATCCTCATGATACATCACAGGAAGCATCTTCATGGTTAACAGAATACAGAATTAAAATTAGACTTGGGAAACTTAACATTAATAAATCTCCGGGACCAGGTGGCTTGCACCCGAGGGTACTCAGGGAATTCAGTCAAGTAATTGCCAGACCATTGTTCCTAATTTTTACTGACAGTCTCCTGACTGGAATGGCACCAGCTGATTGGAGAAAAGTCAATGTAGCCCCAATATTTAAAAAGGACCCAAAATACATCACTGAGAAATACAGACCAGTTAGCCTAACATCAATAGTATGTAAACTCTTGGAGGGGATGATAAGGGACTATATACAAGATTTTAGTAATGAGAACGGTATCATTAGCAGAAATCAGCATGGATTTATGAAGAATCGTTCTTGCCAAACCAATCTATTAACCTTCTATGAGGAGGTGAGTTGCCATCTAGATAAAGGAAGGCCCGTAGACATGGTGTATCTGGATTTTGCAAAAGCATTTGACACAGTTCACCATAAACGTTTACTGTACAAAATAAGGTCCGTTGGCATGCTCATAGGGTGAGTAAATGGATTGAAAACTGGCTACAAGGGTGAGTTCAGAGGGCTGGTGATAAATGGGGAGTACTCGGAATGGTCAGGGGTGGGTAGTGGGGTCCCCCAAGGTTCTGGGCCAATCCTGTTTAATTTGTTTATAAACGACCTGGTGGATGGGGTAAACAATTCAATCTCTGTATTTGCAGATGATACTAAGCTAAGCAGGGCGATAACTTCTCCGCAGGATGTGGAAACCTTGCAAAAAGATCTGAACAAATTAATGGGTAGGGCAACTACATGGGAAATGAGGTTCAATGTAAAAAAATGTAAAATAATGCATTTGGGTGGCAAAAATATGAATGCAACCTATACACTGGGGGGAGAACCTCTGGGGGAATCTAGGATGGAAAAGGACCTGGGGGTCCTAGTAGATGATAGGCTCATCAATGGCATGCAATGCCAAGCTGCTGCTAACAAAGCAAACAGAATATTGGCATGCATTAAAAAGGGGGTTAATTCCTGAGATAACCCACTCCCACTCTACAAGATTCTGGTCTGGCCGCACCTAGAGTATGCTGTCCAGTTCTGGGCACCAGTCCTCAGGAAGGATGTACTGGAAATGGAGCAAGTACAAAGAAGGGCAATAAAGCTAATAAAGGGTCTGGAGGATATTAGTTATGAGGAAAGGGTGCGAGCACTGAACTTATTCTCTCTGGAGAAGAGATGCTTGAGAGGGGATATGATTTCAATATACAAATACCATACTGGTGACCCTACAATAGGGATAAAACTTTTTCGCAGAAGGGAGTTTAACAAGACCCGTGGCCACTCAATGAAATTAGAAGAAAAAAGGTTTAACCTTAAACTACGTAGAGGGTTCTTTACTGTAAGAGCAGCAAGGATGTAGAATTCCCTTCCACAGGCATGGTCTCAGCGGGGAGCATCGATAGTTTCAAGAAACTGAACGACCACAACATACAGGGATATACAATATAATACTGACATATAATCACACACATAGGTTAGACTTGATGGACTTGTGTCTTTTTTCAAACTCACCTACTATGTAATTATGATATACTGTATGTAGGCTTGTCCCAATGTGGGCCATTTCTGGTCTTCTATCACTGTTTTTATAGAGGAAAAAATTGCCTTACCTAACATCTGTACTCTGAATAGATGTCTACTAGGTGACCTTAAAGACGAGGAACTTTGTGAATTTCAAAAATTGTTGTTAAATTTCTTTTCTTTTATGCTAAAAAGGTCATTGTTTTACAATGAAATAACTTGATTCTCCTAGTTTCCTGTAGCTGTTTTATTTTTTGGGCTCCCTATACTAGATGTACTTGGACGTTACTGGTGTCAATTATACGCACCAGGTAAGGCTTTGCCCTTTTGCTTCATTGTATAGAGCTGTATTCTGGGTGCTCTGCCAGCTTTTGTATGCCTGGTGATTGTTGCCTAATATATAGACGCATAGAAGCTCTATTTTATCTTACAGACTATATTAAATCTTTTTAAAGTCGTTGGACCTTTTGGACATCTGTTGATAGTAAATTACTTTGGGTGCAGGAACATCTTCAATGATAGCCTTCTCAATTTAAGGTCAGCCATGATTTTTGGCATCCTGGCTCATGATGCGATGCCTTTTGGCATTGTTTATTGTTGTTATATTTCTTTTTTCTTTCCTCGTTCGTCTGTGTATGATGTTTTGTAACTGTTAATTAAGCCCGGCATATGTTACCCTAATGGGCTTATATATGTTTATAGATTCATTATTCACTGTGTATGCAAAGTTCTCCTTTAAGTGATGACTACAATAGTCGTATACCTCAGGATTGTTGTCCTTTGGTCATGTTTAGAGATGTAACATTTCCGTAAATTTTGAAGCTCTGAAAAAAACCCAGTTTGTTTCCGGTTTTTTGGGGAAAAAACAGAAATTTTCGGAAAAATTGAAAAAAATGCAACATTAGTACTTTTTTTGTCTTTTTAAGATTGATAGTCATTCTGTTACTTTAGGAACATAAAATATGACTATGGACAATTAGACTTAATACAATTATCACAACTAGCATATTAAAAATATAGTGTAGCCAAACAATTATCACAAACAGAATTTACTTTTTTATAATATTTATTTGTAACAAAGGGAGCAACAATCTCCTGAACTGCTTACTAGTTTATGTGGAACAGCCAAAAAAGCCTCCACAAAACAATTTTCAAAAGCAAAAGTAACACTTTTTCATATTTCCTCTCCACAGTATTAAATATAAATAAAAACCCCATTCTCATAAAAATAATTGAAGATGGGAGAAGTGTTAAGAAGAAAGTGGGACTAAGTTTCAATGGACATTTAATCAGAATCATTTTCTGAGCTGAAATTGTCAGTATCCGTCTCTGCTTCTGAAGCTACTTTTTTGTCCGTCATCACAATTAGGAACTTCTAAAAATGTAAGGTTTGACCGGACCGGTTCTTGTTACAATAGCAGCACAGCACCTCCTAAAGGAAGAAATGCATACTCTTCTTGCATTGGAGGGTTCAGTTTGTTACCTAGGACTTGCTTGTCCTCACTCAGTGCACAGAAATTAGAATAATCTGATATCATACATTTTTTTAGAAATGATGTGGAAAATATTTGAACACCCTGTCTTAAAATATTTTATTCATCATGTTAAAATAAAATATTCCACAATTTTTTTTTCTTTTTTCAATTTTTCCAATTTTTTGGAAAAAAACAAAAAGCCTTCAGGAAAAAAACGGAAAAGAAACAAATTTTTCTGTTTTTTTTCTGGGCCTTCACATCTCTAGTCATGTTTGGTGTGTTCCCTCTTGGTCTCCCCTCAGCTCTGACACCCCGGATGGCCTTGAGGTACATTCACCCCCCCCTTTTCCTCTCCCCCTTTTTTTTTTCCTTCCTTCATGTATTATGTACAGACCTATTTATGTATGTATACATTTTTGTTTGTAAATAGATTTTGACTAAAGTATGAAGCAATTCAGCCTTGAAGAAGCAGATGTACCAATATAACTGCGAAAAATGTCAGCTTTGACTGCTTGTATATCGTATACTGTACATAATTTACTGTTTTTATAGGGACGACATTTGGTCCCTTGTTTATATATGTGTATGTCTTTGTAAACGTTTTTTCAATAATAAATTATATATTTATATCTTTTTCAATTTTGTGTTATATTATACTTGTCTGGAGATGACTGTTCAACACCCTATATCCATAATCTACTTTCCTTATATTTCAAAACCAGGGTTGGCACTCCAATCACTATTCCAAATGATTGGTGGGTCTATACTAAATAATAATAAACATATATGACTCTATTCTATTTTCACTTATAATTACCAGGGTGAAAAACACCCATTATTATAGTGACCCACCTATCATATATTATCTATATTGTGTTTTGAATTATATATTCCTTTATTGATATTGATGTATAATATATTTTTATTTTTGGTCATATGTGATTGGTTTGTCTATTAGTATATGGATTGTTCTTTTTTCTCTTTTTTCTTTTTAACTTTCCCCCTTTTTTTTTTTTTTCATTTCTAAACATGGCGGAATTTAATGGTACAAGTTTGACAGGCTTTACGGACAGACTGAAGGCCATGGGCCCTTCCAAAATGGATAATGAAGTTATCACTTATTTTGCACAACTTAGACAACTTATAGAGCAGAAATCCCGGGTTTTTTGGCATGCCTCCTATTTTTGCCAATATCGGCTGTAAAGCCACAGCTGGGCGCCCACAGTTAGAATGCTGGCGCCTCGGAGAGGAGGGGGAAAGGAGTGAGGCTTCCTACACCCGCATCGCTGGACCCATGGGACAGGTGAGTGTCTAATTATTAAAAGTCAGCAGCTGTGAGAGGAACTCCACTTTAAGCACAAATGGGAACAGAATCTCACTGCATGCTCATTGAGTATGATCAGTATATTGAAACAACATCATGATGAGGAGGTTTTAAGACTAGATAGAGAGGTCCAAACCATTTTGGGGAGGATAGGAGATAATTCTAAATTCTCCATATATAAAAATGAAAATGCCAAGGGAAGGTCTGGTAAAACTGAATCAACATCTTATTCATAATAAAGATAAAAAATTCACGATGGACAAAGTGGCATTTCAAACAGGACGTGCATATAGATGGCAAAACACTAAAAGGGGTAGAAGTTTTAATCAAAGGACAGATGTAGATTCAGAGAGTAACTACTCTACTGATTATTCATCGATTTCTTCAGTTCTCTTGTTTCAGGGTCAATCCAATTTTGGAAGACGGGGTTCCCATTATCGTGCACATGGACAACGGAGTGGATCAGGTGGCACTGAATTATGGGGTGAGTTTAATCAAACTCCCCTTCCTACCAAACGGAAGGATCCCCCATCTAGGGAGTACCATGCTGGTAAAGCCCAAGAACATACGGGCACAATTAAAGGGGACGACACAGTGAGGAGAAGGGATATGCAAGGTGCTGTTGGCCCTTTATTGCCTTCCCCTATTCCCCCCTTAGTACTGGATGAGGCCCCTTTAGAACTGGTTCCTACAGACAAACTGTTACAGACAAATACCGTACAGGGCAAAATGGAGGTCTATGTGACTCGTTAGAAGCAGCAGCTGTGGATGGTTTGGACGTTATTAATCTAACATCCCACCAATTCACAGCTTAGGAAATGTCACTTTTTAGTATGGTTTTAAACTTTTGTCTGTAAAGTAATATTGACTTATTCGATACGGTCAAAGACCTGAATTTATTTGCTCAAAAGCTTGATTTCAAATACCATTTTGATGGCTGCAATTATGAGACTGACCTTCCCCAGGATGCAAGAGAATATGGAAATACTGCGCTCTAATAATGAAAATAAAATATATGTGAGCCAGCAGCTGCAGACATTGTGACAAACAATAATTGGTAAATGAGAAAAAATGCAGCGCTAAAAAAATATTGGAAAAATAAAGTGTGATAAAACAATTAAGTGAAAAATGCTGTGCTGAACAGTAAAGCATATACTCAAACAACATACATAAAGTGTGATTCACTTTTTCACTTATGGTGAATAAATAATTCCAAACTCAAATTAATAAGAGGAACTAATGTAAACCAGTAAAACCAGCTACTAGAAAGCAGTTTGTTTTGGTCGGCGACACGGGAAGGAAGTCGGGTGTATTTGTCACCTCTGTGATGTTCTCAGGAGATCGGAGTGAAGATGAGAACATCACAGAGGTGACAAATACACCCGACTTCCTTCCCGTGTCACCGACCAAAACAAACTGCTTTCTAGTAGCCCACTTCCATCACGGGGTCTGGATCAAGTTCATTCCCGGTTTCTCCTTGGAATACATTTTTGAGGTCTATTGGCTGATATCCAACTGGCGGTCCTTCCTGATGTTTCTTCATTCCACCAGAGAGGTCGTGAAGTGAGACAGAGGTTCCACCGTTCCGGATATCGTTTCCCAGCCTAAGTTTGGCTCTATGCACCATTGACTCCATGTCGTATGACAGTGGGATCTACGTCATCTGGTAAGAGTACCCATCCTACCTTACTTCCTGATGTTTCCACTTTGATGTCCCTTATCAAGATGTTGGTTTACAGCTACGGAAGCTCTGTACTCGGTTGTTGACTTATAGGCACAGATCCACACCGTGCACCATTGACTTTAATTTTCAGTTTTACATTATTTTTACTGGTTTACATTAGTTCCTCTTATTAATTTGAGTTTGGAATTATTTATTCACCATAAGTGGACACTTTATACTGTGTTTGTTTATCACACTTTATTTATGTTGTTTGAGTATATGCTTTACTGTTCAGTACAGCATTTTTCACTTAATTGTTTTATCACACTTTATTTTTCCAATATTTTTTTAGTGCTGCATTTTTTTCTCACTTCCCCAGGACGAATCATATATTTATAAGCCACGTGAATTTACCTGGGCAGAGTACCGAGCACCTAAAACACTTAATGAGCTAGCCAAAGAAAGTGTGTATGTTAATTTTGAGGCCCTGATAAATGATGATGATGTGGAAGACGTTGTTCAATCCATCTCGCAACCCAAACGATATAAAAACAAATCAACTTTCCAACCTCAACCAATACACGTTTCAATTTGTTTCTTCAACTAGTTATGGGTGATCTTGAGACTCTAGTGTCCACGGGCACAGGGTGGATGCGTTTGGATGACCATCAAAAGGAAATACTATCTAATCTATCTAAACTTTGTGACATCATTATCAAACGCTTGGACAAGGGTGGTAATGTTGTTGTCATGACCCAAGCATCATATGTTCACATGTGCAATTATATCTTGTCTAACCAGGCTTGGTATAGAAAAATATCCCCCCTAAAAAACACTACTTTCCAACTAGATTTTGAGACTTTAGTGGATGGGGCTTTTGAGCAGGGCCTCATTAACCAAGACACAAGAAATTTCCTGGTCGTTGGTCATCCAACCACGCCCACTTTTTATGCGTTACCCAAGACGCATAAAAACATACAGGACCCTCCGGGTCGCCCTATAGTGTCTGGGATTAGGAGCATTACCTCGCAGGCTAGTGTACTTGTGGATGAGTATTTGCACTCCGATGTGGAGAGCCTGCCGACATACCTTGAGGACACCATTCACTTATTGACCATTCTTGATGGTCTAAATGGTTGATGCTTTGCTTGTGTCTATCGATGTGGAGGCGCTTTATTCAAGTATACTACACGACTTGGGACTAGCCACGATTAAACTTTTTTAAATGAGCAAAGTACTGATGATTATGAGTACAATACGTTCGTTTTGGGGCTCCTTCAGTTCATTTTGACCCATAATGCTTTTGATGGCTCCCACTACCTCCAGGTGCAGGGTGTGGCTATGGGGACAACATGTGCCCCCCTCTTTTTTTTCCAAAAAATGTATTTTATTAAAGAATAGAAAGTCTTTACAGCAATCTTAAACATTGATGAAATAATTATGAGATACACAGTAACAGAATGTCCCAGCTAATATTGACAATCACTTCCATACTGGATTAATCGTGGAAGGGGTTAATGGCCCAACCTAAGCCTTTAATTGGGTCGCAATTGACCACAAACAGACACTCTGAGGGAAGTCTGATATATGTGCCGTTGAAGTACCGAGATGCAGGTCTTGTAACCTGAGATTGGAGTAAGACCTGTGTCGTATTTTGTTTATTTAACTGGATATATGTGGACAAGATTAATGGGTGTTTAGAGTAGCTTTGTGTGTGTCTTAAGTTTGTCTTTTGGGTTGGGTGTTTAATGACTATGTGAAGTGGGAAGACTGTGTGCCTACGTGGGTGCCTAGATAGGGAGCATGGGGGATGGAGGGGGATGGGGGGGCGTGAAAAGGGCTGGGGTAAGGGGAAGGAGAGGGATAGGAAGACGGGAGAGGGGGAAGAGAGGGTAGGATGGGAGGTCTCTGACTTCCCCTGGCAAATGGCGTTCAGCTGTGGTGGTTTGAAGGGGCATTGGATAAGTTTGGGGAGTAGTTCCTGTTTAAAGGAAGAATTAGTGGTTAGAAGGCTAGATCGTATGGGGGTTAGGTCAACAGGTATAGATCTCCTTTATGTGGACGGGTTTAGTATGGCCTTATGTTCAGGTAACGTTTGGTAATGTATCCAACAGGCCCACTTTCGACTGAATTTTGTCGGAGTGTCACGTGAGATATGAATAAGCCTTTCCATTTCTGCTACTCTGTGTATTCTGGCCATTCTTTGAGAGTGGGTATTTGCTTCGAGTTCCAATGTATGGGGATGCATTGTTTTGCTGCATTAATCATATGCATCATTAGTGATTTATAATAAGTAGTATGTGGTAAAGATGAAAAGTGTAGAAGGAATTGAGCTGGGGTGAAGTCTAGGTTGTATGTGGTAACTTGAGCGAATATGCGGCATACCTCTGACCAGAAAGCTTGCAAGGGGGTGCAGGACCACCAAATGTGAAGAAAGGTACCCCTTTCTTGATGGCACCTCCAGCAAGTCTCAGGGATGACGCTTAAATTTGTGCAACAGTACTGGGGTATGGTACCACCTAGCCTGAATTTTATACCCATTTTCCTGGGTGGTGACGTTGGTTGAGCCCTTGTGTATGTTCAGAAATATTTGTTCCCATCTCTCATCCGTGAGTTGGGTGTAAGAGATAAGATGTGATTGGGGTGATGTTTTGGTGCACAGTAATTCGAAAGGTGTGAGTGGTCTGGAGCACTGTCCGCCTTTGTCTAAAATTTTGAGGTAGTGGGCAATCATTATATACGCCCATGCGGGGATAGGTGTCTTCTCTATACGGGCGCCAATTTGCGCTGCAGTGAGTAACCTGCCCTGGTGGTAAAATTGGTGGGCTCTGATTTGTTCCTGTGGCTAGTTATCAGAAATATAATGGTGCTGCATACCTGGTGGGAAGTCAGGGTTTAATTTTATTGGAGTCAATGGACTAGGGGTGGAGGAGATGGAGGTGTTCTTGCATGTCTGATGAAAGCATTGCATGGTGGGCCCTATCGTTGGATGTAGGTGTGCCCCCTCTTATGCCAACTTGTACGTGGGGTGGTGGGAGCAGTCAATTTTTGTATCTGAGGACTTGTCGATGTACTTCCACCATGTATCCTTATGGCGGAGCAACATCGACGATATCCTCATTTTCTGGACTGGGAGCATGGATTTGCTCAGTCAATTTGTGCATCGACTAAATGATCATTTATTTAATCTGCGGTTCACATTTAATGTCTGTGGATGGATCTATTAGTACAAATGTATTTAGGAAACCTATGGCTGGGAACTCTTTACCCTATGCCACTAGTAGCCACCCTAGGCATCTAATTAAAGCCCTACCTGTTGGACAATATTTACGAGTTTGTCGCAATTGCTAAAATGATGAGGAGTTTAAAATTCAGGCAAACGCCCTCAGAGAAAGATTTTTAGATAGGAGTAGGAATGACCCGAACACCCCCCGATTCAGTTTGCACCAGAACTTGCACAAAAAATTTGTGCGAACATGCGAACACTGTTAAAGTCTATGGGACACGAATGTGAAAAATCAAAAGTGCTAATTTTAAAGGCTTATATTCAAGTTATTGCCATAAAAAGTGTTTGGGGACCCAGATACTGCCCCAGGGGATGTGTATCAACGCAAAAAAAAGTTTTTAAAACAGCTGTTTTTTCAGGAGCAGTGATTTTAATAATGCTTAAAGTGAAACAATAAAAATGAAATATTCCTTTAAATATCATGCCTGGGGGGTCCCCTTAGTCTGCCTGTAAAGTAGCTATTTTTTCCCACGTTTAGAAAAGTACCGCAGCAAAATTACATTTCTAAAGGAGAAAATGTCATTTAGAATTACTCACGGCTGTAATATATTGCCAGATCCTGGCAATATACATAAAAAATCACTTAAAAAACAGCGTGGGGTCCCCTTCGGGTCTGATATGGATACTAAGGTGAACTCCACAACAATTTTTTTTTTTTAAATGGAGTGGGAGTCCCCCCAAAAACCATACCAGACCCAGAATATTCTTTCTGAATAGTCTGAATGTATATATATATATATCAAATACACTGCCTGTACTGACTGAATATAGAGTTTACACTGTATATATAGGCTACGCTGAATGCAGAGTATATATATATATATATATATATATATATATATATATATATATATATATTAGTCTGACTGTATATATATATCAAATACACTGCCTGGTATGGACGGGGGGAAACCATGCCATTTTTTTCTTAATTTTGTCATAGGGCTCCCCTTAACCACTTCAATACACTATATTATATATTGTACGCTGCAATATATACCCTGCACTTTATTATATATACTACACTGAGTGATCTATATACTCTGAACTGCAGTATATACTATACGAACTGCATTATATACTCTGAACTGCAGTATATATATATATATATATATATTTATATATATATATATATATATACTATACCACTAACTAACTAACCTGCCTGCCTAATCTAGCTCAATTTCTCTATCTCCGTCCACTATAACACACTATACAGGCGCTGTGTAAGCAGCCTTATATAGTGTGGGGCGTGGACTTACTCCCCTGAGCCATGATTGGCCAAAGGCACCCTGGCTCCTGACTCCTCTTGCTGAGGAGCGTGCTGTGATTGGCCAAAGCATGCAGGTCAGGTGTATGCTTTAGCCAATCATCATACAGCAATGCACTGCGGTCTTGCAGTGCATTATGGGGAGCTCTAATTTTCTGCGAATGCCCCATAAAATTTGCTGTTCGTCGAATGGGCGAACACCCGAAGTTCGAGTCAAACTTACGTTCGACTCGAAGCTCATCCCTAGATAGGGGCTATAGCAATAAGGCGCTTAAGTGAGCCTATAAAAGAGCACTGGAGAGTCCTCGCGATATGTTGCTGTTTCAAGGTGAACAGGGGCCTGAACAGATCATTGTTAGACTAATCCTTAAATTGAATTTTAAGTGATATATTTATGATATTTTGTCCAAACACTGGCATCTTCTTACCGAGGACTCTACAGTAAGACACTTTGTAGATCCCAATCCACATATTACCTTCAAAAGGAATCGTTCACTCAGAGATGCCCTAACGGCTAGCCACTTTAATAGACAGAAGGGCCCAGACCAGTGTGGTACACGCCCTAGAGGCACATTTAAATGTGGTCATTGTGACTATTGTCACTACATCAATGTGGAAAATTAACCTTTCTAAATAGGATCTACTCTAATTAAGTTGAAGCACTTTGCCAATTGTGAAACTAAGCAGGGCCGGTTCTACCACTAGGCAAACTAGACAGCCGCCTAGGGCGCCCTGCTGCCTAGGGCGCCCAGCCACTGGTATTATTACTCTCTTCTCTCTGCAGCAAGCAACTAAGTCTCAGCATCAGCAGGCAGACGCTGCTCCATTCACACATAGTGTCAGAGGTGCAGCGGAGGTCTGTGTCTGTGTCCTGACTCCTGAAGGAATGGAAGCAAGCAAACATTCATTAATGGGCACTGGTAGGCTTCATTTGATGGGCGCTGGTGGGGCTGCATTTGATGGGCGCTTCATAAAAAAGGCGGGGTATACATGGGCAGGGCAAAGGGGGTGGAGTCAGGGGTGGAGCCAAGGGGGCGGAAAAATGAGATTTCGCCTAAGGTGTCAAAAATCTTTGCACCAGCCCTGAAACTAGGGGTATAGTTTATTTACTAACGGGGGCGGCAATACCTTCTACGTTGACAAGACCAAACGTATGCTTTGGCAACGTAGGAAGGAACATGCAGCTGATATCAAAGATGAGATCCCCGTTAGTCCTATTGCTAGGCATTTTACTTTGTATGTATGTATGTTATGTAATATTGATACCCTTTCGGTTCTGAGCAATAGACAGGATACATCCTGGCCTCCGAATCTCAGTGGATTTTCACCTTGCGTGCAAACCATCCCCCTGGTCTAAATGGGTTCATTAGTTATGCCCCTTTTCTCTCTGAATAATGCCAGAGGTGCCTTTCCCTCTTCCCTTTTTTTCCTCTAATTTTTTTTTTTTTTTTGTACTTTATGGCCCTCTGGGCTTTCAGGATTGGGTCTCCATAGGTTTTTTTCATGTCCATTGATGCTTTAGCATGGACTTGTGGCTATTGCGGACATATGAGCACGCTGGGTAGGGATGTTGTCCTGCCTCTTACAACTTTTTTTCTTGTTGGGCTGTGTTTGTGCGGCCATACGCTCCTCGGCCATGCCTTTTTGGACCATTGGCCGGCGATGGAACGCATTGTGAACAAGCTCTGATGTGCGCATGTACATGTTGTCACTTCCGGTTTCGCGATAGGACTTCACTTCAGGTTTCGCTGGAGTACATCACTATCAGTTTTGCAGGAGTACGTTACTTCCGGTATTGCGGGATGGCATCACTTCTGGTTTGTCGGGAGGACATTCTTATGCACGTGGATTTCTCCATGTGCAGCTGACATCTTGTGGCTTTCTTGGAGGCTTGCACTATAGATAGATGCAGTCCCACATAATGCCTGTTATTCTTAATTTTGGCACTGTTTTTGCCTGCTGATACAGCCTGACCTATGGGGAGAGGACCCGCCCAGTATCCTGTGGATCCTCCCCTGTCTATACTGGTAATATAAGGGAGGATCTGCTTTGGGGTGGGCATGCTGGGGAGCAGGATCCTCGGAAGACCCAGAGTTGCTGTACGTCGACTGGACCACACACTAAAAGGAGCGTCTCCTGTAGCTGTTTTATCTTTTGGGCTCCCTATACTAGATGTACTTGGACATTACGGGTGTCCATTATACGCACTAGTTAAGGCTTTGCCCTTTTGCTTCATTGTATGGAGCTGTACTCTGGGTTTACCTCTGCCAGCCTGGTATGCCTGGTGATTGTTGCTTAATATATAGACACATAGATCCTCTATTTTGTCTTACAGACTATATTAAATATTTTTAAAGTCATTGGACCTTTTGGACATCTGTTGATACTAAATGACTTTGGGTGCAAGAACATCTTCAATGATAGCCTTCTCAAATGCGATGCCTTTTGGCATTGTTTATTGTCGTTATATTTTTTTTTTTCCTCTTTCGTTTGTGTATGACGTTTTGCAACTGT
Organism: Aquarana catesbeiana; assembly: GCF_042186555.1. Classification (NCBI taxonomy): domain Eukaryota; kingdom Metazoa; phylum Chordata; class Amphibia; order Anura; family Ranidae; genus Aquarana; species Aquarana catesbeiana. Next base: position 188,970,240 of record NC_133326.1, on the reverse strand, counting down.
TAATTAAGCCTGGCATGTGTTACCCTAATGGGCTTTTATATTCTCACAGATTCATTATTCACTGTGGATTGTTGTCCTTTGATGTGTGGAGTTCACGTTTGGCGCCCCCGGATGGCCTTGAGGTACATTTTCCCTCCCCCTCTTTTCCTCTCCAATTTTTTTTCTTACTTCATGTATTATGTACAGACATTTATGTATGTATACTTTTTTGTTTGTAAATAGATTTTGAAGTATGAAGCATTTCAGCCTCGAAGTACCAATATAACTGTGAAACATGTCGGCTTTGACTGCTTGTATATAGTGTACCTACTGTACATACTTTACTGTTTTTATAGGGATGGCATTTGGTCCCTTTTTTATATATGTGTATGTCTTTGTAAACTTTTTTTCAATAATAAATTATATATTTGTATATTTTTCAATTTTGTGTTATATTATACTTGTCTGGAGATGACCGTTCAACGCCCTATATCCATTACCTACTTTCCTTAAAATTGATTAATTTAGTAAATATGGCCTTACCTATGTATGAATTGACCTATATTGCTAGAGGTTGTCCACAAAAATTTAAGAAAATCTGGTCTAGCTGGATGACTACTGTGTTAGGATATATTGAGGTTTAAATCCGTTGCATGTATGACTATATTGCACTATTTTTTTGTTCTGGGTTTATATGTGCCATGCTCAGGCTCTCTATTTTACCATCAATGCTCATGATCTCTTTTGTTTGTACTTACACCAGTTGTAATGTTTTTTTTTTTTTTCTTGAATTGTACTTCTGATAGGATTTCTACTGATGTACATATAGTTCATTAAAAAGCTCATTTTATACTACAATGTGTCACTCACCCATCATTGGATACCCTGTTACATGCTTTCTTTGTATGTTATTTAAAATGTATAAAATTGCTGCCTACCATTTGGATGTTCTTTTCTGATAACTCCATGACTGAAAAAGCCTTCTTAGTTTTCTTTGTTTATAAAGAGGCAGGGGAGCTGTGTTGGCCATAATTAACCCTGTCTGTGCTGAGCTTGCAGATCTCATTATAAGTTGGAAACTAGATTTGAACACTGTCTGTCCTAAAATAGGGTTAAAGATTTGGAAGCCGGCCTTCTGCATTGTATGTTAATGAGAGGAAAATAAGTCTATCCTAAGACTTTCTATTCATCTAAAAACTAAGAAATGTGTAATGTTATTTTAGGTATGCTGTGTGAATGGGAACACATAACAAACATAGTGGGTTTTTCTCAAATTTGAGTGCAAAAGTGGAAATGCAGCTGGTACACGTACAGGGAGGCATAAGTCAGTTGACCTGGGGGTATGGGGATTATAATACAACCCTAGTGACCATACTCTAATAATAATGTAGCACAGACCCAGGACTGGTCTGGATGTTCGGTTCCAGGTTCCATTCCCTGATAGGCACATACAGTAGCAGCCAGCCACACAGTAGTTCACAGTCACTCGAGTCAGAAAACAGGCTGTGCATGCCTTTTCACAATTTATTTGCTGAGAGAACTGGGATAGGGTGAGCCGTGGGATACTCCAAAAACAAAACTGTAATGGAGGATTCTAATTCTGATCTGCTCCTTCAGGGTGAAAACCACCCTCTGGAAGGTGAAGAGTAACTCGATTCCAAACAGTAACTCCTCAGCAGGAGTATAGTCCTGGATGTACTGCTGAAAGCTCTCCCAAATAGAGCAAAGAAAAGGCTCTAGAATCCACATGGCAAGTACTCCCTGTACCCTGTATACTGTAATGCAGTATCAGTCAGCTCCTGTACTTGTTGCCAGGAGGCTAGGCCAGAGGCCCCCGAGCCCTAACAGGAGCTGGGACCTCAAAAGAACATATTTGGTGTTGCAGGTAGTTTAACAGGGATGCCTCAGCCCTCAGGCTGAGTCTTACTCCCCGAGCAGCAAGAGCAAGCTGTTCTAGGCCCCCTATTTATACCCCTCTCATCCCCTACTGGTCATTGATTCTCCTGACCAGGGATTGGCTGAAGAGACATGAATATACAGGCCAGGGTCAAAGCTCTTCCACCCACTATATCCCTGAATTCAATAGGATTCAGGGGAAAGTAGCTGAACCTGCACCAGTAGACCACAGAACAGACAACAACAAATGATAACTGCTATCCCTGATTATAGGGAGGCCAAAAACTAAATTTACCTAACACTAGTAGCCTACTGAGGTGCGCTACAATTAATACTATTGGTCCTGCTCAATAAAAAATGCACGGAGCCAAATAGTTACTAACTCATAAAAACGAGTAGGAATTCAATGTACTAATGTCATATCAGTGGAAGATACAGTATCTTCCAAAAGTGAGTACACCCCTCACATTTTTGTAAATATTTTATTATATCTTTTCATGTATAAAGTAGTGAGTGTACAGCTTGTATAACAGTGTAAATTTGCTGTCCTCGCAAAATAACTCAACACACAGCCAATAATGTCTAAATTACTGGCAACAAAAGTGAGTACACCCCTAAGTGAAAATGTCCAAATTGGGTCCAATTAGCCATTTTACCTCCCTGGTGTCATGTGGCTCATTACTGTTACAAGGTCTCAGGTGTGAATGGGGAACAGGTGTGTTAAATATGGTGTTATCGCTCTCACTCTCTCATGCTGGTCACTGAAAGTTCAACATGGCACCTCATGGGAAAGAACTCTCTGAGGATCTGAAAAAAAAGAATTGTTACCCTACATAAAGATGGTCTAGGCTATAAGAAGATTGCCAAGACCCTGAAACTGAGCTGCAGCACGGTGGCCAAGACCATACAGCGTTTTAACAGGACAGGTTCCACTCAGAACAGGCCTCGCCATGGTTGACCAAAGAAGTTAAGTGCACATGCTCAGCATCATATTCAGAGGTTGTCTTTGGGAAATAGATGTATGAGTGCTGCCAGCATTGCTGCAGAGGTTGAAGGTTGGGGGGGGGGGGGGGTCAGCCTGTCAGTGCTCAGACCATACGCCACACACTGCATCAAATTGGTTTGCATGGCTGTCATCCCAGAAGGAAGCCTCTTCTAAAGATGATGCACAAGAAAGTCCGCAAACAGTTTGCTGAAGACAAGCAGACTAAGGACATGGATTACTGGAACCATGTCCTGTGGTCTGATGAGACCAAGATAAACTTATTTGGTTCAGATGGTGTCAAGCGTGTGTGGCAGCAACCAGATGAGGAGTACAAAGACAAGTGTGTCTTGCCTACAGTCAAGCATGGTGGTGGGAGTGTCATGGTCTGGGGCTGCATGAGTGCTGCCGGCAGTGGGAAGCTACAGTTCATTGAGGGAACCATGAATGTCAACATGTAATGTGACATAATGAAGCAGAGCATGATCCCCTCCCTTCGCCGACTTGGCCGCAGGGCAGTATTCCAACATGATAACAACCCCAAACACACCTCCAAGAAGACCACTGCCTTGCTAAAGAAGCTTAGGGTAAAGGTGATGGACTGGCTAAGCATGTCTCCAGACCTAAACCCTATTGAGCATCTGTGGGGCATACGCAAACAGGAGGTGGAGGAGCGCAAGGTCTCAAACATCCACTAGCTCCATGATGTCATGGAGGAGTGGAAGAGGACTCCAGTGGCAACCTGTGAACTTCTGGTGAACTCCCTGCCCAAGAGGGTTAAGGCAGTCCTAGAAATTAATGGTGGCCACACAAAATATTGACACTTCTGGGACGACAACCATGCAGACCAATTTGATGCAGTGCGCACGTATGGTCTGAGCACTGACAGGCTGACCCCCACCCCTTCAACCTCTGCAGAAATGCTGGCAGCACTCATACGTCTATTTCCCAAAGACAACCTCTGGATATGACCCTGAGAACATGCACTCAACTTCTTTGGTCGACCATGGCGAGGCCTGTTCTGAGTGGAACCTGTCCTGTTAAACCGCTGTATGGTCTTGGCCACCATGCTGCAGCTCAGTTTTTGGGTCTTGGTAATCTTCTTATAGCCTAGGCCATCTTTATGTAGAGCAACCATTCTTTTTTCAGATCCTCAGAGAGTTCTTTGCCATGAGGTGCCATGTTGAACTTCCAGTGACCAGTATGAGAGAGTGAGAGCAATAACACCACATTTAACACATCTGCTCCCCATTCACACCCGAGACCTTGTAATACTAACGAGTCACATGACACCGGGGAGGGAAAATGGCTAATTGGGCCCAATTTGGACATTTTCACTTAGAGGTGTACTCACTTTTGTTGCCAGCGGTTTAGACATTAATGGCTGTGTGTTGAGTTATTTTGAGGGGACAGCAAATTTACACTGTTATACAAGCTGTACACTCACTACTTTACACTGTAGCAAAGTGTAATTTCTTCAGTGTTGTCACATGAAAAGATATAATAAAATATTTACAAAAATGTGAGGGGTGTACTCACTTTTGTGAGATACTGTAGATTCTGACTGATTGCTATGGGTACAGTACTGTGAAGCTTGAACTAAATGAGTATGAACTTTTCATTGCAATCAATGGAGGTTGCACAGTGAGGTAAAGATTTAAAAAAAGAAATGCGTGGAAAAGAACTGTAAGTGATGATCTTGACAGAGTGAGGACCAGTAAATACATGGCTTTCTAGGGCTGCTGGGGGTGGGCATAGGAGAACTTACATTTTAATAAATCAACCCAAATTAGGTAACTATGATCATTCAGTTCTTTGTTCCATATGTGGATTATAAGAGTATCATTGGCCAGGATAAAAAAAAAGGGTAATAGAAAACCACAGCGTTCATCAGAAAACCCATTGGATTAGTTAGATAATTACATTGGCCACAAGTTGTTGTAACTGAGAATATTTTCTGATTATGATTTGCAGCCTAGTAAAATTGCCAGTGAGTATTTTAGCTTCATTTGGAAAACATAGCAGCAATCATTAGACCTTGCCAAGTTGCCTTGATACTTGCATAGTGCCTTTATTTCCCACTTATGAAGCAGGCTGTTCAACTGTGAGTGATAGTTCATAGTTTCTGCTACCATGATGCACTTTGTAATATATTCGGAACAAAAAAATACATTTCATTTTACATTTCTGATCGCAAACAGACTTCAAACTAATGAGTTGGAAAATTAATATATTTTCTGTTCCAGTAAACCTTCATTTTCCCCACAGAGCTCCGACCATTGGCAGCAGTTGATGTTTTTCATGGCATTTCAGGCACTATAATATGTCCGCTTGGAACTGAGACAAACCTTTCTTTGGAAGTTTACCATCCTAAGTTGAAATCAATGGGAAAGTCTACAATAAATACATAAAAGCGAAAAGTACCCAGAAAGGACTGCCAGTTCCACAGCAGGGTATTCCACCACTTTTTTTTTTTAGTAGTTTTAAATGTCAGAAATGTTAAACTATAATAAAAATATGCTGCTCATGGCAAGTTTAGGTATCATCTTGGTATCATTCTTTTCAGCCGGCATTCGGCTTTCATGTAAAAGCCACCCCAGCGGCTAATTAGCCACTAGACTGCTTTTACAAGCAGTGGGAGGGAACGTCGTCGTCCCCCCACCGCCTTCCATGGTTTTCTCTGGCTCTCCTGTCCCACCGAGGAACCCGAGAATGCAGACGGTGGTTCCGCCAGCTGACCACAGAGCTGATCAAAGACTAGAATGGCTCCAATCATCTCTATGGCCTAAGAAACCGGAAGCTACGAGCATTTCATGACTTCGGTTTCGCCCGATATAAACAGCGCCATTGGGAAATTGGGAAACCATCTTATCACATAGATCTTGGTGTGGTCATATGCTTTAAGAGGAGAGATCTAGAGTCTAATAGACCCCAATTTTTTCAAAAAGAGTACCTGTTACTACCTATTGCTACATATTTAAATTCCCTTGATAACAATAAAAATGATTTAAAAAAATGAAAGGGACCGTGCAAAAATAAAATACAAAGTAAAGAAGCAAGAATAATTAAAAAATGAAGCACCCCTGTTCCCCCATGCACATGAGCAAAGGTGAATGCAAGCATCGGTCTCATGTCGAATGTAAACAGCAATTGTACCATGCATGTGAGGTATCACCGCGAACGTCAGATTGAGGGCAGTAATTCGAGCAGTGAACCTCCTCTGTAAATCTAAAGTGGTAACTTGTAAAGGCTTTTAAATGCTTTTAAAAATGGATATAGTTTGTCGCCGCTGCGTGGGTGTGCGTAATTTTAAAGCATATCGTATTTGGTATCTATGTACTCGGCAGAAGATCATTTTTTATATTTCACCAAACTTTTGGGCAATATAGTGTGTTTTTGTGCACTAAAATTCAAAAAAGTGCCTTTTTCCCCCAAAAAATTGTGTTTGAAAAATCTCTGCGCAAATACTTTGTGAAAAAAAAATTGCAATGCCCACCATTTTAATCTGTAGGGCCTCTGCTTTAAAAAAATATGTTAATGTTTGGAGGTTCAAAGTAATTTTCTAATCTTCTAATCTAATCTTCTATTTTTTCATGTAAGCAAAAAATGACAGAAAGGACTCAAGTGGTTGGAAGAGTGGGTGATGTTGGGCATAAAATGCCAGGACATTTCAAACCCCCCAAATGACCCCTTTTTGGAAAGTAGACACCCCAAGCTATTTGCTGAGAAGCATGTTGAGTCCATGGAATATTTTATATTTTGCCACAAGTTTCGTGAATATTACAATTTACAATATTACAAATTTTTTTTTTTTACACAAAGTTGTCACTAAATTATACATTTATCACAAATGGCATGGGTATATGTGAAATTACACCCCAAAATACATTCTGCTGCTTCTCCTGAGTACGGGGATACCACATGTGTGAGACTTTTTGGGAGCCTAGCCGCGTACAGGACCCCAAAAACCAAGCACCGCTTTCAGGATTTCTAGGGACGTAAAATGGTGATCTCACTTCCTCACTACCTATCACAGTTTCGGAGGCCATGAAATGCCAAAATAACACAAACCCCCCCAAATTACACTATTTTGGAAAGTAGACACCCCAAGCTATGTGCTGAGAGGCATGTTAAGTCCATGTAATATTTTATTTTTTGCCACAAGTTTTGGGAAAATGACAAACATTTTGTTTTTTTGGGGTTTTCTTGCACAAAGTTGTCACTAAATGACATATTGCTCAAACATGCCATGGGCATATGTGAAATTACACCCCAAAATACATTCTGTTGCTTCTCCTGAGTACGGGGATATCACATGTGTGAGACTTTTTGGGAGCCTAGCCTAACCCTGAAATCCAATCACCACCTTCAGGATTTCTAAGGGCGTAAAATGGTGATTTTACTCCTCACTACCTATCACAGTTTCGGAGGTCCTGAAATGTCAAGATAGCACAAAACCCCCACAAATTATCCCATTTTGGAAAGTAGACACCCCAAGGTATTTGATAAGAGGCATGGTGAGTATTTTGCAGCTCTCATTTGTTTTGGAAAATTTTCAATTTTCAAAACTTTGTGACAAAAATCGAGATCTGAAAAATACTCAACATGCCTCTCAGCAAATAGCCTGGGGTGTCTACTTTCCAAAATGGGGTCAATTTGGGGGGGGGGGGGGGTTGTGCTATCTGGGAATTTCATGGCCTCTGAAACTGTGATAGGGAGTGAAATCAAAAATTTACGCCCTTAGAAAGCCTGAGGGCAGTGCTTTGTTATTGGGGGTCCTGTATGCGGATAGCCAGCCAAAAGTCCTACACATGTGCAGGGCTGATCCTAGAGTCACAGACGCATGAGTGCAGAAATATTTTTGGTGCCCCCACATGGGCGTGGTCATCTTACTAACTCCTCCCCTTTACAAATGTTTCTATGGCAACGACTCAAACATAGAGACGCTCCCCGAAGGAGTCTTCCTTTCCGTGGGATCCTCCCATGATCTCTTAACAATAAACAAAATACAGGAAGAGAAGCAGAGTACTCTAATGCGACCTGGAGGGGGGTCTCTCTAATGGACACAGAGAGGGTCTCTGTTAGAGAGTCTGTTAAAAAGAGCCCTCAGGCATACTGCAGACATACTACAGGAGACGGTCAGAGACTGCAGACATGATACAGGAGATGGTCAGAACTGCAGACATGATACAAGATATAGTCAGAGACTGCAGACATGATAGAAGAGATGGTCAGAGACTGCAGACATGATACAAGAGATTGTCAGAGATTGCAGACATGATACGAGAGATGGTCAGAGACTGCAGGCGTGATACAAAAGATGGTCAGAGACTACGGAAATGATACAAGAGATCAATGCAGCCTCACCAGTGCCCACCAATTACAGCCTGCCAGTGCCCACCTATTGCAGGCTTATCAGTGCCCACCAAATGCAGTTTATCAGTGCCCACCAAATGCAGCCTACCAGTGCCCACCAAATGCAACCTTATCAGTGCCCACCAAATGCTTCCTTACCAGTGCCCACCAAATGCAGTTTATCAGTGCCCACCAAATGCAGCCTTATCAGTGCCCATCAAATGCAGCCTACCAGTGCCCACCAATTGCAGCCTACCAGTGCCCACGAAATGCAGCCTTATCAGTGCCCATCAAATGCAGCCTACCATTGCCCACCATTTGCGGCCTACCAGTGCCCACCAAATGCAGCCTTATCAGTGCCCCCATCAAATACAACTTATCAGTGCCCGCCAAATGCAGCCTTATCAGTGCCCCCCAAATGCAGCCTACCAGTGCCCGTCTAATGCAGCCTACCAGTGCCCCCCAAATGCAGCCTTATCAGTGCTCACCAAATGCAGCTTATCAATGCCCACCAAATGCAGCCTCAAAGCCCATCAAATGCAGCCTACCAGTGCCCACCACAAATGAAGCTTACCAGTGCCCACCTAAATGCAGCCTACCAGTGCCCATCAATTGCAGCCTACCAGTGCCCAACAAATTCAGCCTACCAGTTCCTACCAAATTCAACCTACCAGTGCCCACCAAATTCAGCCTACCAGTGCCCCTGGATCACACAGAACGGCAATCTCCTGCTGTCACGGAGCTTGGATTTGAATCGCCTGAGTGGTCACTGTAACAAAGTCCCGCCTCCTAGATTAGCTCATGGCTCCTATGGTACAAGTGACACTGATTCAGTTTCGGTTTTGATCAATGTTCTGTCTATCACAGGAGCCAGTCTAGGAGGCGGGAATTTGTTACAGCACCGCTGGGCATTTCAGACCAAAGCTTGTGCGGTGTGTGTGACATACAAAAGGAGAGAAAGAGGGAGGGGAGCACTCTGGCACTCAGGGCCGGTGCAAGGATTTTTGACTACATAGGCGAAGATGGATTTTGCAGCCTCCCCAACCCATCCACACCATCCTCTTGCTACTCCCTGTCTAAAACCGAGCTGGTACCTTCTTCACAGTGCGCTTGAAATGTGATGGGGCGCAACGTGAAGAACGTCACATACCACTGAAGATGGAGCTATGCTAAACTTCCACTAAACGGCAGTGTGTAATGAGGAGGTGGGGTTATGCATTCCTCGCTTACCCTCACTGGCCACAGGCAGCTGAGGCCAACTAAAACTTCCAATGGCTGGGTTCCCCCATAAGCAAACTTTCAGATCACCCCCCACTTTGATCACACCTCCCATATAGTATATGATATACCCCCATATACCCCCCCCCACCCTGATCACACCTCCCCAGATACCCCTACCCTGACTGCAACCCCAGATACCCCCAATCTGATCACACACACCCGGATACCCCTACACTTATTATACCCGCAGATACCCCCCCACTCTGATCATACCCCCAGATAACGCACCCCACCCTGATCACACCTTCCCAGATACCATTACCCTGATTACACCCCTAAATACCCCTCTACACACTGCAGAGCACTCCATCTCTACTAGAGAGAGAGAGGGGACTGAGAAAGAGAGAGTGGTTCAGAGAGAGGGGGGCTGAGAGAGGGGGGCTGAGAGAGAGGGATGGGCTGAGAGAGGGTGGTGTGCAAGAGGCGGGCTGGGAGAGAGGGTGGTAGACAGAGAAGGGAGCTAAAAGAGAGCTGAGAGAGAGGGAGGCTAACAGAGAGGGTGGTGGACAGAGAGGGGGGCTGACAGAGAAAGAGAGCTGAGAGAGAGGGGGGCTGGCAGAGAGGGGGCTGACAGAGAGGGGGGCTGACAGAGAGAGCTGACAGAGAGGGGGGCTGACAGAAAGAGCAGGCTCAGAGAGAGGGTGGCTGAGAGAGAGAGAGGGGGGTTTCAGAGAGAGCATGGCTGAGTGAGAGAAGGGTCTCAGAGAGAGGTGGGGCAGAGAGAGAGGGAGGTTGGTGGACAGAGAGTGGAGCTGAGAGAGAGCAGGCGGCTGAGAGAGAGGGGGGGCTGACAGACGGGGGAGATGAGAGAGAGACCCCTAGCCCTGTCTGTATCCACAGTCCCTCCTCTGCCCCACATCCCAGTCTGTATCTGAAGGTAAGTCTGTATCAGTGTATGATGCCTAGTACCTTCTTGATTCGGGAGGTGCTCTGCTGCTTCTTCCAGCAGCTCCCTGGCAGCTTGCGCCTCCCGCTCGTCCCTGTCCTCCAGGCCTCACTGCTGATGCTGGAGAAGAGAGGAGGTTGGAGGAGATGGAGTCCAGGCTTTGAGACTCCAGGGATGATTCTGAGCGCCACTTTGGGGGTTAAGGAGGCTGTGAGGCTCTTCTCTCTCCTGGGCTCCCAGCTGCCCTCGATGTTCACCTTCCACGCGGATGCAGCCTCCTTCTGTGGAACAGCCCACTCATCATGTGGAGATGCTTGCACCCAGAGGACGCTGCCGTGCCATGCTCCCACCGCCACCCACTTGACATTGCAACAGGGCTGGTGCAAGGATTTTTGACACCCTAAGCACTATGGCACATGGAAGGCAGGAAGGATCACTAGGGTACATGGAAGGAAGGACCACTATGGCACATGGGAGGCAGTAAGGAGCACTATGGTACATGGAAGGCAGGAAGACTATGGCACATGGAAGGCTGAATGACTATGGCACATGGAAGGCTGGAAGACTATGGCACATGGGAGGCTGGAAGACTATGGCACATGGGAGGCTGGAAGACTATGGCACGTAGAAGGCTGGCACATGGAAGGCTAGAAGACTATGGCACATTTAAGGCTGGAAAACTGACACATGGGAGGATGGAAGACTGGCACATGGGAGGCTGGAAGACTATGGCACATGGAAGACTGGCACATTGAGGGATGGAAGACTATGGCACATGGAAGGCTGGAAGACTAACACATGGGAGCCTGGAAGACTGGGACATGGGAGGCTGGAAGACTATGGCACATGGAAGGCTGGCACATGGAAGGCTGGAAGAATGGCACGTGGGAGGCTGGAAGACTGCGCACATGGAAGGCTGGCACATGGAAGGCTGGACGACTATGGCACATGGAAGGCTGGAAGACTATGGTACATGGAAGGCTGGAAGACTTTGGCGCATGGAAGGCTGGAAGACTATGACACATGGGAGGCTGGAAAACTGCCACATGGGAGGCTGGAAGACTGGCACATGGAAGGCTGAAAGACTATGACACATGGAAGGCTTGAAGACTGGCACATGGAAGGCTGGAAGACTATGGCACATGGAAGGCTGGAAGACTATGGCACATGAGAGGCTGGAAAACTGCCACATGGGAGGCTGAAAGACTGGCACATGAAAGGATGGAAGACTGGCACATTTAGGGAAGAGAGAGGGAGGAGAGATCGCTCACCCAGAGCTGCAATGCTGCATTGTCTTCAGAGGCACAGGCAGCGACATCAGGACTGGAGCACTGGGATGGCTGCTTTCAAATCTCCTGCCCACATCCCCTTCCAGGCATAGATTGGCTGCACGAAGGGGTTGTGAGTGGACACAGGGGGTACATGGGGAGGAGGTGGGGCAGACCTAGCCTACCTCCTCGTACGGACTATACAGCGGGACGGGGGAGATGTGCACACTGCAGCGGGCGCGCCAGTGGACGGGTGAGTGGGCGGTGGAGGTGCACATTCGAAACTGATGGTGCCCTGGCACTTTGGCGCCCCTCCCCTGCTTTTCCCGAAACTTGTGGCAAAATATAAAATAATCCATGGACTCAACATGCCTCTCAGCAAATAGCTTGGGGTGTCTACTTTCCAAAATGGGTAATTTGGGTTTTTTTTGTGCTATCTGCACATTTCTTGGCCTCTAAAACTGTGATAGTTAGTAGACATGTGCACACTGAAATATTTCGTTTCGGAATTTCGTTTTCGTCTGAAAAATAAATTTATTTAGTTACTCCCGAAATTCGTTTTTATTTATTTCGTTTTTCGTTAAAAATTGCATTCGTCCGAAAATCCAAATTAAGGTTGAATCTGTCATTGAAGGCTTATGGTGTCTGTCGAATGTTCAAAGAAGATTCGACGGAGCAGCTAAACTGTACAATGCCGTATAGTTTACCTGCTCCGTCGAATCTTCTTAGAACTTTCAACAGACACCATAAGCCAAAGTACGTGTGTACTTAGTTCTAGCTATTTTACTGCTCCACCTCTTTGGTTACAATCAGCCAATAACATTCATCATCATCATCATTATTTTTATTTATCTTTTCTCCCCTACGTCGAATCTTTCCTCCCCTACGTCGAATCTTTCCTCCCCTACGTCGAATCTTTTCTCTCTACGTCAAATCTTTTCTCTCTATGTAGAATAATCTTGGACTAATAGAGCTAAGGTTAGGCACATTCGACCACAGGTTTGATGGACACAGATTGTTATTGTCATCATCATGTCGAATCTCCTATCTATATCGAACTGTTGTAGCAACGAAAACGAAAATAAAGCATTTGTTTATGTCGGATCTTTCGTTTTTCGGACTCTGCACCTTCGTTATCGTTTGTTAAAACGATAACGAAAATACCTGAAATTCGGACGAAAATGCATTCGGACGAAAACGAATGCACATGTCTAATAGTTAGTGAGGAAGAGAAATCACCATTTTACGCCCTTAGAAAGCATAAATGCAGGGATTGGTTTTCGGGGTCCTGTACATGGCTAGACTGCCAAAAAGTCTCATACATGTGGTATCCCCCGTACTCAAGAGAAGCAGCAGAATGTATTTTGGGGTGTAATTTCACACTTACCCATGGCATGTTTGAGCAATATATCATTTAGTGACAACTTTGTGAAAAAAAAATGTTTTTGTTATTTTCCCGAAACTTGTGGCAAAATATGAAATATTCAATGGACTCAACATGCCTCTCAGCAAATAGCTTGGGGTGTCTACTTTCCAAAATGTGGTCATTTGGGGGGGTTTTGTGCTATCTTGTCATTTCATGGCCTCCGAAAATGTGATAGGTAGTGAGGAAGTGAAATCACCATTTTATGCCCTTATAAAGCCTGAAGGCGGTGATTGGTTTTCGAGGTCCTGTACACGGCTAGACTGCCAAAAAGTCTCACACATGTGGTATCCTCGTACTCGTACTCAGGAGAAGCAGCAGAATGTATTTTGGGGTATAATTTCAGTGAAAACTTTGTGTATGTTTTTTTTTTTGTCATTTTTCAGTTACTTCTGACAAAAAATAAAATATTCAATGTGCTAGACATGCCTCTCAGCTAATTCCTTGGGGTGTCTACTTTCCAAATTTGGGTCATTTTGGGGGGTTTTGTACTACCCTTCCATTATAGCACCTCAGGAAAGGCAGTCATATGTCGCGTACACACGAGCGGACTTTAGGGCAGACTTTGCCCGGCGGACTTTTCTACGGACTTTGCGACGGACTTTCTGAATGAACAGACTTGCCTACACACAATCAACCAAAGTCCGACGGATTCATACGTGATGACGTACAACCGGACTAAAATAAGGAAGTTCATAGCCAGTAGCCAATAGCTGCCCTAGCGTGGCTTTTTGTCCGTCGAACTAGCATACAGACGAGCGGACTTTTCGACCGGACTCGAGTCCGTCAGATAGATTTGAAACATGTTTCAAATCTAAGTCCGTCCCACTTTTGAGAAAACAAAGTCCGCTGGAACCCACACACAATCGAATTGTCCGACGAAATCCCGTCCGCCGGGCAAAGTCTGCCGTAAAGTCCGCTCGTGTGTACGCGGCATTAAAGTAAAAGCTGCGTAAATTCCAGAAAATATACCCTAGTTTGTAGACGCTATAACTTTTGTGCAAACCAATAAATATACGCTCATTGAATGTTTTTACCCGAGACATGTGGCTGAATACATTTTGGCCTATAACAAAAAGCAGAAAATATAATTTTTTTTTCAAAATTTTTGGTATTTTTTCATTTATATCGCAAAAAATAAAAACCACAGAGGTGATCAAATACACCAAAAGAAAGCTCTATTTGTGGCAAAAAAAAGGACTCAAATTGGGTACAGCATTGCATGACCTTGCAATTACCAGTTAAAGCAGCGCAGTGCCAAATTGTAAAAAGTGCTCTGGCCATTAAGGGGACAAATGCTTCCTGGGCTGAAGTGGTAATGAAGTTCTTCTTTAAGGTAGGCTCAGACCAAGTGTTATGCCTATATTCTTTGCACGGAAAAGCATAATGGAAGAGTTTCATTTTTTTAAATGGTTGTGCTGAGTTTTTAAATGTCTGTGCAACTCCTGCTTGTGGTCATTAAGGGGACAAATCCTTTCTGGGCTGAAGTGGTAATGAAGTTCTTCTTTAGATCACGTGTAACCACACCAGCCCAGGATCTCCACATCCAGCATCTTCACCTCCAAGATCATCTGAGATCAGCCACCCAGACAGCTGCTGCAACAATCGGTTTGCATAACCAAAGAATTTCTCCACAAACTGTCAGAAACCCTCTCAGGGAAGCTCATCTGCATGCTGGTTGTCCTCATCGGGGTCTCGACCTGACTGCAGGTGTCGTCGTAACCGACTTGAGTGGGCGAATGCTCACATTTGATGGGTCATCTGGCACTTTGGAGAACTGTTCTCTTAACAAATTAATCCCAGTTTTCACTGTACAGGGCAGATGGCAGACAGCATGTATGGCATCATGTGGGGCAGAGCGGTTTGCTGATGTCAACATTGTGGATGGAGTGGTCCATGGTGGCAGTGGGGTTATGGTATGGGCAGGCATATGCTATGGACAACGAACACAGGTGCATTTTATTGATGGCATTTTGAATGCACAGAGATACAGTGACAAGATCCTAAAGCCCATTGTTGTGCCATTCATCCACGACCATCGACCATGTTGCAGCGTGATAATGCACGGCCTCATGTTGCAAGGATCTGTACACAATTCCTGGAAGCTGAAAACATCCCAGTTCTTGCATTCCCAGCATACTCCCCGGACATGTCATACATTGAGCATGTTTGGGATGCTCTGGATCAGCGTATACGACAGCGTGTTCCATTTCCTGCCAATATCCAGCAACTTCGCACAGCCATTGAAAAGGAATGGACCAACATTCCACAGGCCACAATCAGCAACCTGATCAACTCTATGTGAAGGAGATGTGCTGCACTGCGTGAGGCAAATGGTGGTCACACCAGATGCTGACTGGTTTTCGGCCCCCCCCCCCCCCCCCCCAATACAGTAAAACTGCACATTTTAGAGTGGCCTTTTATTGTGGTCAGCCTAAGGCACACCTATGCAATAATCATGCTGTCTAATCAGCATTTTGATAAGCCACACCTGTGAGGTGGATGGATTATCTTGGCAAAGGAGAAGTGCTCACTAACACAGATTTATACAGATTTGTGAACAATATTTGAGAGAAATAGGCCTTTTGTGTACATAGAAAAAGTTTTAGATCTTTGCGTTCAGCTCATGATAAATAGGGGCAAACACAAAAGTGTTGCGTTTAATATTTTGATCAGTGTATATATTATCAGTGCAAGGAGGCTTGGGGTTTATTTAACCACTTCAATACCAGGCACTTTCCCCCCTTCCTGCCCAAGCCAATTTTCAGTTTTCAGCTACTACTCTCCCTGGGGTACTACTCTCCCTGGGGTACCCAAAGGTGCCCTAGGTCTTTAATAATCCTAGCAAAGCCCCTGACTAATGGATTCTGACTAAGGTCCTCTTTAATCCTTTATCTCCCTTAAAAACAGACTTGTTAATTAGTAATGGAATAAATCAGTAATCCTATATTTAGCAGCAAATATTTTGTTACAGCCCCAAAATTGCTTGTCCACATTTTTCTAATGTAAGCTTTTTAAGATACAACTAGAAGAACATTTAATTAAAACAACATGTAATTTTTGGCATAGTTTAGCCAGTGCAATCTATTATTGCTTCAGTTACAGTGGTTGGGTGAAAGAGACCACATTACATTAACCACATCAAAACCAAAGCATATGTTACATTTTTGTTGGGTAAATGTAATTAAAGATAGACATGTTTGTTATATACTGTTTGTTATATATATATATATATATATATATATATATATATATATATATATATATATATATATACACACACACACACACAGTATCTCACAAAAGTACACCCCTCACATTTTTGTAAATATTTTATTATATCTTTTCATGTGACAACACTGAAGAAATGGAAGAAATGTCACTTTGCTACAATGTAAAGTAGTGAGTGTACAGCTTGTATAACAGTGTCAATTTGCTGTCCCCGCAAAATAACTCAACACACAGCCATTAATGTCTAAACCGCTGGAAACAAAAGTGAGTACACCCCTAAGTGAAAATGTCCAAATTGGGCCCAATTAGCCATTTTCCCTCCCCGGTGTCATGTGACTCATTAGTATTACAAGGTCTCGGGTGTGAATGGGGAGCAGATGTGTTAAATTTGGTGTTATTGCTCTCACTCTCTCATACTGGTCACTGGAAGTTCAACATGGCACCTCATGGCAAAGAACTCTCTGAGGATCTGAAAAAAGAATGGTTGCTCTACATAAAGATGGCCTAGGCTATAAGAAGATTACCAAGACCCAAAAACTGAGCTGCAGCATGGTGGCCAAGACCATACAGCGGTTTAACAGATCAGGTTCCACTCAGAACAGGCCTCGCCATGGTCGACCAAAGAAGTTGAGTGCATGTTCTCAGGGTCATATCCAGAGGTTGTCTTTGGGAAATAGACCTATGAGTGCTGCCAGCATTTCTGCAGAGGTTGAAGGGGTGGGGGTCAGCCTGTCAGTGATCAGACCATACGTGCGCACTGCATCAAATTGGTCTGCATGGCTGTCGTCCCAGAAGGAAGCCTCTTCTAAAGATGATGCACAAGAAAGTCCGCAAACAATTTGCTGAAGACAAGCAGACTAAGGACATGGATTACTGGAACCATGTCCTGTGGTCTGATGAGACCAAGATAAACTTATATGATTCTGATGGTGTCAAGCGTGTGTGGAAGCAACCAGGTGAGGAGTACAAAGGCAAGTGTGTCTTGTCTACAGTCAAGCATGGTAGTGAGAGTGTCATGGTCTAGGGCTGCATGAGCACTGGGGAGCTACAGTTCATTGAGGGAACCATGAATGCCAACATGTACTGTGACATACTGAAGCAGAGCATGATCCCCTCCCTTCAAAGACTGGGTCGCAGGGCAGTATTCCAACATGATAATGACCCCAACACACACCTCCGAGGCTACCACTGCCTTGCTAAAGAAGCTGAGGGTAAAGAAGAAGATAATGGCCTGGCCAAGCATGTCTCCAGACCTAAACCCTATTGAGCATCTGTGGGGCATCCTGAAACAGAAGGTGGAGGAGCAGGAGATCTCTACCATCTACCAGCTCTGTGATGTCGTCATAGAGGAGTGGAAGAGGACTCCAGTGGCCACCTGTGAAGCTCTGGTGAACTCCATGCCCAAGAGGGTTAAGCAAGTGCTGGGAAATAATGGTGACCACACAAAATATTGACACTTTGGGCCCAATTTGGACATTTTCACTTAGGGGTGTACTCACTTTTGTTGCCAGAGGTTTAGACATGAATGGCTGTGTGTTGAATTATTTTGAGAGGACAGCACATACTGTTATACGAGCTGTACACTCACTACTTTACATTGTAACAAAGTGCCATTTCTTCAGTGTTGTCTCATGAAAAGATGTAATAAAATATTTACAAAAATGTGAGGGGTGTACTCACTTTTGTGAGATACTGTGTGTATATATATATATATATATATATATATATATATATATATATATACTGATATATATTGCAGGCCATAACAACTAATAATGGAACATATAGATTTACAAGATATTACTGATTGCCTGAATAGTTGTAGCCAGAGGATTTAACCACTTCAGCCCCTGAAGGATTTACCCCCTTCCTGACCGGGCCATTTTTTGCGATACGGCACTGAGTTGCCTCTCACTGACAATTGTGCGGTCGTGTGACGTTGTACCAAAATAAAATTGACGCCCTTTTTTTCCCACAAATAGATTTGATCACCTCTGCGGTTTTTATTTTTTGCGCTATAAACAAAAAAAGACGGCCAATTTTGAAAAAAAAATATTTTTTACTTTTTGCTATAATAAATATCGCAAATTTTTTTTTTTAAACAAATTTCTTCATCTGTTTAGGTCGATATGCATTCTTCTACATATTTTTGGTAAAAAAAAATCGCAATAAGCGTATTATGATTGGTTTGCGCAACAGTTATAGCATCTACAAAAGTTATAGCATCTACAGATTTATGGCATTTTTATTATTTTTTTTTTACTAGTTACTATCGGGACTGCAACGTTGCGACGGACAGATTGGACACTTTTGACACTTTTGGGAAACATTGACATTTATACAGCGATCAGTGCTCTAAAAATGCACTGATTACTGTGTAAATGTCACTGGCAGGAAAGGGGTTAACACTAGGGGGCGATTAAGGGGTTACCTGTGTTCCCTAGGGAGGTGTTTCTGACTGTGAGGGGATAGGACTGACTAGAGGAGGAGCCAGATCGTTGCTCCTACTTAGCAGGAACAGATGATCTGTCTCTCCTCCCCTGTCAGAACCGGGATTTGTGTGTTTACACACACATTTTTTTCCTCATTCTGGTTCTAGTGCCCGCCATCGCCACTAGCCACATTTTCACAGCTACAGATTTAAAGCTGAACTAAACCCCCCTATCCATTACAGTCAAGGAAACTGCCATCATAGCCTCTGTTTGATCTGCAGTTGCCATGGTGCGTCACATGTGATCAGTTTGGTTTGGGAAACAGTTACATTGATATTTTTTTTTGTGAAAAATAACAAACATAATATACTTACCTGCTCTGAGAAGTGGTTTTGCACAGAGCAGCCCAGATCCTCTTCTTCATAGGTCCCTCTTCGGTGCTCCTGGCCCCTCCCTCCTGTTGAGTGCCCCCATAGCAAGCAGCTTGTTATGGGGGCACCCAAACTGAGCCACAGCTGCCCCTTTCTCTCCTCATTGGCTGACTGACATTGACTTACAGCAGCAGGAGCCAATGGCACCGCGCTGCTGTCTCAGCCGGGGGGGGGCTCAGGGGGGCTTCTGCACACAGAAGGCTTTTTATCTTAATGCAGATTTAAAAAAAAACTTCTGCCTTTACAACCACTTTAATATATTTGTACATTGTAGTCATATCTTGTTACGCACCTCTTATCCAGAGTGAATAACTGTAATCGTTATTGCTCCTCGTAGCTGAGGTCCCCCATCCTCCTAATTTTGTTGCCCTTGTCTGGTCAGGAATTATATAGCAGATGAAACAGTTCAGTAAAATAAGCACATACCATAAGCAGGACTGTAAGAATAGAAGGCTGACTGGTACCTCTGGTGCACCGTTGCAGATGTTGGTGGAACAGCAGGAGCAGGTCCGCACAGTCTCCGACCATCTCTTTTGTATCATGGCCGCACAGTCTCTGCCTATCTCTGACCAGAGTCCCCCCCCCACATTAGAGTTCCCGTTTTAAATGCAAGTTGGGACTCTGCAGACCCTGATGTAAAGGGGAACTCTGATGTAAAGGGGAATGCCGTGCAATCTGATAAAGGTGATCTCTGGTCATCTGGTCAACATCAGAGTTCCCTTTTACGTCAAAATCTTCAGCATTCCCCCTTACATGATTGGCAGCACTCCCTTTTACATCAAAGTACCTCTTGCACTGTAAGGGGTAATCCTGCAGACTCTGATGTAAGGGGGAACTCTGTGCTGGATTAAATTAACCTGACCTTCATGTAAATGGAGAAATATGTTTTTTGACTGTTGTTATAACTTTAACACATTGCTAGTAGCAGCTGCACAAATTTTCCCTATAGATGTGTGCGTGTAATATATATATATATATATATATATATATATATATATATATATATATATATATATATATATACACATACACATACATACATACACACACACACACACAGTATATTATCGCTTGAATTATTTTTCCCATTATGGCGTGAGTGGGGTCTCATGTCTAAGAATTGCCTAAGGCCTCACAAAGCCTAGAGCCACCTCTGCCAAAACACTACGTATGTTATCAAGGTATCCTGTAATGATACTACAGACTGTGCTGTATTTATTTTCCTGCACAATTTGGCATTATCAGCAAACACTGAAATTGAGCTCCTAATTACTACAGTATCTCTATATTACTAATAAACAAACTGAACAGTAATGGTCCCACACCACTCACAATTTTAGGCCAACTTTAGAGAATGAGTAATTTATTACTACGTTCTGGACCCATGCATGTAACCAGCCACAGAGGTACCTTCAGTGCAATGTCACTACTATTATGCCGCGTACACACGAGCGGACATTACGGCGGACTATGCCCGGCGGACTTTTCGATGTACTTTCCGACGGACTTTCTGAATGAACGGACTTGCCTACACACAATCCACCAAAGTCCGTCGAATTCGTACGTGATGACGTACGACCGGACTAAAACAAGGAAGTTCATAGCCAGTAGCCAATAGCTGCCCTAGCATGGCTTTTTGTCCGTCGAACTAGCATACAGACGGCGGACTTTTCGACCGGACTCGATTTCAACGGATAAATTTTAAACAAGTTTCAAATCTAAGTCCGTCCAACTTTTGAGAAAACAAAGTCCGCTGGAGCCCACACACATCGAATTGTCCGACGAAATCCAGTCCGCCGGGCAAAGTCCGCCGTAATGTCCGCTCGTGTGTACGCGGCATTACTGTTAAGTCTATCAAACCTACATTTTTAATCTGTAAAAACTGAAGAGGAAAAATGATTTAATACATCTGCCTGTTCCTCATCATTTGTGACCAGCTTCCTGTGTTCAGTTGTTATGGGGCCTACATGTTCTTTCATAAACTTTATACTATTGATATATTTGAAGACAAATTTTGGATTTGTTTTGCTTGTTGTAGCAATGTGTTTCTAGTATTCTATTTTATCAGCCCTGGTTGTTTCCTTGTGTTTCTTGTTGTATTCCTTACACATCTGGAATGCCAATTGTGTCTTTCTACTTTGTACTTTTTAACTGCTTTTCGTCCGCCCATAGTACATAAGCGGGCAGACGGGCACAGTGATGATGCAGATGGACAGTCCCCCATAAATGCTTAATTTACAAGCTAAGGTCTGCAGGCTTAGACCATAGGGTTTGTGCTTGGGTTAAAAAATGATTACAGGGATGGGTCCAAAGGGTAGTGATAAATAACATATTTCAACATATTCACAAAAGACATAGCGGATGGGATAAATAGTTCAGTCCCAGTTTTTGCGGATGACACAAAGTTAAGCAGAGTAATGAACTCTCATGGAAATTTTGCAGAATGACCTGAATAAAATAAAGTAGTGGGCAGACAAATGGTAAATGAGGTTTAATGTGGAGAAATGTAAAGTAATGCGCTTGGGGTCAAGAAACATAAATGTAAAAAATTCACTAGGTGGAGTACAGCTGGGGGAGTCAAGGATGGAGAAGGATCTAGGGGTACTAGTATATGACAGGTTGTGCAACAGCATGCAATGCCAAGCTGCAGCTGCCAAAGCCGACAGAATATTAGCATGCATAAAAAAGGGGATATACTCTAGGGACAAAACCATAATTCTGCCACCTTATAAAACTCTGGTTAGGCCTCATCTGGAGTTTTTAGTCCAGTTCTGGTCACCAGTCCTCCGAAGGGATGTGCTGGAGCTGGAGACAGTCCAAAGAAGGGCAAAAAAACTAATAAGGGAACTGGAGGACCTCAATTACGAGCCATGGCTGCAAACACTAAATTTATTCTCGCTGGAGAAAAGACGCTTGAGAGGAGATATGATAGCGATCTACAAATATCTCAATGGGGATCCCAGCATAGGAAATAAACTATTCAGTCATAGGGAGTGTAAAAGGACACAGGGCCACACAATGAGACTGGAGAAGAAGCAGTTTAACCTTAAACTGCGTAGGGGGTTCTTCACTATTAGGGCAATAAGGATATGGAACTCTCCCCACAATTGGTGGTGGTTGCGGGGAGTATGGATATCTTTAAAAGACTTTTAGATGTACATCTTAAAGGACACAACATACAAGGATATGGGAAAGCTTTATAGACACTGATAAACATGCACCCAACAGGTTGAACTGGATGGACTATTGTCTTTTTTCAGCCTTACCTACTATGTAACCTGTAAGTTCCCCCGCATCTGCCGATTGTGCGCTACCCCTGGGACTGTGCAATGGAGCAATCTGTGCACCAGACACAGCAGAACACTGATCTGGTGCATTTCCTGACATCTTTGTTTACTACTGTGAGATCTCTGTGATCAGTCACAGATATCACATCATACAGCAGTCCTGTACCATGTGATAGCTGTAGCCAATCACACTTATAGCATCACAGTATTTCTCAATGGCTACAATAATGCAGAAATGATTGCTTTTACTACCACCATGACTGTAAAAGCAATCACGTTGTAAAAAAAAAAAAAAAAAACCCTAAAGAAATGTTTTTTTCTTTTTAACTCACTGTCACCAGTGTCCCTAATCACTGCCATCCACTCAAACTGTCTCTAATCACCACCACACCAGTTACTGTGTCCCTGATTAGCATCACACCAGTTAGAGCAGTGGTCATCAACCTTGTCCTCAGGGCCCACTAACAGGCCAGGTTTGCAAGATAACTGAAATACATCACAGGTGATATCATTTGCTGCTCAGTGATTGCAGTATTCTAGTCTGCATTTCCCCAAGGTAATACATAAAACCTGGCCTGTTAGTGGGCCCTGAGGACAGGGTTGATGACCACTGAGTTAGAGTGTTCCTGATTACAGCAACACAAGTTATGGTGTCCGTGATGACTGCCACGCCAGTTACGTTGTCCGTGATCACCGCCACACCAGTTACGGTGTTCCTGATCACTGCCACACCAGTGCAGTGTTGCCTCTGCTTGCACCAATCCTGGCCTGGTTTTTTACTACATTTCTACCTGCTGCCTGGACCGATCCTTTGCCTGCTTTCTGACTATATCTCTGCCTGAACTGATCCATCTGCAGATCCCGCTGACTATGTACCTGTGAGACAACCATCCCCTGCCTACAACTGCGCTCCTGAAGCCACAGGAACTCTTTTGTCCTTCTTTTCCCAGCCTGCTGTACTTCCTGGCCAGTAAACATGGTATTCCTGGGGGCAGCCATGTACCAGTAGGCTGGTCTTGCTTGGCTTTTAGGAACTGGGACTGCTATAGGTGATGCTACACTAAGCTATATTTCCTGATCACTTGTACAGAGGAGACCATTACAGTACATTGGTTTTGATACAATTGGTTGATTTGTATAATACACAGGACACAAAGGGGTTTATTTACTAAAACTGGAGAGTGCAAACTTTGGTGCAGCTCTGCATAGAAACCAATCAGCTTCCAGGTTTTTTTGTCAAAATGTAATTGAACAAACTGAAGTTAGAAGCTGTGTGGCTACCATGCACAGCTGCACCAGATTTTGCACTCTCCAGTTTTAGTAAATTATCCCCCTAGTTTGGGAAATAATTAGTCCAGTAAAAATCTCACACATGAGGTATCATCATACTCAGGAGGAGTAGTAGAATATGTTTTGGGGGTGTAATTCTAAATATGTCCATGTTGTGTTTGAGAAATACATTATCAAATTGCCAACTTTTGTGTAAAATTTTTTTTTGAATTTTCTTTCTGCATTTTCCAAAAACTTTTGGCAAAAAACTGAAGCCTTCAAGACTCAACACATATCTTAAAAAATACTTTGGGTTCTTTACCCTCCAAAATGTGGTCATTTTATTGGTGTTTCCACTATCCTAGTGCTCCAGGGACTCCAAAAATGTGATAGGTAGTCAGGAAATTTGATGTGTAAATTATGCCCTTAGGCAAACTGAAGGTGCTCCTTGGATTTTGGTACCCTCTGTGTGGTTAGGCTGTAAAAAAGTCTCATGCATGTGATATTGCCATACTCGGGAGGAGGAGTAGAATGTGGGGTGTATTTCTAAGAATGCCTATAATTAGGGATCGGTTCGAACAGGGTTCAGTTTGAACAGGCAAAACTTTTGTGCAAACACGCGAACACCGTTAAAGACTATGGGACACAAACATGAAAAATCAAAAGTTCTAATTTTAAAGGCTTATATGCATGTTATTGCCATAAAAAGTGTTGGGGGGCCCAGTCCTGCCCCAGGGGACATGTATCAATGCAAAAAAAAAAATTTTAAAAGGCCATTTTTTCAGGAGTAGTGATTTTAATAATGCTTAAAGTGAAACAATAAAAATGAAATATTCCTTTAAATATCATGCCTGGGGGGTGTCCTTAGTCTGCCTGTAAAATAGCGTATCTTTCTCGTGTTTATAAAAGTATCACAGCAAAATTACATTTCTAAAGGAAAATAATTACATATTAAAACTGCTCACGGCTGTAATGTATTGTCGGGTCCCGGCAATATAGATAAAAATCATTGAAAAAACAGCATGGGTCCTCCCCCAGTTCATTACCAGGCCCTTTGGTCTGGTATGAATATTAAGGAGAACCCCGCACCAAAATGTTGAAAAAAATTGTGTGGGGCCCCCCCAAAATCCATACCAGGCCCTTCAGGTCTGGTATGGATATTAAGGGAAACCCTGCGCCAAAATGAAAAAAAAAAATGGCATGGGAGTCCCCCTCAAAATCCATACCAAGCCCTTCAGGTCTGGTATGGATTTTAGGGGAACCCCGCACCAAAATTAAAAAAAAATGGCGTGGGGTTTCCCCAAAATCCATACCAGACCTGGCAGGCCACAGGAAAAGGAGGGGTGAGAGAGCAGCCCCCCCCCGAACCATACCAGGCCACATGCCCTCGACATGGGAAGGGTGTTTTGGGGTCCCCCCAAAACACTTTGTCCCCATGGTGATGGGGACAAGGGCCTCTTCCCCACAACCCTTGCCCGGTGGTTGTGGGGGTCCGTGGGCAGGGGGCTTATCGGAATTTGGAAGCCCCCTTTAACAAGCAGAGCCCCAGATCCCTGCCCCCCTGTGTGAATGGGTATCGGGTACCTCTACACATTCACCAAAAGTGTCAAAACAGTAAAAATGACAGTACACAGTTTGGGACAATTCCTTTATTAAAAAAAAAATGTCCAGTGATGTCCATTCATCTTCGATCACAGCGCCAATGACCCAAGAAAAAAAAGAAAACGAAAAAACTTGATGGGAAGCTCCCGCCGACTGCAGCCTTTTCGCTTTGACAGCTCTTATATAGCTGAGGGCGGGGCCACCCGGTGATGTAAGCGGGTGACCCCGTCCCCTTCTGATGTCAGAGGGGGCGGGGTCACCCGTTTACATCACCAAGTGGCCCTGCCCTCAGCTATATAACAGCTGTCATCGCTAAAATGTTGCAGTCGGCGGGAGCCTCCCATCGAGGCAGAGTTTTTCTGTTTTTCTTTTTTCTTTGTCCATCGGCGCTGTGATTAAAGATGGATTTACATTTGGGACTTTTTTTTTTATAAAGGAATTGTCCCAAACTGTCTTTTGTCATTTTTACTTTATTGACACTTTTTTTGGTGAATGAGTAGGGGTACAATGTACCCGATACCCATTCACATAGGGGGGCAGGATCTGGGGGTCCCTTTGTTAAAGGGGGCTTCCAGATTCTGATAAGCCCCCCGCCCGTGGACGCCCACAACCACCGGCCATGGGATGTAGGGAAGAGGCCGTTGTCCCCATTAACATGGGTACAAGGTGTTTTGTGGGACCCCAAAACACCCTCCCCATGTTGAGGGCATGTGGCCTGGTACAGTACAGGAGGGGGGAGCTCTCTCTCATACCCCCTTTTCCTGCAGCCTGCCAGTTTGCGTGCTCAGATAAGGATCTGGTGTGGATTTTGGGGGGAACCCCCACACCTTTTTTTCAAAATTTAGGTGCGGGGCTCCCCCGAAAATCCATACCAGACCTGAAGGGCCTGGTATGGATTGGGGGGGGCAGGCCATTTTTACTTTTACATTTTGGCCTGGGGGTTCCCCTTAGAATACAAACCAGACCTGAAGGGCCTGGCATGGATTTTAGGGGGGGGGGGGCCATGTCATTTTTTTTTTTTTTTTTTTGGCGCAGGGTTCCCCTTAATATTCATACCAGACCATAAGAGCCTGGTAATGGACTGGGGGGGAACCCATGCCGTTTTTTTCAATGATTTGTATGTATATTGCCAGGATCCGGCAATACATTACAGCCTCGAGCAGTTTTAAATGATATTTTTTCCTTTACAAATATCATTTTGCTGCTCTCATTCATAAAACTATGTACGGCCGCTATGTAAGCAGCCTTACATAGTGTGGGGCGTGGTCTCAGCCTCCTGAGCCATTATTGGCCAAAGGCACCCTGCCTTTGGCTAATCATGGCTCTCACAGCAGAGACTGGCCAAAGCATGCAGGTCCAGGGCCGGTGCTACCACTAGGCAAACTAGGCAACCGCCTAGGGTGCACTGCTGCCTAGGGGCGCCCGGCCACTGGTCTCCCTCTGCGTCTGCATGCTATGCAGGCTGCAGCATGTAATTAACTCAGTCTCAGGCAGCTGCTCCGTCCGACCGGTAGTGTAATTAGAGGCACAGCGCAGCACTGGAGCCAGCGCTAGAGGAAGCAGAGCCGATGCTTGCTGTATAGCGCCACCTCCTGTCACATGGGCAGGGCAAAGGGGGTGGAGTAAGGGGTGGAGCCAATGGGGCAGCAAAATTAGGTTTCACCTAGGGTGTCAAAAACTCTTGCACCAGCCCTGTGCAGGTCAGGTGCATTGACGGTCTCGCCGTTCATTATGGGGCATTCCGCGGGTGCTCGAATTTCCAGCGAGCGCTCCATAATGTTCTAAATTCGGCGAACGAGCGAACACCTGATG
The DNA here is from genome assembly GCF_042186555.1 of Aquarana catesbeiana. NCBI lineage: Eukaryota > Metazoa > Chordata > Amphibia > Anura > Ranidae > Aquarana > Aquarana catesbeiana. The sequence goes on along the minus strand of NC_133326.1, from coordinate 188,943,106 downwards.
TTTGCATCGAACTTACGTTCGACTCGAACATCTGGCTCATCCCTACCTATAATGTGTGTTAGAAATATCTTTTTAATTGACAACTTTGTGTCAAAAAAATACATTTTCATTTTCTTTCCTGAATTTTCCAAAAACTTGTGGCAAAAATGAAATTTTCAGTAGACTTACTATGCCTTTCAGAAAATACTTGGAGTGTTTGCTTTCCAAAAATTGGGTCATTTGTGTGTTTCCACTGTCCTGGTGCTCCAGGGTCTCCAAACATGTGATAGGTAGTCAAGAAATTAGATGCCTAATTTATGCCCCGGACCTCCTGCAAGTGCTCCTTGGATTTTGGGCCCCTCTTTGCATCTAGGTTGTGAAAAAGTCTCACACATGTAGTATCCTCATACATAGGAGGAATAGCGGAATGTATTTTGGGGTGTAATTGTAAGTACACCCATGCTGTGTGCTATTAGTGATGCCTTCACCTATTAAGCATATCAGGACTGATCGATTTTCCAACATATATACCATAGTCTGTAGACTATAACTTTCACACAGTCTAAATAATATACACTGATTTGGGTTATTTTACTCAAAGAAATGCAGCAGAATATCTTTTTGGCCTGAATTTATAAAGAAAGAGTATTTATGTGCAAAATTTTAAAACAGAAACTAAGAAAAAAGTGTTATTTTTCCAAACCTTTTGGTATTTTTTTCACTTATAGAGCAAAAAAAAAACCCAGTGGTGATTACATATCACCAAAAGAAAGCTCCAGCTGTCTCAAAAAAATACTAATTTAATTTGGGTACAGTGTTTCATGAGTAATTGTCATTCAAAGTATAACAGTACATCTAATATCCCACACCCGCGCAAGCAAACACAATATTTTAAATGTGGAATCAAAAAATATTATAAAGTGAAATAAATGTGGTACAAATCGAAAAAAAAATTTAAAAAATTGAAATAAAATAAAAGATCCGCTTGTCATCAGACTAAAATAAGTCTTAGGCTCCATTCACACTAACGCGTTTTTTGATGCATTTTGGATTTTGCAGAAATGCATGGGAATTTTTTAACATGGGTTCCTATGGAACATGTTCACATCAATGCATTTTTGTACCTCTGCGTTTTTGGAAAGGGTCAGGGACTTTTTTTCATGCAAAATGCAGCGTTTTGCATGTAATAGAATTCAATGGACTAGCAACAAAAACGCAAGTACAGCGTTTTTGCAGCGTTTTTACAGCGTTTTTGCGGCGTTTTGCATTTTTTTTGTTTTTTTTTAGACTGTATTACAGTCTAAAAAAAAAAAACTGTAAAAAAAAGCAAAACGCAAAACGCGGCAAAAACGCTATAAAAACGCTGCAAAAACGCTGCTCAAAAACGCGGCAAGCACCACAAAAAACACTGCAGAAACGCTCAAAAGCAATATGCATAGGTGTGAATCGAGCCTTAGGGCCAGTTCACACCAGATGCAGTTCCGTGCGCTTTTTGTCTGCACTAAAAATGCATGCACAGTGTTTTCCATGTATTCCAATGGCTCTTGTTCACACCAATGCAGTCAGTTCCAGTCAGTCTCTGCACCAGAAACTGACCGGAGACTGACTGGAACTGACTGCACTGGTGTGAACAAGAGCCATTGGAATACATGGAAAACACTGTGCATGCATTTTTAGGGCCAGTTCACACCACAAAAATGCACTCATATCAGTTTTTGCTTACAGTTCACACCACACGCTGTTCCAGTGCAGTTCCATTGCGTTTTTGATATAGTTTGCTAGGTTCCAGTACAGTTCTGTACAGAAAAAATGCAGCATGCTCTACTTTTTTTTCTGCACCGGAAACTGACTGCACTGGTGTGAATTAGAGCCATCAAAATACATGGAAAACACTGCATGCATTTTTAGTGCAGAAAAAAAGCACACGGAACTGCATCTGGTGTGAACTAGCACTAAGTGCAGAAAAAAAGCGCACTGAACTGCATCTGGTGTACACTTAAAAATACTAAAAAGATCCTGCCAAAAGACTAGGAACTTGACCGCGCTCTCATGGAAATATCATCATAGAAGTGTATCGTCATAAGGTTTTACCTGCTCCTGGCCACTAGATGTCCCCTTCATTTTAATATTTATTTGAAACATCCATTATAATATATAATACTATATTTTTGGGGATTAGAGTTTCATAATTTTAAAATGTAAGATGGTCCATTTGGCATATTTATTACATAAACATTTTAAACACAATTGAGAAAGTTTGGATGCAGAATTTTGCGTTGATTGAGTGGAGAAATATGGAGGGAATACAGTGTATAAATAGGAGGAGACGTGTCCGGGCATGTGACCCCTGATGACATCAGTTGTTGCTGACGAAACACGTTGGGCGGGACTTCCTTGACATGTCACTTTTGCTGCTTGGAGAGCAGGTGGAGCGCAAACCGGTGCTTTCAGCTTACATTTTAATGTCTAAATATGAATATTTTTACTATGAGAGACTCCTTTATTTTTCCCTTATGTGAATGAGATATCCACAAAGGAGCCTCTCATAGTGTAGTAAATTCAAATTAATGGATAAAGATTAAAAAATGCACTTAAAGTGAAGCTCCAGTCTCTGAAGTGAAAATTAAAAGTCAGCAGCTACAAAAACTGTGGCTTCTGACTTTTAATAAACAGCCACTCACCTGTCCCACGATCCAGTGCACCTGTCCCACGATCCAGTGCACCTGTCCCACGATCCAGTGTGCTCACTCCAGTCCTGTTCTCTCTGTGTCCTCCCTCGCCGGCGCTGGAATCTTAACTATGGGGACCCAGCTATGACAGCTTGTGCTTCACAGCCAGGTGCCCACTGCGCATGCACAAGCGGCGCCGCACTGGTCCGGTAGTCTTCTGGGACCTGTCATGTGTCCCAGAAGACTTCGGAAGGAAGGCGATCCAAGCGGAATGGAGAGTGGGTACCTATCAAAATTGTGTACCTGCTCGCTCCCCCTTTCAAAATCCTGCATCCAAACTTCATCAATTGTGTTTAAAATGTTTATGTAATAAATAAGCCAAATGGACCTTATTACATTTTCAAATTATGAAATTCTAATCCTAAAATTATAGGATTATATATTATAATGAATGTTTCCCATAAAGATTAAAATGAAGAGGACATCTAGTGGACATCTAGACATCTTGTGGCCAGGAACAGGTAAAACATTGTCATCCTAAATGGAAGACATATATTGGCCAAATAAAACAAAAACACCCCTTCAACCACTCAAATTAAGAGAAAGAAGGGGAGATCTTGTGGTGATAATAAAAGTCACCAACAAGAACAAGAAAACAAGACAGAAAAATGTATAAAATGTATATTATAAAAATATGAGTGTGCCGAAAGCTGAAAAATGGCCTGGACTGGAAGGGGGCAAAAATGTCTGGACTTGAGGTGGTTAAAGGCTTGTTTACTTCTCATTTAATTGTTTTTTTTTTACAATAGAAATTAACCGCATATTTATTTTGTTCTTTTATGTTTCTTACCTACTTTAATACAATGACAAATGCACTTTTTAAAACATCCCCACTTGCTTTGTGTGCTCCTTGTGCAAATTTTTGGCCCAGTTGAGTGTTGTGTAGTAGGGATCACAGCTTATTGAAGTTATTTATTTATTTATTTATTTATTTATTTATTTTATTTAGAGTACTTGTCATACCAATGTGCTTCTCTTTTCTGTAACTTATGGAAAATGTGGCTTCCACCATCTGTTCCATAAAACTGTGCTGCAATAAGTTTAAGAAATGATGAGCCTTTGTTGATTGTGTAGTTCTATTATAATTAAAATTGTCCCAATAAAATAGAATTGCCCCGCTCCCCAGCCATTTTAATATGTAAAAGGAGCCGAGACTCTTCTTTATACTTTATGTAGCAAATTTCTACCATGTAAACAAAGCAGTATAGCAAAAGTGACATTTACAAAGAAAAAACAGTTTAAAAGGTTGTTAATTCACATTTCCCTGCCAGCTTCCTTATTTTGTAAATATTGCAATGGGGACCCTCCCAAAATACATACCGCAGTTGACCATCATCAAGAGGGTTGAGGGTCTGCTATGTATTTTAGGGGGTCACCATTGCATTATTTACAAAATTAAGTAAAACTTGCCATAGGTGAATCGAATCTCGTTCAGTTCAGTAGGGACTGGCCGAGATTCGATCCATCCATGGGAAGGCTGATAGTTCCCCCCATGCAAACAGCCTGTTGGATATTTAGCATTCAATTATTTAATATTAAAGTGATATTGCACTATTCAGTAAGTGTATTTATGCAAAATGAGAAGAAAAATCAAAAAACAATAGTGATAATTGTGACTGTGCAGATAAAAGTGTTCACAATAAACTTGTAATTCAAGTGTTCGAATGATTGGTAAAATAGTCCTTTGATGTGACATTAAGCCCAAAGATTCTTTCTGCTTCCACCAACACCTCAGTGCTCACAGAATTCTCACCTCAAGGGTACATAACATGAGCTCATCTTCCTTATTTCACCTCAATATCAATCAAAGTCTCAATGTGGGGCAATTAAGCGCATTGAGAGCTTGATTGATATTGAAGTAAAATAAGGAAGATGGGAGTTGTGATCTATATCTGAGGATAAGCTGAGGAGTCCCTGGAAGGATGGACCATCTTACCCATATTGGAGGCTATTACAAGGCTCATGTTATGTACCCTTGAGGTGAGAGTTCTGTGAACACTGAGGTGTTGGTGGAAGTAGAAAGAATCTTTGGGCTTAATGTCACATCAAAGGACTATTTTACCAATCATTCGAACACTTGAATTACAAGTTTATTGTGAATACTTTATTTGCACAGTCACAATCATCACTATTTTTTGTGATTTTTCTTCTCATTTTGTGGAGTTGTGAATTCATTGGGTATTGCAGCAATTCTCAACAAGGCTATTTGGATATATATGTAATTTTCCCATAGTAGTGCAGAGGCTCACTTATTATTGGTTTTAGCATTCAATTATTGCCAGCGGACCCACGCTCCCCTTCCATCCCTCCATCGGGAGAACACATCAGCTCCGCTGTGACTGTGTTGATTGGGGGAATTGAGCGATTTTCTTTCCTGCAACCCATGGTTGCAGGAAAGAAAACTGTATATTCTATGGCTGGTCTAAGATTGCAGGGAAAAGTGAATTGGCAGTTTTTGTTTTCTCTATGTCACTTTTGCTAAACATGTTTTTAAAAAATGACCTTTTGGATCTGGTAGTGATTTTAGGGGGGACAGCCACACAAAAGTAAATTAAAAAAGACATGCCCCCCACTAAAAAAATCAACACCAGACCCTTTAGATCCAGTATGGATTTTGAGGGGGAACCCCGCACAAATAAACAAAAAAAAAATGACAAAAACCATACCAGAATGTTTGGACCTCTACCCCTTCTCATTCATAAAGCTGTCAGCTGTAAATAAACACACACTTAAAGCTATATATCCTCAAGCATCAGATCGCTGCTGCCCGCAAAGAAAAAAGAAAAATGGGAACCTTGTTCCACATTTATTGGCAGATCTGATTTTCCCCTCTGCCCAGTAAAAAGGTCTTTTTACTGGGGTTACTTCCGCCAAGATTATCTAAGCTTGCTAAAAAATTAGCAGGCCACATATTAACGGCGGCCAGGTGTTTGGTGGCTCTCCACTGGAAAAAGCAAATATCCCTGTCCCCCCATTGAATTACAGTATATGCTAGGATTAAGGATGTGGAGACTATGGAGTCACTGACAGCCCGCTTCACCGATAGGGTTGCCACCTCATCCATTTAAACCCAAACACATATTAATTACACAGGTTCTGTGGCTGACTAAGGTGGTAATTAAGCTCACTTAGTGCCTTGTCAGCATTAAATTAGCCTTAAAAACTGTGTAATTCATATGTGTTCGGGTCTAAAGGGATGAGGTGGCAACCGTACTCAACGACATGGTCGATAAACACAATGCCGTCTGAAGGCCTTGGCATTTGCGTGCAGAGTTCTCATGAGTAATGATCCTGCTTTACAGTTTGTGGTGGCAGTGAGCCTCAACTCCTGGGAACGATAGATTCAGGACCCTCTATATTTCCCTTTCTCTATCACTTTCCTCTTCTCTTCCTCTCTTTTCTTTCTCTAGTTTGTTGGTTGCCATTTTCCTTAGCAAGCAACTGTTTTTGGGCATCATATGGTGCCTTGGGTGCTGTCCCCACGCCCTGCCAAATTAGAACTGGCCCGGTTGGGAACAGCGCTCAATTGCTTGAATTTATGCACCTTGATTGGCTGATATGCTTCTTTTCTTCAACCCATTGTTACTTTTTCTAGATGATATCTTCACTATGATTAATGCATATCATTTAGCTATGTGTCTTTATTAGACTACTGATTGTTTAAGAACTTTATATGTAGTCCCTTGTTTAGTACCTTATCTTTTTTGCTGTTATATGGAAAAAAAATCAATAAAAACTGTTAATTATAAAAAAAATAAAAATAAACATACACAAGTCCTTCAATGTAAAAAATCCATTATCAATCACGATACCACCAGTTGTCACCCACTAATTGTCAAAAGAAAATAAAACTGTCAATACACCAACTCACTTGATGTTAATGAAAGCTCTCTGGAAATGTCATTAGGTTTATATATAATGCTACTTTCACACTGGGGTTTCAAAGGGTGGACCAACTCAATATTGAACCCTACTGAGTAAGACTGGGCTGCCATTAAAGTTCATGTGCGTGTAAATGTGTAGGTGTCCCAATACTTATGACAATATAGTGTATATATGAAAGAGACCAAGCAAAATAGCCTGAAACGTAACAATTAAAGAAAAATAACTTTATTTTCCCATACAACTTAGAAAATACAAAACTAGAACCTCCTAGCTCCCCGGGAGGGATTCCCCTATTAACACAGTCAGTGTTGCAGGAAAGAAAATCACTCCATCTGTGACCGGCTTAAAAACACTGGTATAGTGCCACCAGAGCAAAGATCTGATGATTGAAAACTGGTGACTTAAAGATTGCTAGGGCTGGAGGGAGAAAAGCTACAGACTAAAACATGACAGATCAAAAGTACTATACACGAGCCAGAAGAAAAACTGATACAGCATTACTCATGTAACACCCTCTTCTAGGTAGGTAGGTTCTAGAGATAGGATTTTGTAAGATAGGTAAATTTAGGCAGGCCTGGTTGGCAGCCAGGCCTGTTTGTTTTGATCTGACCTTGGCTGGGAGTGGCTCAGGCTAGCAGCTGGTGACTCACAGGCAGCATCACTGAGACCTCCCTCTTCTTTATAGAGTTTGCTAGAAAGCTCTGGAAAGAGAGGAGGAGAAGAGAGGTGGAGCTGCCTGGGGTGTTTTAGGGAGCCCTGACCAATCCCCAAACTGGATTGGCAGGGGCAGACCTCCTTAAATACCCGGGGTAAGCCCAGCTGGTGAGGAGTTGTTGGGTGGAAGAGCGGAGTGAGAGAGTATGGAGGCTGTCAGGGCCTTTGAGGGAGCTCCCCAGTCTGAGGGGGGGTGACCTTGGGCCTGGGTGCAGTCAGGACCACCTTTAGGAACGCATGAAGAGGTCCTGGACCAGAGGCACAAGAGAGAGCAGGAAACTGTTCCTGAAATGCCGGCTGCTCTTTGTCCCCTGCTATCCCAAGAAGGAGCCAGTGCTGGAGGGGGTGTGTGCCCTCAGGTGAGCTGGATGGGGAGTGCCAGGGCATGGCCATAGATTGGGGCTCTCCCAGACTGTTAGCGGAGTTCGGGTCCCTGGAGAGATTGGCAGAGTGGTCTCCTGATACCTGATAGGAGGAATGGGAGACAGGAGGTTCCAAGGTCCTGGAAGTCCCGTCCGAGAAGAGCCAGACTCTGCTAGGAGGCCTGAAGATGCTGCAGGAACCCCCATCAGTTACAGATAAATCTTTATGAACAGACCATCCACCACCCAGACCAGAGCAGCTAAATACCGGCAGTTGGTGCAGTGGTCCCTTGATGCCTGTGTCCTGCCCGGGAAAGGAAAACCAAGGGGGCTGCCCAGATTTTCCCAGTTCCAGCGGAAAGTTCAGCGTAGAGTAGCTCTGAAATGGGGTCTGGACTATTTTTATGTCCCTCTCGCAACCATGGACATAATCGAGAACTCACGGGGAGAGTGGAAGGATGACCTGGTCTGGGAGTATCTACACGTCCCCAAGCCGTTGCAGGTGCCAGAATGTGAGCACACCTGGGCTGTTTTGAGGACATTCATAAGGAATGGCAGCTGGGGAGGTCCACCTACAAGGACAGAGTGATGGTTGCCAAGGTGGGTCAGCCTACGAAGAGTCACTCTGTCTTCATCAGGGAGGAAGGGGGCGGCAGGAAGGATTACCGACCCACACTTTTATGCTTGAGAGGACTGTTGGAGATACAGCTATCATAAAAGTGGTCACATGGACTGCTGGAGAGTTGCAGTGTGAATGTGCTTCTTCTTCCCTGACTTTGTAGGATCAGACCGGCCTTGGACCCTGTTGTGCCCAATGGATGGACTCTTTCCTGTTGCAAGGACACTGAGGGTGAGGTCTGATTCTTAAAACTAACTCTTTAAGGAACCTGTTTGCTTTACAGGACTCCTTTGGATGGGACGGCTGTCTATCTACTTCCATCTGGAGCTGTGGATCCTGTGGACAGAGGATTTCCCTTGAGGGGAAGATGCTCTTTTAGTGGTAGGTATGTTGTAGTTATGTGTGTAATGTATTGTACATGCTGTAAATACTGAAAAGAAATAATTTTATATTTTTCTACATATTTATTTGTACATATTTCCCGTCCAAGTTTGTTTCCTTTTCCCCCTCCAATTTATCTTATGGGATGCCCTTGCTCCTGGGCCCAGGAGACATTTTTCCAAATTTCCCCAGGCAAGGGACCGGCTGTATTTGGGGGGGTGAGTGTAGCACCCTCTAGCTAGGTAGGTGCTAGAGAGAGTTTGCTGGAACGCTCTGGAAAGAGAGAAGGAGAGGAAAGGTGGAGCTGCCTTGGGTATTTTAGGCAGCCCTGACCAATCCCCAACCTGGATTGGCAGGGGGTAGGCCTCCTTAAATACCCAGGGTCAGCCCAGCTGGTGAGAAGTTGTCAGGTGGAAGAGCCAGAGTGAGAGAGTGTGGAGGCTGTCTGGGCCTTTGAGGGAGCTCCCCAGTCTGGGGGGGTGACCTTGGGCCTGGGCTCGGGTGCAGTCGGGACCACCTTCAGGAACGCATGAAGAGGTCCTGGACCCGAGGCATAAGAGAGAGCAAGGAGAGGACAGCGGGAGAGAGCACTGCTAAGAGACTCCAGGGAGGACAACTGGTTGCAGCCAGGAGGGCTGGTGAGTGTGGCACAGTCAGGGGGACTGGAGAGGCACGCCTGAGAGGACTGGGAGCTTGCAGTCTGAGATGGGTGCAGAACCAGAAGTGTGGACTGTGGTGTAAGGGGCAGTGGAAAGAGGCAGCTGCAGCCAGGAGGGCTGGCAGGGCCTGAAGATGAGTTACTGGGCTCAGTAGCCGCATTTGGGCAGCTAGCACCAGAGACTTTCTATTTTGCTCCACTATAGGGGCCAGCGGTCTCTGCTTGCAAAAGGCAATTGCTAAGGCCTGGCTGAGTCAGTGTCAGGTCTAACCATTTTGTGCCTGAGGATTAGATATTAAGCGATGTGCAGGAGGAGAAAGATGTGAAGATTAGAGAGGAAGCGATGCGCAGGAGGAGAAATAGAGTGTATATACTGAACTGTATATAGTTGTCCCAAGCAAGTTCTACCAGTCCTACTGGGCATCCCATACTTCCTTTACCCCATCCAAGTTCAATTCCCTCAATAAAACAAAAAAAACAAGCACATGGACTGTTCTATGTCTTTGAGTGTCTGAGAGGTGAATGCCGGGCTGGTCAAGGTGACAGACAGACCACAGTTCTTAGCAGCCCCTACGGGAGTCCCGCTAAACTCAGATAGCAAAGCCAAAGTATGAGGCATACCTGGTGTGCAGCAATGGGTCCAGGAATGAGTTTGCAGTCGAATTAAGGTCTTCTACTTGTAAGGTCTCCTATCTGTATAGGCTGTCTTTCCCTTTGAAGCTTGTCATTTAGCCATAATTGTGGTGTTCTCAAGATTATTACTTAACAAACCCTCTCCTGCACCCTAGTTAATGAGAGTGCCCCAGCATGTATGTCATACAGGACTGGAAACAGACAGTGGGTGAAGACACAGTTGTGGGACAGACAAGTCATGGCTAAAATCAAACAGCCAGACAAAAATCTAGCAGGGTACCTCCAATAAAGGGTTCCAAAACAAATACAGAACTAGCAACACTGCTGACAGGTCTAAGACTGGGAAACGCCAGGAAAGCAGATTTGGATAGCAAGTTACCGGAAAACGTAAGTCCAAACACAAATCTACAACAACACAAGGATATTAAAAGGTGAAAGCCCAGATTTAGATAACGAAAGCTGAAAGACAGGATCAGAAGGCTGAAAACCAAGTTCAAAAGGACAGAGCCCAAGCATTCAAAAAATGTGCAGATTATATATACGAGACAAGGCACACAATGATATAAATTACAGTAGATGAGTCTAGAGAAAGTGTACAGTAAAATAAAGATCGTGGGATTAAATTCAGATAGATTTCCTCAGTCTTGACTGCTGAATTAAGAAAAAAGGACAGTCATAAGGTCAAATCACCCCTTCTGTACTGTAAGACTGCATAGTTTAAAGTGTATGTAAACACTAAATCTATCGTTTAGTATGTTTGGCACCATGCCTCACTATATTGTGAAGTCTCTTAGCTAGAAATGTTTGCCAGTAACAGCATTTCATGTTGTAGTCTGAGAATGCTAAGCCTTAGCCTCATAATTGGCAGCAGCATTGTCAGCCTGCAGTGCAAGCCTCTTCAGTTATCCTTGGGCTGCCTATTTGATAGATCTATTGCTGTGTAAGGTTAGGATGTGTTGCCTATTTGACAAACCTAAAGCAGACATTTGCCGGTACAAAAGACACCGGTCAACATTCTGCCCGTATGTATGTCGGTCTGTCCGACAGAAGCCGGCTGTTTGGCCAGCTTCTGTCGGACGTGCATGCTAGAAAACCAGCAGCTGACCGACTCCCAATCAGTGCTCTCAGCCAATGGCAGAGAGCTCTGATTGGCGTGTTCTGGCGGGGGGGGGGGTCATCCCCCTGTCAGAACAAAACAGCTCAGCGGTGGAGATTGCTGAACTAACCTCACATGGTTAGTACAGTGGCTCCTGACCAGAGCTGACAGTTTTTTTGTAGTGTGTGTACCAGGCTTTTTAGGCAGCCCAATAGTCAAATGAAGTGTACCTGGTAGGCTGATAATGCTGCTACTAATTGCAGAGGGGCAGAGGCTTAGCGTTGTCAGCCCTGGCAGGATCTCCATGTAGGAAACTTTACAACAGATTCACAAAAAAAAGTATTTGTTGGCATACTAAGAGGGGAGTGGTCGCCGGGTGCACACTCACGGTGGCTGCCTGACATAAATTTTTTTGTGTAGCACAGCAAAACAAGAAAAATGTCAGACAGCCACACCACCCCCTTCAAGTGAGAACCTGTGACTTAGTGAGAGTGGAGCTCAGTGTGAGAGGAAATCTCCTCCCCAGCTGTCAGGCCTGGGCTCAGCCCTTCCTTTTTAGAACAGGCCGCTCAGCTGTCGGTTAATTGCCAGCTCTAATCTTTCCACAGTGACTCACCTGGTGATGATATCCTGCTTGTCAGTCCTGATGGCTACTTAAGCTAGCAGGTCTTGAAATGTGGCTCTAATAGTTGTCCGTGCTGTTCTTGTGTTGCAAAAGGAGATAAATTCCACTCTACTACTAATAATAGAATGTTTAATATTAAAGAGTTATATCAAATTTAACACAAGGTATGTGATCTATATGATCATATGTAAGGCCTGTAGGATCCAATACGTAGGTTGCACTACGAGAAGACTGAGAGACCATTTAAACAACCACATTGGGAACATTGACAGGAAACAAGCCACCAATGTAGCCCGACATTTCAATTATGTTCATGGTGGTGACATCAGTCTGCTACAAATACAGGGCATAGAGAAGATCAATACACCCAGCAGGGGGGGAGATAAATTCAGAATCCTGTGTAAGCGGGAAGTATTCTGGATTTCTCTCTTAATACCAGATGAAATAAATACCAAAATTGAAATAACTTCTAAACTAAATAATACCAAGGGTGGTTACGAATTCCCTCTATTTATTCCATATATGTATTAAATTGTCTATTCCTATAGTTAGCTAGTCTATTAAAACTCTGATAGTTATGGTTGATAAGCACAATGATATAAGGTTAGCTATGAAAACAAACACACTGCTTAGTAAAACAACATCTTATTTATTTCTCAAAAAAATAGGAAAAGGCTAACAAGAAAACACTAACAGAAAATATTACAAAGCATATAACAATAGAAAATCAAATATACTTATTGCAAGGCTGTCCTCTAGATATTGTCTCTTCAGCTGGGCTCAAATGATGGTAACAGAGAGAGCCATGAGGCTCAGAGAGCCATCAGGCACGAGCCAAGAGTGAAAAGGGACGCTTGTAACAGAGAAAGCCATGAGGCTCAGAGAGCCATTAGGCATGAGCCAAGAGTGAAAAGGGACGATTGTAACAGAGAGAGCACTCTGTCTCAGTCAGCCCTTTATATACTTCAATCATACACTGTTCAGACCCAACCCCATTGCTGGCCCATCTATACCTTTGACAAATCAACATATTTACGGGGCAGTCCTCCCTTAAATATATTATTTTACTGTCCGTCCTGCTGTATTGGCCTTGTCCATGTATCATGTCTATGTATCCTGGGTGAATCTTCAATGCCTTTGATCTCTGTAACCCACCTTCATCAATCATCCTGCCAGTCATGGCCCTCTTTGAAGCTCGCTTGCAGAGGGCTAATCAAGGATTTCCATGTTATCACACCAGTCAATCAGGAGCCAAGCTTTTGTTCAGCCTTGATGGAGGCCTGATCTCTGAATATTCTGATATGCTACAATGCTTTGCTGTGCAACTTGTTGCATTATAACTTGGTTGTATCAACCAAAAAGAAATTCCAGAACTACGATATTAAACCATGTTGCATTCCAACACCAGAATTCCCCAGGGGTTGAATTTTGAGTGGGATTTAACCCACTTTTATGATTGATGTATGCTACTGTATTTTGGTATTCGGGAATTCTTTGTTGATTGGCATGCAGTGGTTATTTAGTTATATATTTATCTATTTTCTTGTTATTATTATTATTTTTCCACTACATGTCAGTCTTACTGTGTACCTGGTATCTAATCTCTTTTCAATTAAGTAATGTCTGCCTTATCGTATTTGAGTAGTGTGTAATCTTTTTAGATCAGGGGGATCTTCTTTTCCCTTTGTTCTTTGAGGTTGCTATATAGAATAGAATCTTTTTCTGTGTTTTTGTTTTTATAAATATTTTTTCTTAAACAGGAGATTTTATTGGTTTGCATTTGCCATAGCTGAGTCCAATCTGATGATTTGCATCTGTGCTGTCATGTGATTTATGTGTTATAAGAGAGACTGTGCAATTTTGTGGTTTTGACAAAGCACTTTTACAGTGTGAAACACGTCAACCTACCTGCATTTACCCTGCTTGTACCCATCCATTGCTTTTATTATATTTATGCTTCAATAAAGACTTTATACTTTACTTCCTGTGTGGGTGTGCTATTGATCTAAAGTTTTCCTGTTCCAATATTTCTGCTGCAGTGGCAGGGCGTGCACATTACCTCACAGAAGCAACCTTGGAGTGTTACCGATTGTATCACCTGTGAGCAGAGTTCTCTTTTTTCTATTCATTCGGACTTCACATGCAACCCTGGCTCGGTGAGTAATTGGTTTTGTGTTCATCACCTCTCTACAGATTACCTTATTATGAGCTTTTCATCAGATGTGGTTACCTCTATGGCAGGGGAAAGATATAGCAGGACTTTGAGCAAGGCACATGAGAATCCATTGCGATCAGCGGCAAGCCAAAGCCTACACACTATTGTGAACGATGGGACAAGTTTTCTTAAGTTCTTGTTTCGTAAAATGGAGAGCCTTATGGTCAAAGAGATGAAAACTTTTTGTAACAAGAACACTATACATGAGTACCTGACCTTTGAGCGAATGCCCCGTGGACTCAGAATAAAGAAATTTCTGACTTTTGAACTTGCAGATGAGGCCCTTAAAAAATCATGGACTGATACTCTTACGGCATGTTCTTTGGAACACATGAGGATTATTGTTAAATCTAAATCTAATGAAATAGAGAGATTACAACATCAAAAGGAGATTTCAGACATCATGCCATTTAAAGAGACAGTCCTTTTTAAAGATTTGAATTTGAGTCTGGGGGACAAGTTGGATCGTATGGAGAAGGGCATTATTGAAAATAAGAAGGAAAAATTACTGAGAGACTGATTTGATTATGAGACTAATTCTGTTTATGTTTGGAAGAAACCGAATTTTCAACACATATTTAGGAAACGTTCCACTGTGAGCAGTACAGGTAAGCATGTCAGCTTTTCCGATACAGAAACTGAGATTTGTGATCATGCTGCAAGTGGGTTTGCCTCTGACTCATCTGTGGAGGGGGCATTTAGAAGTTTGGTTGAATCACATTTAAACTCTCAAACCGGCCTTCAAGGAAAAAAGAAGAAGAAAAAACAGGGAAAACGATACCCCCCAAATAACAAGGAGAGGGGTTAGGAGAAGAAGGAAGAGCCCCCTACCAACTCAGGGGTCACCAGCGGAGGACGGCTCCAATGTCCTAAATCTGTCCACTAGACCTTTATCTTCATCAGAAATTTCTTTACTCTCCGAAGGTTTGAACTTTTGTTCAATTAGAGATTTTTGTTTATTTGATACAATCTTGGATGTAAATAAGTTTGCACACAATCTCACCCTTCGGAAACATTACTACCAAGACACCCAAGATTCAGCCACTGATCACTCTGGCTCTATAATATCACAATCATCTATGAATTTTAGAGAATTGTGTGCAGTTCAAGATTTAGAGGAGCTACATGATATATCATCTGGTGGTGAATGTGAAGCCACCCTTCCCGTGGAGGCCCCTATAAAAACACACTTTGTTTTTTATCCTGTTAATTCCAGAGGAAAAGCCTTGGACACTTTTCAGAAGACTGTTGAAAAATAATTAACTTGATTGGCTCCACGCTCTGGAAGCAGGGGCCATGTTTTCAATGATAATCTGTCCTCTGAAGAGCGACTTGCGCTTGAGTCACTTAGTAAGGAATCAGCTATAGTGATTACAAATTCAGATAAGGGGGTCTGGTGATGGTTCAGGATGCCTCCATGTATCAGGCGGAGGCCCTTCGACAGCTGTCTGGTAAGGATATATATTCTGAGCTTACGAGTGATCCTACTAATGATTATAATTGCATTTTGGGTATGTTGGCTTTAAAAGGGGTTCGTCTGGGCATTTTGTCACAGAAAGAAGGTGAGAATATGGTTCCCATAGCACCTATTATGCCAGTGTTTCACCATATTCAAAAAAACACATAAAGGTTTGGACCCGCTTAAGGGACATCCCAGTGGCTGGGATAGGCTCTCTCAATGAACACCTAGGGTTGTGAGTTGATTGTTAGCCCTTAGTGAGGAGCCTTCCCGCCTACCTTAGGGACACTAAACAATTATTACAATGTTGTAGAGATTTGGCATGGGAGGATGGTGATACCTGGATAACGTGCAACGTATACAGCCTCTACTCATCGATACCTCATCATATGGGTTTACGGGCCGTGGAAGTTTTTCCTGATCGTTTTAGTAATTATTCAGTGATTCACAAGGAAAACATTTTGGACTGTCTAGATTTTTTGTTGACCCAGAACTTTTTTTCTTTTGATGGGGGTTTCTACCTCCAGAGATGCGGGGCAGGTATGGGAGCTCTGTTTTCACCATCTCTCGCCAACCTGTATACGGGTTGGCGGGAGAGGGACCGCATTTTTGGGGATGGAGACCCTTTTCGTTCAAGGATTATGTTTTACAGGAGGTTTATAGACGATTTGCTGTTAGTTTGCTCAAATACTGTAGGTCATTTGGATTCTTTTCTTGATTACTTGAATGACAACTGTCTGAACCTGCAGTTTACTGGGCAGATGAATGGCGAATCAATTTCCTTTTTGGATGTCACACTTTTCAGTGATGAAGGCCACATTCAGTCTAGTATATGCAGAAAATCTAAATTCTGGTAATGCGCTTCTTCGTGCTGACATCCCCATCATGTCACGCGTGGCATTCCTGTAGGTCAGTTTTCTCAGACTGCAGAGATTATGCAGTACTGTAGAGATGATGATTTTCAGAAGGAAAAAAGGAGTATGAATAATAGATTTTTGAAGAGAAGTTATGGTGAGAATATGCTTTATAGGGCTATCAACATTGCAGAGGGTACAGAGAGAAACTCCTGTGTGATAAAATGCCTAGACGAGGAAGCATTAATATTCCAGTGTTCTGAACCCCTTTTAGTCTCGAATTTCGAAAAATCAGAAATATCTTGACACAACATATTTCCATCCTCTTTGAGGACGACATTTTTGCCAAGGTTTTGTCAGGAGGTTTTAAAGCAGTATCTCGTCGGCCCCCCTCTTTAAGTAACTCATTGTAACGGGAGTCACTTTTGGGCACAGAGTGACCAAGAAAAGAATGAACCCTGAGAATATGATTGGATTACTTCAAATGGGACAGTAATATTCATTAACAATATCTCTCAAGAAATATGAAGATTTTATCCCCTGTGCACTGTGAGGTCTATGGCCAGGAAGTATAACTCCTAATATGGGCATTCCAGGAAGTTCAATGTAAGAGACCGACCGTCTATTGCTTAACGATGTTGCTTTTGTCTGGATAAGTAAATCGTGTTAGACTTGTCTGAGGCAGTTTTCCCTTCACTTATTATTAAGTGTGCTAATGAACTCACCTGTTGTCCCCTAGGGGAGGTATTGACACTCAGAATAATGTGTATTGGGGGCTCATTATGTAACCATTGTGTGATGTTGTGGGTGGATCTGGGTCATTGTCCATGTGGCGCCTGCAGAATTCTCAAGTGTATAAAAAGCACCTGCATTCCTTTTAATAAATAGTCTGATTCCTGTTTGACCCTCCATACAGAGCCTCGTCTCGTACTTAAGGGGAAGAAGTATTCATATGGGTTTCTCGTTCGGCTGATTGGAGTGTTCGGTAGTTACCTTGTGTTCGGAAATGGAATGTCCTAAACAGCTTTAACCCCTTTCATACTCGGGGTGTCCTTACAATTGGTGGCAAGCAGCAGGATGATTCCCACAACCCAGAAGGATAGCTACAAGAGGACACAGGCCAATGGAAGCACAGTATGACTGGCTAAAGCACTCGACCCTTACTGGAGAACCGGGGCATACCGGCCAACACCAGTAAGAAGAGGGACATTATCGCAGAACTAGTCGAAATGGATAGAGCCGAAAGACCAAACATACCCGAAAGGCCCAGTGTAACAGACAGGACACATGAAGAGGCAAGTTTTGATCGGGCTGTTAACATAAGACTGGCACATTATGGCCCTAACCCTACAGCGGAGATCATAGACCGAGTTATAGAGGCTGTGGAGGCAAATTGGCTACAGCAAAGAGGTGCTGCAGCAGCAGGAGTCACAGCAGCACCAAATGAAAGGAGAAAGGTACATTTTGCTGCTTTAAAAAATTTAATCGAAACAGAAGGGGAGATTGATGGGTACCTTGCCGATTTTGAACGGCAATGTGCCCTATACCGGGTTCCCACAGATGAATGGGTTACTATTTTGTCTAGGAAATTGTCCGGCCGGGCCAGTGAAGCATTCAGGACCATCTCAGACGAAGAGATTATGAACTATGGGCTGGTAAAAGAAGCACTTTTGACCAGGTATGCCGTCACACTGGAGTCATACCGGAGGTGGTTCCGAGAGACGAGCAAGCAGACTGGAGACTCATATACCGAGTGGGCATGTCGCATACACCGCACGGCATCCCACTGGGACGCTGGATGCCAAGCAGTATCCAGGGAAGAGGTGCTGCAGCTATTCCTGCTGGAGCACTTCTTTGACAAGCTGTCCCCAGAAGTCAGAGAGTGGGTCCGGGACCGAAAACCTTTCACCTTGCCTGAAGCAGCTCGCCTGGCGGACAAATACACAGACGTCCGCAAACTGTGGTCAAGACAACAGCCCGAGTGGATTATCGATCAGCGGCGCCCCCTCCAGCTGGTGCCTACCAACCACAGTCGCACCTTCAGCGGCCACTTATTCTCAGCAGCCCAGGTTCAACTCCCAGGACTACTCACAACCCATCAGGTGTTTCAGGTGTAAACAGCTAGGGCACAAAAAGCCAGACTGTCTGTTGAATCCAGCCAGGCAGTCCCAGTCATGGAGAAAGCCAGCAGGGGGGAATCCCTGCACATCCATGCCTGCGGCTCACTGCGTTGAGGAGGAAGAACATTGGGGCTTCCTGCACGAGGCTGATCCAGTACAAGCAGCTAACCAGGACAACAGGCAGCAACACAGGCAGACTGTCCGTGTTAATGGAAATGTAGCCAATGGCCTACGTGATACTGGTGCCACCATGACCCTACTACAGAAGAACCTCATCCTAGAGAGCCAACACACCGGAGACACTGTAGCCATAAGAGTAGCAGGAGACACTGTTTTCCGGCTACCCATTGCCCGTGTTCATCTGGATTGGGGGGTTGGTTCAGGACACGTGAATGTGGGGGTGATGAAGGATTTGCCAGCAGATGTACTACTGGGGAATGATTTGGCCCCCCTCATTTTTGCTTACGCCCCGATGGGCCCCGCTGAAGCCAACCCAGTACCCGTGCCCAGACCTGACATGTACCTTAGATCAGACTCCCCTAGACTGGGATACCCCAGAGGCATTCGGGTGGGAAACCCGGGAGGACCCGGCCTTACACAAGTAAAGGGCTAAGGCAGGTACTAAGGAAAGGGGAATAGATGGGGAGCTTATGAATGGGTGGGGGATAGACTGTATAGGATCCCTAAGCCATCACCGAGAAGTAAAGCCCCATTCGCAGAAATGACAGCTGGTGGTACCTAAGAAATACCAGCTGGAGATTCTGCGGGCATGATGTACCACTAGCAGGAAATTTAGGGTCCCGTTGCACAGCCCATAGAATTACACAGAATCTCTTCTGGCCCAATTTTAACCAGGATGTGCGACAGTACTGCAAAACGTGTGACACATGTCAACGGGTAGGTAAGCGGGGGGACCACCCTAAGGCCAGACTTGTGTCCATGCCTATTTTTGGAGAGCCCTTTTGCCGCGTAGCCATTGACATTGTGGGTCCCTTGGCCAGGCGTAGTCCATCCGGGAAGAAGTATATTCTCACCGTGGTGGACTACGCCACCCGTTACCCAGAGGCAGTAGCTATGTCCAATATTGAAGCAAAAACAGTAGCTGATGCCCTGGTTAAGATATTTACTAGAGTGGGGTTCCCTAAGGAGATTCTCTCTGACCAGGGAACCCAGTTTACCGCTGTGCTCACCCAGCAGTTGTGGAAGGTGTGCAATATTAAGCCCTTACTGAGCTCACCTTACCACCCCCAGACTAATGGTCTCTGCAAGCTCTTTAAAGGGACCCTCAAGCAAATGCTGAGGACCTTTTCGGACGCTTGCAGAGACTGGGAGAGATTCCTGCCTCACCTGTTATTTGCGTACAGAGAGGTAACCCAGGAATCTACTGGGTTGTCTCCCTTCGAGTTACTCTATGGGAGAAGGGTCTGCGGACCCCTCAATTTCATTAGAGGACACTGGGAGGGAGAGACAGAGCATGAGGGGACCCCCATAGTGCCCTGTGTTCTGGAACTCAGGGACCACATGGAGCAACTTTCTCTGATGGTAAGGGAGAATCTCCAGGCGGCCCAGGGGAGACAGAAGAGATGGTACGATCAGGGGGCCCGACAGCGTATGTTCCAGGTTGGGCAGAAGGTCTTAGTGCTCAAGCCTGTGAAGACCGACAAGATGCAGGCATCTTGGCAGGGCCCGTATAAAGTAGTAGCCCAGGTATGTGATAGTACCTATTTTATTGCCAGCTGTGCACATGAAAGAATCCAGCGAACCTTTCATGTGAACATGCTGAAGGAGTATCAGGAATGGCAGGAGGATGTTGCTGCAGTATGTGCCCCTGCTGCGGACGACTCCGAAAGTTTACCCCTCCCTGACTTACTAGAGAGAGACCCCCAGACTGACCTCATTAGCCTTGTACAGCTAGGGGACCGGTTAATCCCCACAAAGATGGAACAGGCTAACTGGCTTCTGTGGGAGAAATAGGCAACTTTCTCCCAAAAACCTGGCTACACGACCCTGGCTGTGCATAAGTTAGAGACCCCTGGACAAGCACCCTTTCGACAGCCGCCCTACCGTATCCCTGAAGCAGTCTGAGAAGGAGATACAGGAGATGACTCAGTTAGGAGTAATTGAGCCCTCTGACAGCCCTTGGCCATTGCCTGTAGTCCTGGTGCTTAAGAAAGACGGAACTACCCGGTTCTGCGTGGACTACAGGCAACTCAATGAGAAGACCACCACTGACGCCAACCCGATGCCCAGGGTAAACTAACTGCTAGATCGTATAGCCAGGGGACCTTATTTAACTACAATAGACCTGTGTAAGGGCTATTGGCAGATTCCCCTGGCCAAGGATGCTATTCCCAAGTCGGCATTTGTTAAACCGTTTGGCCTGTACCAGTCTGAGGTCATGCCTTATGGGATGAAAAATGCCCCAGCTACCTTCCATTGTATGGTGGATAGGCTCCTCGATGGCTTTTAGGATTTTGCATGTGCATACCTGGATGACATTGCGATCTACAGTGGGTCTTGGGAGGAGCACCTGGTTCACGTAGGAGTGGTTCTGGAAAAGATTTGGGCCGCAGGCCTGACCTTGAAACCAGACAAGTGCCATCTAGGTATGGTGGAGGTGCAGTACCTGGGACACCGAGTAGGGTGTGTGAAGCAGAGATCAGAGCCAGCCAAGGTAGAGGCAGTAGCTAACTGGCCCACACCCTGTACTAAGACCCAGGTATTAGCCTTCTTGGGGACTGCAGGGTACTACTGACGTTTTGTCCCTGATTATAGTGCTATCGCCAAGCCCCTGAATGACCTGACGAAAAAGAATTTACCTAGGCAGGTCCTGTGGTCTCCAGCTTGTGACCAGTAAAACAGGCGCAATGCAACAGAACCTCTGTAAAGTGTTCCTTAATAGTCCAGGGGGGGGGGGCAAGGGTAGAGATAGAGGACCAAAAGCAGGATCCACAAAAAGCTGAGAAGAAACAAGGAGAGGGGCTCCTCTGAATATATATCAATATACCATTTATTATAAAAAAAAAAAAAAAAAATATTGTTTCTTCTCCAGCTTGTGAAGCCGTGTTTCTAGCCCTCAAGCAAGCACTTGTAAATGCCCCTGTCTTGGCTACCCCAGTACCTAACAAACATTTCCTTGTCCACACAGACGCTTCTGTGTTTAGACTGGGGGCTGTGCTGAGCCAAATCGGGGAGGATGGAGGAGTGGAGGATGGAGGAAGTGAGCTATGCGGCAGTGGAGAAGGAGTGCTTGGCCCTGGTCTGGGCCCTTAAAAAGTTGAACCCTTATTTGTACAGACAGGAATTTTCATCAGTCACCGACCACAACCCATTGGTCTGGAGACAGGAGACAATGGCAGGTTGCTGCGGTGGAGCTTAGCCCTGCAACCTTACAATTTTACCATCAGCTACCGACCAAAATGGCAATGCTGATGGGTTGTCCCAGCAAACAGACGTCACTCCAGCCTCCTAGTTCCGGACATCCCCAAGTTGACCCGAGAAGGATCAAGCCGGGTCTGCCGGAGTGTCTCACAAGGAGGGAGCCATGTGACGGGAGTCACTTTTGGGCGCAGGGTGACCAAGAAACGAACGAACCCTGAGAATATGATTGGATTACTTCAAATGGGACAGTAATATTCATTAACAATATCTCTCAAGAAATATGAAGATTTTATCCCCTGTACACTGTGAGGTCTATGGCCAGGAAGTATAACTCCTAATATGGGCTTTCCAGTAAGTTCAATGTTATGTAACCTTTATGTGATGTTGTGGGTGGATCCAGGACATTGTTCATGTGACGCCTGCAGTATTCTCAAGTGTATAAAAAGGGCCTGCATTTGTTTCAATAAAGAGTCTGATTCCTGTTTGACCCTCCGTACAGAGCCTCGTCTCGTACTTGGGGGGAAGAATTATTCATATGGGTTTCTTGTTCGGCTGATTGGAGTGTTCGGTAGCTGCCTTTGTGTTCGGAAATGGAATTTCCTAAACTGCTTTAACCCCTTTCATACTTGGGGTGTCGTTACACTCATTATCACCTAGTGAGTTCAGATCAGCCTCTACAAATAGGACCTGGTTGGATTTCAAGGGGTGTCTTCAAATGTGGCTCTAATAGTTGTCCATGCTGTCCTTGTGTTGCAAAAGGAGATAAATTCCAGTCCACTACTAATAATAGAATGTTTACTATTAAGAGGTTTATCAATGGCAACGCAAGGTATGTGATCTATTTGATCAAATGTAAGGCCTGTAGGGTCCAATACGTAGGTCGCACTACAAGAAGACTGAGAGACCATTTAAATGACCACATTGGGAACACTGACAGGAAACAAGCCACCAATGTAGCCCGACATTTCAATTATGTTCATGGTGGTGACATCAGTCTGCTACAAATACAAGGCATAGAGAAGATCAATACACCCAGCAGGGGGGGAGATAAATTCAGAATCCTGTGTAAGTGGGAAGTATTCTGGATATTTTCTCTTAATACCAGAATTCCCCAGGGGTTGAATTTTGAGTGGGATTTAACCCACTTTTATGACTGATGTATGCTACTGTATTTTGGTAATTTGGAAATTCTTTATTGATTGACATGCAGTGGTTATTTAATTATTTATCTATCAATTTTCTTGTTATTATTATTTTTCCACTACATGTCAATCTTCTGTGTACCTGGTATCTCATCTCTTTTCAATTAAGGAATGTCTGCCTTATCGTATTTGAGTAGTGTGTAACCTTTTTAGATCAGGGGGAGATATTATTCTTTTCCCTCTGTTCTTTGAGGTTGCTATATAGAATAGAATCTTTTTCTGTGTTTTTGTTTTTTGTTTTATAAACATTTTTTCTTATGCCGCATACACACGGGCAGACTTTTCGACCGGACTGAATCCGGCGGACAATCCGACCGTGTGTGGGCTCCATCGGACCTGCAGCGGACTTTTTCGGTCAAAAATCTGACGGACTTTAGATTTGAAACATGTTTCAAATCTTTCCGACGGACTCGAGTCTGGTCGAAAAGTCCGCTTGTCTGTATGCTAGTCCGATGGACAAAAACCGACACTAGGGCAGCTATTAACTACTGGCTATGAACTTCCTTATTTTAGTCCGGTCCTACGTCATCACGTACAAATCCGTCGGACTTTGGTGTGATCGTGTGTAGGCAAGTCCGTTCGTTGGGAAAGTCCATCGGAAGTCCGCCGAAAGTCCATCGGATAGACCGCCGGACCAGTCCGGTCAAAAAGTCTGCCCGTGTGTGCGCTGCAATAAACAGGAGATTTTATTGGTTTGCATTTGCAATAGCTGAGTCCAATTTGATGATTTGCACCTGTGCTGTTATGTGATTTATGTGTTATAGGAGAGACTTTGGCTTTTGACAAAGCACTTTTACAGTAGGTTTCGTGATATCTTTGCTTTCTGAGAGAGCCTTAGGCTGGGCAAACCCTCTATGGGAGACACAAAAACCCATTGTCCTGAGTTACCCAGAGTTTGTGGCTTCCTTTTAAAAGGGTATTTGACGTTCCCGCACGCTCAGCTTCTGCTGCCAAGTGCCTCATGTCCATCAAACAGAGTACGAGAACTGTTGCCGATGACGCCATTGAATTCCGTACTCTGACAGCAGAGGTTGCTTGGAACAATGAGCCTCTCATGGCTGCTTTTTCTCATGGCCTCTCGGATACCATCAAAGATGAGATAGCAGTCCGAGATATACCCACTGAGCTGAAGAAGTTGAACACGTTTGCCATCCTCATAGACTCCAGACTCAGAGAAAGACTATCTTTTAAGGAGTGCTCGCGGTAGCCCCCTGTACATTTGTCTCCGAGCCTTGCAGTCCCACCCTTGCCTCCATCACCTCCCATTCCTCCTGGTACCGAGTCGGTCATTGACGGTGAACCCATGAACTTGGGCTTCACACGTCTCTCTGTGGATGAGAGAACCTTTAGTAGGAGGGAGAGATTGTGCCTTTATTGTGGCCAATAAGTCCTACCCATCCTGGGAACACCCGAAACTTAAGGTCCTGTAGCGGACAGACCTTAGGTGGCGTTGTTTCGTTCCCAGTTGTCCAGAAGGATAAGCCCCTGGCCCCAGTTATCCTTTCTTGGTCTGAGTCGTCTGTCGAGATACAGGCTCTAATCAACTCTGGGGCTGCAGGCCTGTTCATTGATGCTGCCTTTGTATCTAAGCACTTGATTCCGCTGCAGCTTCATGCCACTCCACTTGCCTTTGAGGCACTTGAGACTGTTCCGTTGTCCATGACCGTAGGGGCTCTTCACCATGAGATAATCCAATTCCAAGTAACTTCCTCACCTAAGTTTCCAGTGGTTATTGGATATCCTTGGTTACAGAGGCACAGCCCCTCTTTTGATTTGCTTCATGCTGACGTTCTTTACTTGTCGCCACAATGCAGCAAGACATGTTTTCAAAAGGTGGCTAAGGTGCTGTGCACCTCTTCACTCTCCTCCCTGCCAGATGAGTACCGCAATTTTAGCGATGTCTTTGACAAAGTTCAAGCCAGTAGATTGCCTCCACACCGGTGGTATGATTGCGCAACTGACCTTCAACCTGGTGCCATACCCCCTCGGGGCCAGGTTTACCCTTTGTCGGTCTCCGAGGATAAGAATGGAAAACTGCATTTAATACCAGAACAGGCCATTATGAGTACCTCGTAATGCCATTTGCCCTTTGCAACGCCCTGGGCAATTTTCTAGGAATTTATTAAGGATGTCCTCCGAGATTTGTTGCCGCTATTTGTGGTGGTTTATCTCGACGATATCCTCATATTTTCCAAGTCGCTAGAGAGCCACCACACAGATGTCTGGCGTGTGCTTCAGAAGCTGAGAGAAAACAATCTCTATTGTAAATTGGAGAAGTGCGAGTTCCATCGCGAACAGGTTAAATTCCTGGGTTATGTAATTTCCACTGCTGGTTTTTCGACAGTTCTCATTATTACTGACCATAAGACTCTCACATTTTTGTCTGAGGCTAAACACGATGGGCTCTTTTCTTGTCAAGCTTCAATTACCCGGTACTAAGAATGTAAGAGTTGATGCTTTGTCGCAACAATTTTCCTCCACTTCCAAGTTGGAATCGGTTCCAGTTCCAGTCATTCCTCCTGATTGTATTTTGGCTATGGTTCGCACCAGTCTCACTTCTCCTTTGGGTGACAAGATTCTTGCTGCTCAGATCCATGCTCCTCCTGAGAAACCTTGTGACTGCTGCTTTGGCCCTGAGAGTCTCCGTACTGCCATGCTCCAGACTTACCATTCTCCCAAGGCTGCTGGTCACCCATGTTAGAATCAACTCTTTTGGGCCATTTCTCAACAATTCTGGTAGTCTAAAATTGCCTAGTCTATGTGCTGATGTAGCCGCCTTTGTAGCCGCTTGTTCCTTGTGTGCTCAGAGTAAGACACCACAACATCTTCCAGTGGGCCTCCTACAACCCATACCCAATGGAGAGAGGCCTTGGACCCACCTGTCTATGGATTTCTTTGTGGAGTTACCAAACTCTCAGGGCAACATGGTTATCCTTATGGTGGTTGATCGGTTCTCGAAAATGTCTCATTGCATTCCACTTAAGAAGTTGCCCACATCTAAGGAACTGGCTTCCATTTTTGCTCAGGAGCTCTTTCACTTACATGGGCTACCCAAGGTGATTGTCTCGAACAGGGGTAGACAGTTTGTGTCTTTTGTGAGCCTTTTGTGCACAGTTGGGAATTCAGCTTGCTTTCTCCTCTGTGTATCACCCGCAGTCTAATGGGGCCACAAACCGAGCCAACCAGTCCTTGGAGCAGTTTTTACGTTGCTATATTTCTGAGCATCATAAGAACTGGTCAGACTTTTTCAGAGGCGGCTCTAGGCTTTGTGAGGCCTTAGGCAAATCTAAGACATGAGGCCCCATTCACATCCATAATGGGAAAAATAATTCAAGCGATACAAATTAACTGTATAAATTGCATATATTAAGAGTTTTAAATTCTATGAACTATGAATTCACCGTTTATAGAATTTTCTCTTAACAATTCTTCTTTAATCAAATATATATATTACATATATATTATATATTACACGCATATTTATCCATGGGGCTTGTAGTTTTAAAACAGCTGGAGGGCCGTCTGTTTGAGACCCCTGATTTACATGAAGGTCACATGATACAAGAGACGATCAGAGACTGCAGACATGATACAGGAGATGATCAGAGATTACAGACATGGTACAAGAGATGGTCAGAGACTACAGACATGATGCAGGAGATGATCAGAGACTACAGACATAGTACAGGAGATGATCAGAGACTACAGACATACTACAGGAGATGGTCAGAGACTACAGACATACTACAGGAGATGGTCAGAGACCATGATACAGGAGATGGTCAGAGACTGCAGACATGATACAGGAGATGATCAGAGACTGCAGACATGATACAAGAGACGATAAAGAGACTGCAGACATGATACAAGAGATGATCAGAGACTGCAGACATGATACAGGAGATGGTCAGAGACTGCAGACATGATACAAGAGATGGTCAGAGACTGTGCTGACATACTACAGGAGATGATCAGAGACTGCAGACATACTACAGGAGATGATCAGAGACTGCAGACATGATACAAGAGATGATCAGAGACTGCAGACATGATACAAGAGATGATCAGAGACTGCAGACATGATACAGGAGATGGTCAGAGACTGCAGACATGGTACAAGAGATGGTCAGAGACTGTGCTGACATACTACAGGAGATGATCAGAGACTGCAGACATACTACAGGAGATAATCAGAGACTGCATACATACTACAGGAGATGATCAGAGACTGCAGACATACTACAGGAGATGATCAGAGACTGCAGACATACTACAGGAGATGATCAGAGACTGTGCAGACGTGATACAGGAGATGGTCAGAGACTGCAGAGATGATACAAGAGATGGTTAGAGGCTGCAGCCACTGTGCCCATCAAATGCAGCCACTGTGACCATCAAATGCAGCCACTGTGCCCATCAAATGCAGCCACTGTGACCATCAAATGCAGCCACTGTGTCCATCAAGTGCAGCCACCGTGTCCATCAAGTGCACCCACTGTGCCCATGAAGTGCTCCCACTGTGCCCATCAAATGCAGCCACTGTTCCATCAAGTGCACCCACTGTGCCATCAAATGCAGCCACTGTCCCCATTAAATGCAGCCACAGTGCCCTCAAATGCAGCCACTGTGCCATCAATTGCAGCCACTGTGCCCATAAAATGCAGTCACTGTTCCATCAAGTGCAGCCACTGTGCCCATCAAATGCAGCCACTGTCCCCATCAAATGCAGCCACTGTGCCCATCAAAAGCAGCCACTGTGTCCATCAAAAGCAGCCACTGTGCCCATCAAATTCAGGCACTGTGCCCATGAAGTGCAGCCACTGTTCCATCAAATGCAGCCACTGTGCCCATCAAATGGATGCCACCCCCTTTGTGGCAGACAGCATCTGTTTGATTGGGGGGAGGATATGTGCTAGGGGGGCTTTGGGAGGGGAGAAGATATGTTCTGGGGGGGATAGAGCTGAAATGGGATTGGGGGAATGGATGAAGCCAGAATGGGATCGGTGGATGGATAGAGCTGGGATGGGATCGGGGTGGTAGATGGAGCCGGGAAAGGATTGGGGGGATGGAGGAATCCAGGATGGGATCGAGGGGATGGAGGGAGCTGGGATGGAATGGGGGGATGGAGGGAGCCGGGATGGAATCGGGATGGATGGAGCCAGGATGGGTTCGGGGGATGGATGGAGCCGGGATGGTTTGGGGGGATGGATGGAGCCAGGATGGGTTGGGGGGAATGGATGGGATTGGGGGAATGGATGGAGCCGGGATGAGATCGGGGGAATGGATGGAGCTAGGATTGGATTGGGGGGTGGATGGAGCCGGGATGGGATCAGGGGAAATGGATGGAGCCAGGATGGGATTGGGGGAATGGATGGAGCCGGGATAGGATCGGGAGGATGGATGGAGCCAGGATTGGATTGGGTGGGGTGGATGGAGCTGGGATGGTATGGGGGGTGGATGGAGTTGGCATGGTATGGGGGGATGGGATGGGAATCGTATTGGATCAGGGGAATGGATGGAGCCGGGATGGGATTGGGGTGAATGGAGCTGGGATGGTATGGGGGATGGATGGAGCTGGGATTAGATCGGGGGATGGATAGAGCCGGGATGGGATGGATGGAGCTGGGATGGGATTGGGGTGGATGGAGCCAGGATGGTATGGGGGGATGGATGGAGCTGGGATTGGATCGGGGGATGGATGGACCTGGGATGGGATTGGGGTGGGGTGGATGGAGCCGGGATGGTATGGGGGGATGGATAGAGCTGGGATTGGATCGGGGGATGGATGGACCCGGGATGGGATTGGGGTGGGATGGATGGAGCCGGGATGGGATTGGGGTGGGGTGGATGGAGCCAGGATGGGATTGGGGTGGGGTGGATGGAGCCAGGATTGGATCGGGGGGATGGATGGAGCTGGGATTGGATCGGGGGATGGATGGAGCCAGGATGGGATTGGGGTGGGATGGATAGAGCCGGGATGGGATGGGGGTGGGGTGGATGGAGCTGGGATGGTATGGAGGATGGATGGAGCTGGGATTGGATCAGGGGATAGATGGAGCCGGGATTGGGATGGGATGGATGGAGCTGGGATGGGATTGGGGTGGATGGAGCCAGGATGGTATGGGGGGATGGATGGAGCTGGGATTGGATCGGGGGATGGATGGACCTGGGATGGGATTGGGGTGGGGTGGATGGAGCCGGGATGGTATGGGGGGATGGATAGAGCTGGGATTGGATCGGGGGATGGATGGACCCGGGATGGGATTGGGGTGGGATGGATGGAGCCGGGATGGGATTGGGGTGGGGTGGATGGAGCCAGGATGGGATTGGGGTGGGGTGGATGGAGCCAGGATTGGATCGGGGGGATGGATGGAGCTGGGATTGGATCGGGGGATGGATGGAGCCAGGATGGGATTGGGGTGGGATGGATAGAGCCGGGATGGGATGGGGGTGGGGTGGATGGAGCTGGGATGGTATGGAGGATGGATGGAGCTGGGATTGGATCAGGGGATAGATGGAGCCGGGATTGGGGTGGGGTGGATGGAGCCAGGATGGTATGGGGATGGATGGATATCCTCTCCCCCAAATCACTCCAAGTGAATTCTTTGCTTGTTTCCCCTCCCTCGCCCTCCTCTTCATGCCCTCCTCCCCTCCAAGACTCACTTTTAGATGACAAAGACCTCAGACCAGCGCGCCTCTCGGTACAGTGGTGTGACTCCTGCCTTCCTCCTCCTCCGTGCACAGGAAAACATCACAGCACAGGAGGAGGAGGAGGGGCGTGTTCAGTTCGCTTCACTCCGCAGTGCACTGTGTGTGTGTCAGGCAGCTGGGGAGAGATGCCGGCTGCAATGCACAGTGGAGTGGAGTGGAGCTTGCGGCGTGTGGGAGCGGAGACACCCCACACAAGCCGCGGGCATTGCGGGAATCTGATTTGCCGGGACTCTGGATCGAGAATGCAGAGCAGTCCCGGCGAATCATCAAAGTTGCGGTACGGGCAAATTAGGCGGCCGCGAGGCCCCTTTGGGGGCGAGGCCTAAGCCGACCGCCTAATTTGCCTAATTAGAGAGCCGCCTCTGGACTTTTTACCTTGGATTGAGTTTGCGCAAAATAGTGCCATGAATTCTGCTTCCCGATTGTCCCGATGCATCTCTGTGGTCTTCATTCCACTTGGGTACAAGTCCAGGAGTCCTTGTGACATGCCAATGATAGGTACAGACTCCATGCTGACTGCACCTTCCTACCAGGTTGGGGACAGGGCCTGGCTGTCATCTCGCAACCTCGGACACAGTGTTCCCTCACTGAAGTTGGCACCTCGGTTTATTGGGCCTTTTCGTATTTTCCGCAGGATTAACCCAGTGGCTTACGCTTTAGACCTTCCTTCGAATATGCGTATTTCAAATGTATTTTTCATACCTCCTTATTAAAACCTTTGGTCTGCAACCGCTTCACCATCTCAGTGCCACGTCTTCACCCAGTGCAGGTTGAGAACCATGAGGAGTATGATGTACAGTCCATTTCTGACTCGCATACAGTAACTGGTTCATTGGAAAGGGTACGGTCCGGAGTAATGCTCTTGGGTCTCATCCTCGGATGTACATGCCCCTGTCCTTCTCCGTGCTTTCCATAGAGGTTTTCCCCTCAAACCTGATGGTCCTCTGAGGGGGAGGGGTTGTTGAGGAGGGGGTACTGTCAGGGCAGGGCTCAGCCCTTCCATCTTAGAGCAGGCTGCTCAGCTGTCGGTTAATTGCCAGCTGTAATCTTTCCACAATGACTCACCTGGTGATGATATCCTGCTCATCAGTCCTGATGACTGCTTAAGCTGTTCAGTCCAGATCCTCTCTGCCCAAAAATGCACCGTGGCTGCCCCAGAAATGTGTGAACCGGCTCCATTGAGACATCCAATTCGCATATATTTACCATGCTCCCCTCTGTGCCTGCCATGATGCTGTTGTTGTAAATATTTTTTGACGTTGGAAGCTTTTTACACAATAAAGCTTTTTCCCTTATTTTTGGAGTGCAGTCATTCACTTTGCCTTTTGAATCACTTGCCCAGACCACGGACTGGACCAGCACCAGATCATTAAGGAGGATATCATTATCACCTGGAGCGGTGTTATCTGCCTGTTCATTCCATTGCATATATGTGAACCCAGTATATATGCGAACCCAGCCTTATTGACCTCTGTGCACTGTCCTACTGACTGACCCCTTCCACTGCCCTAATGACTGACACCATCCACTGCCCTACTGACTGACCCCATCCTCTGCCTTACTGACCCGTCCACTGCCCAACTGACTTACCCCATCCTCTGCCCTACATTCTACTAACCTCTGCACAATGCCCTACATACTAGTGACATCTGTACAGTGCCCTACATCCTACTGAACTCTGTACACTGCCCTACATACTACTGATATTTGTACACTACACTACATACAACTGACCTCTGTACACTGACCTACATACTACTGGCTTACTGTAAGTCTACAGCTCTACATACTACTGACTTCTGTACACTTGTCTAAGTACTACTAACCCCTGTACCCCTGTATAATTTCCAAGGAAGGAAATCCCCTCTGTTTACAAAGTCCCTGTTATGAGTGGAGGCACTGCCAACTTTATTATCAAACCCATTCTTTCTCCCAGCCAAGGTTATAGTTTTCTTATTTCATACCTCCTGACTTTTTGAGATGGGAATGAGGGACACCTATTAACAAAAGTATGTAGGCATAGGACACATACCCCACCACTCCCTCTTAAAGGAGGATTATACCAAATAAAAATATTAGTTAAACCCACAAGTGCTTTTTTTTACCTCTACTATTCCTTTATACTGGCTGTTGACATTTACAAATGCAGCAATTTAGAAATTGGATAAAAGGTTTAGCACTGGGAAACACTTTTTTAAAGATAAATAGTACATTTTATATACAACTATATAGATCAGACCAAGATGAGGGACAAATGAGGAGGAAAGAGGGACAAAGGGACTTTGTTCCAAATTGGGGACAGTCCCTAGAAATCAGGGACAGTTGGGAGCTATTTTATTTACCTACAATACACGTTTGGCATAATATCCTGTGTGGGGAGGGCCATTTGTCTTAATAAACCTGACCTTTCCAAAAGAGGGCTACAAAAGACTAACTTAAAACCACGTATTTACCCCAGGTCGCCTATGTAAGACCTATGTAAGATGGGTAGGTTGGAGTCCCCTGAATGTTATAAGTGCCACACTGCTATGGGAAATTTCTTCCATATGATCTGGGATTGCTCCAACATATGTCAGTTCTGGTCCAGTTGTTCTTCCATTATGGAAACGAAACTGGCTTTACTTAATATATGTACCCCTGCCCGGTGTCTTGTGGGTGACATGGATGAGGAGGACTTAGGTGCTGCCCTAAAAATACTGATGCGTTTCTTATTTTTCTATGCAAAAAAGGCAATTGCTATTTGTTGGAAGAAACCGGATGGGCCACTAAGGTCTCAGGAGAGATTGAAACCCACTAGAGAAGGGGATATGATTATCTGAGGTTGTTAATAAGGTATCCTATGATTACTGGGCTTTTATGTCTACATGCCTATCTATGTTGCCTAGAGTGCTGTACTCTTTTTGACCGGTTTTAATCGCCATCTGTTTTTGTTTCAGTTTTTGTTCTTGTTATATTTTCAGTTCTTCTTTGTATACTACTTGGGTGTATATGTACTTATTCTGGGAAAACTTTTCAAACTGAATGATATGTACCCTGTCTGATGATTGTCTGTCCTTTACTGGAAAACGAATAAAATACCTTTAAAATAAAACAAAAAAACTTAAAACCATGTGGGAACACAGAAAATATGTGTATAAAGCAAACAGAGAACACCAGCTCGTAACATGTCAGAAATATGCAGTACATGTAAATCATCTTGTTACCACCGGGTGGTGCCCTTTCTATGCAATTGAAATTTATCTGAGGTAAAATATTACTGCTACAAAAGATAGAAGTCTTGCGAGCCACAATAATCCTATGCTCAGTATACAAGCAGTAACAAGTTGTTATATACCGAGAATATATCAAAGATAAATATCTAGCAGCAGACGCAGTCCACGTACTTATAACCGTGCAGAGAATATACCATAAGAAGATTTGCGTTGCGCTTGATTAAATATCATACGGGGAAATATCCAAAATCACTTGTGAAAATAATGTCACTGCTCACATATAATGTGCATAATTGTGCAAAAAATATATATATAAAAAAGGTTTGCGTTGTGCTTGATTATATATCATACGGGTTAATATCAAATTCTATTGTAAAATTAAAATAATTTATATCACTCACATGCAATATGCATACAATATATATATAAACCTGTGAACAGTTAAAATATGAAGTGCACACATGCACCTTGAATGGTGCTAAAATATAATTGTGCGTAAATTATATATCAAATGTAGTGACAAAACTTGAAAACACATGCAATGCTCTTATAACGTGCAACATGCAAATATCTATTGAAATATTAAACATAAAATGCACACTGCGTTTGTAGAGATGCAATCAACAATTCTCATATTAGTGTCCCAAAATAAAAAGTGCTTCCATATCCATAAGAATCAAAAAACTTCCAAATCCTCCAATGTGCTGAATTCCAGTGCCATAAACAACCGTGATGTGCCTCTGTGCCCCCCCACAGTGGTTGCGCTCACCTTGGAGCGTGTGACACAGTGTTTAAATTGTGTCAAAACACGCTGTGTAGCCACCCCCTGGGCTATGTATGGTTAGCTAGATCGATCTCCACTCTGGGTCAGTTTGGCTCCATAGACATCATTCATAAAAACGAAAAGAGACTATATAGTGTAATCCAATTTAAAGTATTTATTCGAACGACAATTTTCCCACAAAAGGGTTACTCACATTTCCTTGGTGCTATTGTGCACCAAACAATCCAAAGCTCTGAAGGGTATACCGAATGGTCTGCCGCGGGGTATGCGCTTCTCCCGGCTCAGCTGCTCACTGCTCAGCTGTTCGCTGCTCACTCCGTCCTGGCCCCTCCCCTACGTGTGTTCGACACAGGGAGTCACGTGTCTTCATCAGGGGGATATGATTGGACGGGCGCTCTATCGCTTAAGTACTCTCCCGGCGGCCATTATTCCTGAGATCCCAGACAAGTTAATCAACGGCTACACTTCTCTATCTCATGCGTAACGTTAGAATCAGCTCATAACGACAGACGCTGTGTTTAACAAACTGCAAACACTAATAGACCCATTATAGGTTGTAACATTATTAATCCAGGACGGAGCTCAGGACAAAGCAGCATACCGCACCGCATCCCAATATTAAACATGGTCATACAAACAATATACAGTTCAAATGTTCCTATATTAGAGATACATACAATAGATTACCACCCATGGAAACGTTATTGCAATAAAAAAACATAAAAAAACATAATTGCAATATTAACCCATTAAAAATCATATATTAATGCTTATCAATGTGGTATTTAAAAAAACTATATTTATTATTAGAAAAATTAATTAAAAGAAATATTTATTAAAAGAATATATAGAATATATATATAAACCTATATTCGGGGCAAAAATCTCCAATAAATGGTCATCATAAGATAAAGCTCCCCCATTAATAGTGACCAAAAAAAAAAAAAAAAATATTAAAATTTAAATTATGTCAAAGTCTATAGTGAATAATTAAATTAAATACACTACTATACTCCAAATAATTCATTAGTGAGGTAGATAGAAACCTAAAGTGGCAAAATAGGTTACTTAAACCCAAAGGAATATATGCACAAAATTATTATTCAAAAAACCAAAATATTAAAAATGTAATATTAAAATATTACAAATATTAAAAATATTAAAAATTACTGAGAAAACATGTAAGATCGAACTCTTTGTTCAATCCGCCTGGTGATAAAGAGCCGAGCTGGTATATCCACCAGGATTCCCGTTTGCTAATATCCCTAACGTAATTGGAACCCCTCCAATTACGTTTGGGTGCTTCTATCCCCCAAAATTCCATACCCTGCGTGCTTTGATTGTGCACTGTTTTAAAATGTATTGAGAGGTGATGTTTATCATATCCCTTCCGTATGTTTCACACATGTTCCTCCATACGGTCTTTTAAGGCCCTGATGGTGCGACCAACATAAATAAGATTGCAGGGACATTTGATGGCATATACCACCCCTATTGTTTCGCAGGATATAAAATCTTCTATAACATGTAATCGATCTCTCAGGGGGTTAAAAAATTCCTTGACTCTCTTAATATTGGATGGAACCCTAACGCAACTGTAGCACCTCCCACAATCAAAAAAACCTTTTAGGTCCCAAAACATCTTCGGTTTTGGTGTGGGTAGTTCCACTACGTTGTGTACTAACCTATCACGCAAAGAAGGTGCCCTCTTATAAACAATTTTGGGTTTATCGGATAAAAGATCTTTCAGATGGGTATCTTGTTTAAGTACACTCCAATATTTTTTTAAAATTTTCTCTACCTCCCTATTCTGTAAACAGTAATCCAAAACTATACAGGTACCGTCAAATTCATCATTTTCCACAGCAGCACTTTTATCTTTCAATAGATCATCCCTCTTGAGATTCCTCACCACACCTTTTTCTCTTTCTAAAAACTCCTTATGATATCCTTTATCTAAAAACATATTTTCTAGCCTATTAGACTGAATCTCAAAATCGCTTTCAAGGGTGCAGTTTCTCCGCATCCTCATAAACTGGCCCCTAGGGATGTTATCAAGCCATGGTTTGTGGTGGCAGCTCGTAGTAGGAATGTAGGAGTTACGATCTGTGGCCTTAAAAAAGGACCTAGTGATCATACCCTCTGCTGTATTAAGTATCTCCAGATCGAGGAAGTGTATCCGGTCTTTATTTATATCCCAAGTTAGAGAAATATTCCGATCATTATCATTCATGGATTCCAACGACGACATCAATGATTCCATACTCCCTTTCCACATGATTAGAAGATCATCAATAAATCTCTTATACAGCAATATATCTCCAAACTGCTCAACCCGTACTGACTCTTCCTCCCACTTAGCCATATAAAGGTTTGCCACACTAGGGGCGAACTTAGCGCCCATAGCGACACCCTTTACTTGCAGAAAAAACTTATTGTTGTACCAAAAGAAATTGTGATGTAAACAAAAATCCAGGCATTTTAAAATAAATCCACAAAGGCCTTTATCAATCCCTTCCTCCTTATCCAAGGCCCACTCCACGGCTTCCAGGGCACCGTCATGGTCAATGTTGGTGTACAATGATGATACATCTCCAGTAACCATGATTACATCATTCTCCTTAATATGTTCTCTTAATAGTTGGAGGGTGTGCTTCGTGTCTTTAAGAGAAGCCTGCGTCTTCCTCACTAGGGGTTGTAAGTGGAGATCTATGTATTCCCCGAGTCGGAATGTCAAAGACTCGATTCCACTTACGATAGGCCTTCCAGGGGGATTGGAGCTGTCCTTATGAATTTTCTGTAAGTAGTATATTACAGGAATCAAGTATCTAGCCTCTTGCTTATTCAAAAATGTATTATCTACCCCTTGTTTAATAATGAGGTCTAGTTCTTTCTTAAAGACCTTAGAAGGGTCAGCACTTAATGTGTGGTATGTGCTGTTATCACTCAATATCCTGTTCATTTCATCCTTATACTGCTGTAATGAAAGTACCACAATACCCCCTCCTTTATCCGCTGGTCGTATTACTATATCATCTCTCTTCTCTAATGAACTAAAACCTTTCTTAAAATCTCTGTGTTCATATGCCCTTTTAATGGGTAACTGCTCAAGCTCCATCGTGACCAGCTTTTTGAAAAGATCCACATACTTGTTGTCCCCTGGAAGGCCTATCGTAAGTGGAATCGAGTCTTTGACATCCCGACTCGGGGAATTGAGGAAGGAGGAAGGGATTGATAAAGGCCTTTGTGGATTTATTTTAAAATGCCTGGATTTTTGTTTACATCACAATTTCTTTTGGTACAACAATAAGTTTTTTCTGCAAGTAAAGGGTGTCGCTATGGGCGCTAAGTTCGCCCCTAGTGTGGCGAACCTTTATATGGCTAAGTGGGAGGAAGAATCAGTACGGGTTGAGCAGTTTGGAGATATATTGCTGTATAAGAGATTTATTGATGATCTTCTAATCATGTGGAAAGGGAGTATGGAATCATTGATGTCGTTGTTGGAATCCATGAATGATAATGATCGGAATATTTCTCTAACTTGGGATATAAATAAAGACCGGATACACTTCCTCGATCTGGAGATACTTAATACAGCAGAGGGTATGATCACTAGGTCCTTTTTTAAGGCCACAGATCGTAACTCCTACATTCCTACTACGAGCTGCCACCACAAACCATGGCTTGATAACATCCCTAGGGGCCAGTTTATGAGGATGCGGAGAAACTGCACCCTTGAAAGCGATTTTGAGATTCAGTCTAATAGGCTAGAAAATATGTTTTTAGATAAAGGATATCATAAGGAGTTTTTAGAAAGAGAAAAAGGTGTGGTGAGGAATCTCAAGAGGGATGATCTATTGAAAGATAAAAGTGCTGCTGTGGATAATGATGAATTTGACGGTACCTGTATAGTTTTGGATTACTGTTTACAGAATAGGGAGGTAGAGAAAATTTTAAAAAAATATTGGAGTGTACTTAAACAAGATACCCATCTGAAAGATCTTTTATCCGATAAACCCAAAATTGTTTATAAGAGGGCACCTTCTTTGCGTGATAGGTTAGTACACAACGTAGTGGAACTACCCACACCAAAACCGAAGATGTTTTGGGACCTAAAAGGTTTTTTTGGTTGTGGGAGGTGCTACAGTTGCGTTAGGGTTCCATCCAATATTAAGAGAGTCAAGGAATTTTTTAACCCCCTGAGAGATCGATTACATGTTATAGAAGATTTTATATCCTGCGAAACAATAGGGGTGGTATATGCCATCAAATGTCCCTGCAATCTTATTTATGTTGGTCGCACCATCAGGGCCTTAAAAGACCGTATGGAGGAACATGTGCGAAACATACGGAAGGGATATGATAAACATCACCTCTCAATACATTTTAAAACAGTGCACAATCAAAGCACGCAGGGTATGGAATTTTGGGGGATAGAAGCACCCAAACGTAATTGGAGGGGTTCCAATTACGTTAGGGATATTAGCAAACGGGAATCCTGGTGGATATACCAGCTCGGCTCTTTATCACCAGGCGGATTGAACAAAGAGTTCGATCTTACATGTTTTCTCAGTAATTTTTAATATTTTTAATATTTGTAATATTTTAATATTACATTTTTAATATTTTGGTTTTTTGAATAATAATTTTGTGCATATATTCCTTTGGGTTTAAGTAACCTATTTTGCCACTTTAGGTTTCTATCTACCTCACTAATGAATTATTTGGAGTATAGTAGTGTATTTAATTTAATTATTCACTATAGACTTTGACATAATTTAAATTTTAATATTTTTTTTTTTTTTTTTGGTCACTATTAATGGGGGAGCTTTATCTTATGATGACCATTTATTGGAGATTTTTGCCCCGAATATAGGTTTATATATATATTCTATATATTCTTTTAATAAATATTTCTTTTAATTAATTTTTCTAATAATAAATATAGTTTTTTTAAATACCACATTGATAAGCATTAATATATGATTTTTAATGGGTTAATATTGCAATTATGTTTTTTTATGTTTTTTTATGTTTTTTTATTGCAATAACGTTTCCATGGGTGGTAATCTATTGTATGTATCTCTAATATAGGAACATTTGAACTGTATATTGTTTGTATGACCATGTTTAATATTGGGATGCGGTGCGGTATGCTGCTTTGTCCTGAGCTCCGTCCTGGATTAATAATGTTACAACCTTTAATGGGTCTATTAGTGTTTGCAGTTTGTTAAACACAGCGTCTGTCGTTATGAGCTGATTCTAACGTTACGCATGAGATAGAGAAGTGTAGCCCGTTGATTAACTTGTCTGGGATCTCAGGAATAATGGCCGCCGGGAGAGTACTTAAGCGATAGAGCGCCCGTCCAATCATATCCCCCTGATGAAGACACGTGACTCCCTGTGTCGAACACGCGTAGGGGAGGGGCCAGAACGGAGTGAGCAGCGAACAGCTGAGCAGTGAGCAGCTGAGCCGGGAGAAGCGCATACCCCGCGGCAGACCATTCGGTATACCCTTCAGAGCTTTGGATTGTTTGGTGCACAATAGCACCAAGGAAATGTGAGTAACCCTTTTGTGGGAAAATTGTCGTTCGAATACTTTAAATTGGATTACACTATATAGTCTCTTTTCGTTTTTATGAATGATGTCTATGGAGCCAAACTGACCCAGAGTGGAGATCGATCTAGCTAACCATACATAGCCCAAGGGGTGGCTACACAGCGTGTTTTGACACAATTTAAACACTGTGTCACACGCTCCAAGGTGAGCGCAACCACTGTGGGGGGGCACAGAGGCACATCACGGTTGTTTATGGCACTGGAATTCAGCACATTGGAGGATTTGGAAGTTGTTTGATTCTTATGGATATGGAAGCACTTTTTATTTTGGGACACTAATATGAGAATTGTTGATTGCATCTCTACAAACGCAGTGTGCGTTTTATGTTTAATATTTCAATAGATATTTGCATGTTGCACGTTATAAGAGCATTGCATGTTTTTTCAAGTTTTGTCACTACATTTGATATATAATTTACGCACAATTATATTTTAGCACCATTCAAGGTGCATGTGTGCACTTCATATTTTAACTGTTCACAGGTTTATATATATATTGTATGCATATTGCATGTGAGTGATATAAATTATTTTAATTTTACAATAGAATTTGATATTAACCCGTATGATATATAATCAAGCACAACGCAAACCTTTTTTATATATATATTTTTTGCACAATTATGCACATTATATGTGAGCAGTGACATTATTTTCACAAGTGATTTTGGATATTTCCCCGTATGATATTTAATCAAGCGCAACGCAAATCTTCTTATGATAAAATATTACTGCTGTCCCATTTACTGATTTAATGTGGGAAATAGTTGCAGAGTTTTCTGAAGCATAGAATTGTTATTTAACCACTTCAATACCAGACACTTCCCCTTCTTTCTGCCCAGGCCAATTTTCAGCTTTCAGCGCTGTCGCACTTTGAATGACAATTGCATGGTCATGCTACACTGTACCCAAACAATTTTTTTATCATTTTGTTCCCACAAATAGAGTTTTCTTTTGGTGAAATTTGATCACCACTGGGGTTTTTATTTTTTGCGCAACAAATAAAAAAAGACCGAAAAATTTCGAAAAAAAAAAAGTTTTTCTTTGTTTCTGTTATAAAATTTTGTAAATAAGTAAGTTTTCTCCTTCACTGACGGGCACTGATAAGGCGGAACTGATGGGCACTGATGAGGTGGCACCAATGAGGTGGCACTGATGAGGTGGCACTGATGGGCACTAATATACAACACTGATGGGCACTGATAGGCAGCACTGATGGGCACTGATAGGTGGCACTGGTATGCAGCACTGATGGGCATTGATAGGCGGCACTGATAGGCACTCGTAGGTGGCACTGATGGGCACTGATAGGCGGCACTGATAGGTTGCACTGATGGGTACTTATGGGTGTCACTGATGGGTGGCACTGATAGGTGTGCCCTGATGGGCACTGACGGACACTGATGGGTGGCACCGATGGACATTGATAGATGGCACTGATGGACATCACTAATAAGGAGGCACTGGCAGGCATTAGTGTTGGGCACTGACTGGCACCATTTGTGGGCACTGATTGGCACTGATTTTGGACACAGATTGGCATCCCTGGTGGCCATGGGTGACATACCTGGTGGTCATCAGTGGTGGCAATCCCTGGTTATCCTGGTGGCATCCCTGGTGGTCTGAAGTGGGCATCCTGAGGGGGGATTAATCAGTGCAGACCCCCCTGACAGGAGAGCAGCTGATCGGCTCTCCTCTACTTGCGTCTGTCAGGCGAGAGTGAGGAAAAGCCGATACACGCCAGAGGCTCTTTACTGAGATCGGTGTTGCGGTGTGTCAGACTGACGCGCCACACCACCGATCACCGCGCTGCATGCCCCCACGGGCGTGCGCCGGCTGTTATCCTGAAAGACGTCATATGACGGATAACGGAACCACCGCCCGGCCCTCATTTTGCCATAGGCCGGGTGGGAAGTGGGGTACATGAATTGTACCTATAGGTAAGCCTATAATAAGGCTTACCTATAGATACTGTAAATATCTCCTAAACATGCACTGTTTAGGAGATATTTAGTGTACATGCAGCAGGTGACATCACCAGCACATGCGCTCTGAAGGAACGGCCACCCAGGCCATTCCTTCAGAGTCCTTCAAAGTCCTGTGCCTTAAAAAAAAAAAAAATGCTGGCAGTTTACTACCATTTTGATAAAGATCCACCCATTTATGATTTTATTGCATATAAAATGGAAGATTAATTTGATATACAGTACTATGTAAAAGTTTTAGGCAGGTGTGAAAAAAATGCTGTAAAGTAAGAATGCTTTCAAAAATATAAATTTTAATAGTTTAATAAAGTGAGCAAACAGCAAAATCTAAATCAAATCTATAATTGGTGTGACTACCCTTTGGCTTCAAAGCAGCATGAATTCTTACACTTGCACACTTTGTACACTTGCACAAAGTTAGGGATTTTGTAGGATTAGAGTCAGGTGTATGATTAACCAATTATACCAAGCAGGTGCTATTGATCAATCAATTCAATCAATCTATCAGTTTATACATGGAATCAATTATATATATATGTTTAAACACAGTCGTTACCTGAAACAGAAAGAGCTGTGTAGAAGGCTTAAAACTGGGTAGGAACAGTCACACTCTGCCGACAGCCAAAGGTGAGGTTATGAAAGACAGTTTCATGTCACAGGTATGCACCATGGCAAGACTGAGCACAGCAACAAGGCACAAGGTAATTATGCTCCAGCAGAAAGGTCCCTGCAAGGCAAAGATTTAAAAGCAGACTGGGGTTTCAAGTTGTGCTGTTCATGCTCCTTTAAAGGAGCACAAAGAAACGATCGTTGAGGACTGTAGACGCAGTGGTTAGCCAAGGAAACTTAATGCAGCAGATGAAAGACACATCATGCTTACTTCCCCTTGACTTCACAAGATGTATAGCAGTGCCATCAGCACAGAACTAGTGGAAACAAGTGGAACCTAAATACACCCATCTACTGTCTGGAGAAGTCTGGTAAGAAGTGGTCTTCATGGAAAAAGTGTGGCCAAAAAGCCATACCGCCAACTTGGAAACAAGGCTAAGCGACACAACTTTGCACAAAAACATGGGAACTGCGGTGCAGAAAAATGGCAGAAGGTGTTCTGGACTGGACGGAGTCAAAATTTGAAATATTTAGCTGTAGCAGGAGGCAGTTTGTTCACCAAGGGCTGGAGAGGGGTACAACAATGAGTGTCTGCAGGCAACAGTGAATTGGTCGATTTGGTCATAGTCAATATTGTCCCCCAAAAGCTCTCAATAAATGGAGGAAGCCAACCATTCATTAATCCAGCCGTACTAAATTCATAGAACTCTTTTCATTGCTGGAAGCTCTGGTACAGCTTCTATGTATGAGGGAGGGGTGAAAAGGGTGGGCATAGTCAGCACTTTTGACGAATGTCTATGACAGGTCCATTAGCTCATGTCCAATGACGTCGCCCGGAGAGCAAGCCTCTTGTGACATGTGACATGTGACTTCACAAGAGGCGGGCTCTCCGGGTGACGTTATTGGATGGCCACGTCCCATGCCTATATATGAGGCACCAGACAGTGGGGAACATAATGGAGGAAGACAGCTTTGTGACAACACCAGCTTTTTTTTTGTTTGTTTCTTAGCGGGTAATCGGCAGCGGCGAGGAAGAAGAAGAAAACGGCAACGCGAACTAAGAAGAAGACAGCGACGTAAGGAGGAAGAAGAAGGTGGCAAGGAAGAAGACAAGGGCACCGGGAGCGACGACACCGGGAGAGATGGCAGCACAGAGCTAATTTACTAATAAAGGAATTGTCAAAAATTGGCTCTTGTTTTTTTTTACTTTTCACAGCTTTTTTGGTGAATGGGTAAGGGTACGATGTTGACTCCAACCAACATCTTGTGCAACACTGCGTGATGATTTACCCTCTTTACCTACATACTAACAAGCAGATTTAATCTGATGCAGTTGGTAGTGTTTGTAATGAAAATTTGCAGGGCGATTCCATAATTTTTTCCTCAGAGTTGAGTGATTCCATAATTTATTCCCTGTGCTTGTTCTATAAATCTAACTGTTACTGGCCACCACAATTATTTTTCTTGATTTCTTGTAGTGTTTCTTAAAGCCAGAAAGTTGCCATTTGAAATGCCTTTAGTTTTTGGCCATGTCTGTGATCTGCTTTTTTTTCTACAACAATAAACAACTGAAGGAACATCCTCAGGGACTGGTGATTCCATAATTTTTGCCAGGGGTTGTATTAGCCGCAAATTGCCGGGAAAAAGCCCCCGACCTTTTCCAAAAACGCACCAGCCGCAAAACACATAGATGTGAACTAGTACCATAGGAAACCATGTTAAATGGACTGTAGTGCATTTCTGAAAACTGCAAAACACACTAAAAACACATAGGTATGAACGTAGGGTTAAAACAGCCCCAGTACATACTTGTACCATCATTGTAATTGTTTTATACCTTGACCTATTGCATAATAAAAATCGTTTGTAAACAAAAAACAAAAAACAAAAAAACAGCCCCAGTGTTATAGGAGCAAGCTCTGTATAGTAGTATTAAGATTATTAATATACAGGATTCTATAGCACCAACAGTGTGTGCAGTGCTTTACAGTATAATGGGAGACAGTACAGTTACAATACAATTCAATACAAAAAGATTAGAAGGGCCCTGATCTTGAGAACTTACAACTTCAAAGGGAGAGGCAAGTGATATAAAAGGTAATAACTGTGTGGGGATGAGTTGATGGAGAAAGTAAAAGTAGAGTTGTA
Organism: Aquarana catesbeiana; assembly: GCF_042186555.1. Lineage (NCBI taxonomy): Eukaryota > Metazoa > Chordata > Amphibia > Anura > Ranidae > Aquarana > Aquarana catesbeiana. The sequence goes on along the minus strand of NC_133326.1, from coordinate 188,899,126 downwards.
GGGTGGAGGCGGGATAGGCTTCCTGGAAGAGATGAGTTTTCAGACACTGCCTAGTGTATCATAGCTCTATGAGATTGGGGACTTTCCTAATCATCGTACATACTTTACAAAGGTGATGACTGATTGTAATATATCTGGTCTATATATACAGTAAACTAAGTACTCATGTATTTTTTAAATTGTAATCACTTAACAGGTTTCTACATACAGGTACAGAAATTGATTCTTTTTATTGGGTGTATCGTATCTGTTTATTCAGAGTTGGATTTTATTACATTGGTACATAAATTATTTCATCAGAGGCAAAGAGATAGCTTTTCAGTCATTGACAGACAGCACATCATTACTCATCTTATTTAAATTATTAAATGATATTTTAAAAATATATATTTATATATAAATATTGTCTATATACTGAGAGGAGACATGTATCCCCATTATTTGGGTTGTGGCCCCTTTAAAGCAGGTTGAAAATAAGCATTTTTCTAGGGGGAGGGCATTGGTGATCTGGATCAAAAGGAGAGAACTGATTTACAGGTTGGGACTTCAAAACTCTGGTAAGGGGGGGAGGGAGTGACGCTGACGCAGACGCCGGGGGGTGCAGCCTGAGCATGACGGAGTGAGGGGCGGTGTATTGCAGTGGCGCGCTCAAGCAGCAGATTGTGAGCGGGCCGAGCAAGAGACGCCAGGAACGCCAGGAATAGATGCCAGGCACCCAGATATCCGCTCATTACCAAGTACCTCGCAGCAAAGAAAGAGCCAGCCATGTCAGTGGAGGCCGGCGCCGCCTCCCAGCGTGCTGTACGGGCCGCTCAGAGACAGCTAGCGGCTATGGAGGAATCAACCATTATTATTATTATTATTATTATTATTCAGGATTTATATAGCGCCAACAGTTTACGCAGCGCTTTACAATATAAAAAGGGAGACAATACAGTTATAATACAATACCATACAATAGGATTAAGAGGGCCCTGCTCAGAAGAGCTTATAATCTAATAGAACCATCTCAACGTCCTTAAAGAAATCAGCTGGGAACATCCGTACAGAGCTGATGGAGGCCGTTAAAGTGAGCTCCCCAATCATGCCCTGGACCAGGGCTACTACAGAGGCTCAGGTATGCTCTTTTAATACGGGGGAGACGATAGTAATGGCTGGTGGTGGCGAACCGGACATTAGGAAGCTCATACAGGCGCTACCGACCAAAGAGGACATACAAGCCCTGATGAGCGACTTAAAGGCGGCTGTAAGGGAAGAAATGAGCGAAGTAGGTGCCAAGTTAGAGTTAATGGATAAAAGATTGTGTAGCTGTGAGTCCTTGCAATCCTCGGCAGATGCCCGCATTGATCTGTTGGAAAGGAAGTTAAAATCACAACATCAAAAATTGTTAATTTTACAGTTGCAAGCTGAGGACTCTGTGAACAGAAGTAGAAGAAACAATGTACGCATTAAAGGGATCTCAGAAACCATAAAAACACCTGATTTGAGAAAGACAGCAATTGATATCTTTAATAAATATTTGGAGAGCCCCTCTGATAATCATATTGAGCTGGATCGCGTACATAGGAGTCCGGTAGGGCTCATCTCAGATCAAGGGCCCCCCAGAGATGTGTTATGTCGAGTTCACTTTTACAGAGTAAAGGAAGATATAATGAGAGCAGTGTGGCAGAAAGGTGCATTGGAATATGCAGGTCAGGAGGTCCAGGTGTTTCCGGACCTTAGCTGGCAGACGAAGATAAGGAGAAGACTACTGAGGCCACTTCTGGATCAAATACGGGCAAAGGGCGCAACCTATAGATGGGGGTATCCATTGTCATTAACCATAAAAAAGGATGGACGTGCCTTTACCCTGTCGGTTCCAGAGCAATTACCGGACTTATTTAAGTTTCTGGGTTCAGAAGTGGTGGAGGTTCCCGACTGGGTTGACATCTCAATCGATAATACAGGGGGGTATATTCAACAGAAGAAACTGCAGAGGAGAAGGAATTGGGAGAAGGAAGCAGAATAATTGGACTTGGACTTTGGTCTTTAAAGTGGACTTGTCCCCTTTTCTTTTTGAACTTTTTTTTTTTTTTGCTCCCCTCCCCATACAACCCCCCTCATCCTTTCTTTTGTTTTTTGCTTACTAGGGGTTCTCCCACAAGACTCTTATTTACTTTGGTGTGAAGGCGGGAGGAAACCCCGGATAAAGGGACAATAGGATTTAAATTGTTGTTAGTACGAGATACCTCTGCTCTTTTTTTTTTTTTTTTTGCGTAATTCACTTTTTTATGGTTTGCCATGAGGAGGGTGGATTTTTGCTGTGTTTTGGATGATAATCACGTTGTTTTGAGGATACACACGAGGAATGAGATGGGATAGGTGCAGGGGGGGGGGGGGGGGGAGAAAGGGGGGGGTTGGGGATGTGTGGGTTAATGAAGGGGGGGAGGGGGGAAGGTGATCCCTTTTTTTGGGCCGACATGGTGATAATTAAATACAAATGTTGCGGTGATATTCACGAAATGGGGTGGGAAAAGGGTACAAATGAGGGGTAGGACACAAGAAGGAAAAAAGAAAGGGGAAAAAGGAATAAATATATTTTTTTTATGGTTTGCTGTAAGGAGGGTAGATTTTTGCTGTGTTTTGGATGATAATCAGGCTGCTTTTAGGATACACATGTGGAAAGAGATGGGATAGGTGCGGGGGGGGGGGAGGGGGGGATGTGTGGGTTAATGAAGGGGGGGGGGAGGTGATCTCTTTTCTGAGATGACACAGTGATAATTAAATACAAATGTTGCGGTGATATTCATGAAATGGGGTGGTATAAGGGTATAATAAAGGGGTTGAGGGGGGGTCACAGGGGAGGGGATTGGATGGGGGGATAGGGGAGGGAAGAGTGAGAAGCACGGTGTCATTTATCAAGAGTAGAGGGTAGAAAGGAAGTTGGTTAGATAAGTAAGATGGGATGGGGGGGTAGGGGGGGAGGAGGTAAATTATGTTTTATGATTGTAACTGCCAAATAAGTATGGAAACATAAATACAACTGCATAAGGTTACCTTTTTTTTTTATTTATATATATATATATTTTTTTTTTTTCTTGTGCTGTAAAATTGGAGGATATACGGTGGTGTTCTGGTGATTTGTAAATTGTAAATATTTTGGGAATTTTTTTTTCTTAGTTATTTTTACTGGGCGCGCTACTGCTGATATATCTACGCTCAAACTCTGCGTACTCGGGGACACTCCCCAATAATAAACGTCTCCCCTCCGAGTGGAGGAAAGTCGGAGGCATTTTTAGAGTCTAATTTGGGTATTTTGATTTATTTTTTTTTTTTCTCCAACGGCATTGAGGATTCGTGCCGATTGGATTAATCACTTTAGTGGTACAAGGGAATCGGGGAAAGGGGGGGGGTTCCTTTTTTTTATTTTTTTTTCTCTACCTCCTGGGGCTCCTCCTCCTCGCAGCTCCCAGGCGATCGTATAGATATGACCAGAATAAAATTCACCTCATATAATGTTAAGGGACTGAACATCCCGGAGAACGGATTAGATTGCTTGCGGAAGTGGGAAGGTTAAAGACGCAGATCGCTTTTTTCCAGGAGACACACTTTAGAAGAGATAGAATACCAAAACTCGTAAACCATAAATTTCCAGTGGTTTACCACAGTGCATCTTTGAGCGCTAAATCCAATGGTGTTTCTATTATCGTTTCAAAACAGATCCCATGGAAGGAGTTGAAAGTAATTACAGATGAGGAGGGCTGTCTTTTAATTGTAAAGGGACTAATTGGATCGCAGAGGGTTACATTAGTGAACCTATGCCTCCCGAATGAAGATCAGGTTGGATATTTAGAAACTTACCTGCAAATGATACATCAGTATAAGGAAGGTATTCTAGTGATAGGAGGAGATTTAAATCTGACACTGGATCCTCTCTTAGATGCATCCAGGGGAGCATCACACCTCTCATTGACAAAATTACGTAGAGTTAAAAAATTACTAAGTAATTTGCAGGTAATAGATTCTTGGAGGTCGCTTCATGTACAAGATAGGGACTACACTTTTTTTTCGGCAAAACATAAGTCATACACTCGCATTGACTACATCCTGATATCACAGATAGCAATAACATCAATGGTGAGTGCTGACATAGGATCATTTACCTTGTCAGATCATGCTCCGACAAATTGTACACTAGACTTAGGGGAGGAAGAACGCCGCGAGTGGCATTGGAAGATTAATGAGACGTTGTTAAAGGACAAAGAGTATGAACAAAAATTAAGCCAGGAATTGGACTTTTTTTTCCTGACAAACGATTCGGATGAAGTCACCCCAGTCTGTATTTGGGAAACACATAAATGCGTGATGAGAGGAGTCTTGATATCTTTAGGGGCGCATAGGAAAAAAAAGCTCAACGAACAGATAGAGGTTTTACTAAAAAAAATTCGGGAAGTAGAACTAAAACATAAACAATCTCAGACACAGCAATTAGAGGAGAAACTAAGTGGTCTCCGGGAAGATCTGAACTCCCTACTTATTGAACAAGCTAAAGCGAAATTGAAACGGGGTAGGCGGACATTATATGAATTTGGGAATAAACCGAGTAAGATGCTGGCGAAGGTCCTTAAAGATGCCTCAACACAGAAACACTTGTCAGGTATCAAGACACAGAGGGGTGAGGTGGTTAACTCATCGCAGGATAAGGCACAGATTTTTAAGGAGTACTATGAGGGTCTTTACCAACTAGATGGTCACCATTCCCCACAGAGGCGTAAAAATAAACGGGAGAGGGTAAGAGACTACCTATGCAACTCAGAAATGCCAAAGCTGACGGAGGAGATAGCACGGGATCTAGATGTACCAATTTCAATAGAAGAATTTAAGAGAGCAGTAAACCTTCTAAAAGTAGGGAAAGCACCGGGTCCGGATGGATATACCCTGGCGTATTATAAATTTTTCGCGGAGAAATTGGCTCCAAGATTCATATCGGCTTTTAATTCTCTACGGGAGGGACAGAGGTTACCTAGTGAGATATTGATGGCACATATAGCAGTAATCCCGAAGGAGGGAAAGGATCCATCCCAATGTTCCAGTTACCGGCCGATTGCGTTGCTGAATGTGGATTTAAAAATTTTCTCTAAGATTCTGGCGATTAGACTAGAGGAGCATATCCCTGCATTGATACACCCAGATCAAGTGGGATTTACTGCTGGAAGGTAGGGGAGGGAAACACGCAGAGAGTAATTAATGCGATTTATATTGCACAGAGCAGACAGAAACCTTTAATATTGTTTTCAGCTGATGCAGAAAAAGCATTCGATAGAGTTGATTGGATCTTTCTCGAGGCTACCCTACAGCATATTGGACTGGGGGATGGAATGATGAGCTGGTTCTCAAACCTTTACTCAATCCCAAGTGCGAGAGTTAAGGTAAATGACAGATTGTCGGATCCCTTCAGGATACGAAATGGAATGTGTCAGGGTTGCCCCTTATCGCCAATTATCTTTATTCTCACATTGGAGCCTGTTCTAAGGAAAATACGTGCCAATCCCAACATTAATGGTATCAAGACAGAAAGAGAAGAGCATAAGCTGGCAGCCTATGCCGATGATTTGATTTGCTTTGTTACTTCCCCAATTATATCCCTTCCATCTCTCCTAAGGGAGATAAGTAAATATGGGGATTTAGCAAATTATAAGGTGAACTACATCAAATCCGAAGCCATGGGGTTGGAAATGAAGGTACCTGAAATACAACAGATAAAGTCACAATTCAACTTTAGATGGTCAGACTCCCATATAAGTTACTTGGGGACTAAAATTCCTAAGAAGCTTTGTAGAGTGTTTGAATTAAACTATGCCCAGATGTTAAGACAAATTAAACAAGACTTTAGGAGATGGGATAGGGAGACCTTTACCTTGTTTGGAAGGACGAACATTATAAAGATGAACGTGATGCCCAGACTCATTTACTTATTGCAAACCCTGCCAATAAAGATCCCTTCGGGTTTCCTGAAGGATCTTAGATCAAGGTTTCTGAGGTTCATTTGGGCAGGGAAGCCAGCAAGAGTAAGGAGAAATATTTTAGTGCTCCCAAAAGAAAAAGGAGGTATTGGCTTCCCAGACCCAGTGAGATATCAGGAAGCCTCACAGTTAGCTAGAGTGGTGGAATGGTGCGCCTCCGTAAGGAAACCACACGTACAGTTAGAACAAGCGATGGTTAAAATCCCCTTGGAGGGCCTAGCATGGATAGCAAAATCGAAATTACCTATAGCAGTGAAAAAACATCCACTGACAGGCGCAACCATTCGTACTATCAATACGATCTTTAAAAAGACAAACCTTTCACCCCATCCGAGCCCTATGGCCCCGGTGTTGGGTTCACCAGACTTTCAACCTGGCCTATTAGACCGGAGGTATAAGGTATTAAAACAAAGGGGGATAAGCAGGCTCATACACTTTTCTAGGGATAGCTGTTTGATGACACGAGGTGAGATAGAGGGAGAAGTGGCTTCCGATTTAGATTATTTCAGGGCAATGCAGTTAGGTGCCTTTATTCGTTCAAGAATTAAAAATTATCCAATGGTTCGGGATCTATCCTGCTTCGAGCGGATATGTTTAGACGGAGAGAGTATGAGACACTCCCTATCACACTTTTATGAGGTACTAACGAGTCTGGAAGCCCCTCAGGAGCTTAATTTCATTCAAGCTTGGGACAGAGAGATAGGGGTAACGTTCTCTCAAAGACAGAAGGTTAAAATTTTAAAATCTATACATAAAACATCGATTGCTAGCAGGTACCAAGAGGGCAAGAGGGAGGATATAAAATCCTCACTAGGTGGTACAGAACACCTTCTGTTCTACATAAAATATTTCCACAGACTTCAAATATGTGCTGGCGTTGTATGAGAGCGGAGGGCACGATGTTGCACATATTTTGGGATTGCGAGAAGATCAAGGGTTTTTTGGAAATGGTTGAGGAAACGATTAAGGATATCACAGGTGTGTTTCTTGGGAATGATCCGGCTGCATTTCTATTAAATGATGTTCCCTTGTCGGTGGAAAAATATAAGAATTCCTTGCTTAAACACCTTCTCACGGCGGCGAAGGCCTGTATACCGGCCTTGTGGAAGAGTTCAGTCCCTCCGACCAAAATACAGTGGTGGGCCAGAATTATAGAAATCCAACAAATGGAAAATTTGACTTTGATGTTGAAAGAACAAGATGAGAAATACTGGAGGATTTGGACCTCCTTTCTGGACTATATAAGTAGAGAACAGGAGAGGTAGACTATGTGCGATCGAACGGGAAGGAGGAGGGGGTACCCCCTGTTTGGGTTTTTTTTTTTTTTTTTTTTTTTTTTTTGAGGGTGGGGGTTGGTACAAGGGGTATGAAAAGAGAAAAAGGTAAATTATATATGCTGTTCGGGTAGATGAGATTCAGATCCACTTGAAAGAAAATGCATCATGTGGTTATATTACGTTTAAATGGAGATGTAAGAGAGGATATGAAGATTAAGTGAAATGTTTCATGTGGCATGTATTATATGTTATTCAAAAATAAAGAATTTATTAAAAAAAAAAAAAAAAACTCTGGTAAGGGAAGAGTGTTACTGGCGGTGAGCTGCAATTTTGTCTGTATGCCAGAAGCTATTAACTGTTTTTGTAGCACCTAGCATAGGTTACTAGATACAGTTGTGCTCATAAGTTTACATACTTTGGCAGAATTTTTGATTTCTTGGCCAATTTTCAGAGAATATGAATGATAACACAAAAACTTTTCTTTCACTCATGGTTAGTGTTTGGCTGAAGCCATTTATTATCAATCAACTGTGTTTACTCTTTAAATCATAATGAGAACAGAAACTACCCAAATGACCCTGATCAAAAGTTTACATACCCCAGTTCTTTTATACCGTGTATCGCCCCCTTTAACATCAATGACAGCTTGAAGTCTTTTGCCTCTTGACAAAAAGCCTCCAGTTTCTGTAAATTATTGGGCTGTCTTGCAGGAACTGCACGTTTGAGATCTCCCCAGAGTGGCTCAGTGATATTGAGGTCAGGAGACTGAGATGACCACTCCAGAACCTTCACTTTATTCTGCTGTAGCCAATGACAGGTCAACTTGGCATTGCCAAATGCTCAAATACGACCCATGCAAATGTTCCTCCAGTATTTTTTGATAACATACTGCATTCATCTTGCCATCAATTTTGACCAATTTTTCTGTGCCTTTGTAGCTCACACATCCCCAAAACATCAGCAATCCACCTCCGTGTTTCACAGTAGGAATGGTGTACCTAGTACCTTTCATCATAGGCCTTGTTGACTCTTCTGCAAATGTAGCATTTATGGTTGTGGCCAAAAATCTCAATTTTGGTCTCATCACTCCAAATGACTTTGTGCCAGAAGGTTTGAGGCTTGTCTCTGTGCTGTTTGGTGTATTGTAAGCGGGATACTTTGTGGCATTTGCGTAGTAATGGCTTTCTTCTGGTGACTCGACCATGCAGCCCAACTTTCTTCAAGTACCTCCTTATTGTACATCTTGAAACAGCCACACCACATGTTTTGTCAGCTGTGGCTGAAACTTTAGTTGGTCTAACTGACCGTGGTTTGGTTTCAGCAGAACCCCTCATTTTCCACTTCTTGATTAGAGTTTGAACACTGCTTTCTCAATTCCTTGGATATCTTTTTATATCCCTTTCCTGTTTTATACAGTTCAACTACCTTTTCCCACAGATCCTTTGACAATTGTTTTGCTTTCCCCATGACTCAGAATCCAGAAAGGTCAATGCAGCACTGGATGAAAGATGCAAAGGTCTGTCAGGAGTCCAGAAACTCATTGACCTTTTATACACACACACACTAATTACAAGCAAACAGATCACGGGTGAGGATGGTTACCTTTAATAGCCATTCAAACCCCTTTTTGTCAACTTGTGTGCATGTTATCAGGCCAAAATCACCAGGGTATGTAAACTTTTGAGCAGGGTCATTTGGGTAGTTTCTGTGATTATGATTTAAAAAGCGTAAACACAGTTGATTGATAATAAATGGTTTCAGCCAAACACTAACCATGAGTGAAAGAAACGTTTTTGTGTTATCATTCATATTCCCTGAAAAATGGCCAAGAAATCATAAATTCTGCCAGGGTATGTAAACTTATGAGCACAACTGTAAATTTAGTTTTTGGGTCCTTCTGTAATTAAAGGAGCAGTAATCATTTTTCCTGGTCTGTTCAGGGTTTCAAAGGCTGGGAGTTTGATTGCTTCACCCTGCCTCTAGAAAAGTCTTCCAGAGCTTAGGGAGGGAGATGCAAATTAACAGCCTAAATATTTATCATGCTCCAGCCAAAAAAACATAAGACCAACATTGAGATACAAGTACAAGGGAGACTTCCCATATTTACCATTCCCATAGAGGTTCAATTCTGGTGGCTGCTCCCTCATAAAGTGTGTGTTTCCCTCCCATCTAGTCTGTGTATATCATTACAGGCTGATGCCTCATTGGTTGGCATGGCGTGGCTCTGACTGGTGGGCTTCCCTATTCCTGGTTCAGGATTGGCTACATCTCCAATCCCTATAATTTGCATAAGTCAACCCCCTTTAATGCAAATCTTTGGCACCGCCTATTTTGAGTGGGAGACTTAACTTGTAGGTACATGACCTTCAGGAAAGTTAAGTATTGATGATGGCTGACCCTCATTGCATAACTTAACATGCAATGAGGTTGAGAATATGAGACTTGGCCACACCTAAAATAATGGTTTATGTGTAATCTCCTTTAAAATTCTGAACTTTTGGCTTTGCCTTCTGAAATAAAAAACTCTTTGAGAAAAAAAAAACTTTTAAACTCTCCATCTCTACAGTTCACATTTCTGGATCCCAGTATCAGTAGTCATCACTTGTTCTGGATGTAATAAGTGCATAATAAAAATCATAAGAGACAAAGCACCAAAAAAAAAAAAACAAGACGAGAAAAAAAAAACATGAGGATCCTTGTTCTCAACAATCCAATAATAATAGTACGAAAGTCCATAATGCCAATCTGGTTATGTTGCCCTTGATTATTGGAACAGCCTTCCATGGTGATTCCAATTGGATACAGCATACAGTAAAGGCCTTTGGACTAGCTTTCCTGGCTTTCTGAGATTATACTTTATGTGGACAAAGGTAGAGAAAAAAAAATGTGAGTACTTTTAAGACATATGCATTCAAATGAATGCTTATCTTGTCATTCTGAGTATTAAGGACCTGTTATTAGAATTGTTATAGATATACTGCAACATAATAATGAGACCCTTTCCCATTGACACGTTTAACAATTTGAATGGTTACGCCCTTCAGCCAGGTTGTCTGATTTTCATCATTTATCTTTCTTCATCCATTGTCATATGCCTGCAAGTAACTCTGCCCCACCTTCTGCTAAATACCACCGTGTGTGTGTGTGTGTATGACCCTTCAAGTGTCCAGGGGGGATCTTGTTGCCATCGCAACTTACCACTAACTCCTTTCACTGAAACTGTGTTCAGTTATACCAACCCTGATGGGCTAAAACCTTGGCTGGTGCCAAACCTTTGTGCATATGGCTCCGTCCTTGGCTACTGTGTGTAGATACTGTACGAGTCCTGCCTCTAGCAGGCTATGGAAGACGTTATCACTTTAAGAGGTCTCAGTGCAGATTAGGCAGACAAAAATAACTTGATTTCAGAATATGGATGAGTGTGATGTCACCAGTTTCTTGTGGCTTCAGGAACAATCAAACTAAATTACTCTTAAGTACAATTGTACTATACCCCCTGCTATTTGCCAATCATTATGAGTCTCACAAGTCCCAGTATATCTATATGATATTCAAGCAATGCTCTTTGAACTTAGTTATGGCACAAAAAAGAAAACTGACCAACAAAAAAATTGACCAATGACCACATATGATGACTGCCACATATTAGGACTGTAGAGAGGACTGTGTGTCACATATACAAAGAAAATAGTCACATGACTGTTGCTAAACCCTGGTGTTACTGTTACTATTGTCATAGTCGGTAATAGCTACAATGACATAAATTTATATAAAACAATTATCCAATGTCGAAAAAGAGAAAAAAAAAGAAAAAGAACTGTTGGAACTTGGCCCAACCCCAAAATGCTATAGGGAAGCTTTAACCATTTCCAGACCAGCCACAGTTTTACTGTGGTAGAATGGCACGGGTGGGCGAAGCGACGTTATGTTATGGCGGCCGCGACGATCGGATTAGTTTCAGAACCGATCAATCTCCAGGCTCAGGCCAATGGTTTTTGGCCTGGATCTGCTGATCAGTCCCGACGAATGAAATCCTCCCCTACCTGCGTAAGTGTAAACATAGACAAGGGAAGTGATGTCATCTCTCCTCGTGGAATTCTTTTCCATTCCAGAGAGAGGAGAAAGGACATCCAAACATGAGTTACACCAACACTACACTGACACAGTACACATAGGCACATATTTCACCCCCCGATCACGCCCCGATCGCCCCCCCCAGTTAACCCCTTCACTCCCTGTCACTGTGTCCACCAGTGCAGTGTTCATATTTTACTTTGATCACTGTACTGATGTCATTTGTGACACTAATCAGCGTTAGGGTACTTAGTAGTAGCCCCAGATAGGTCTAGGGACCCCCCCAACCTCCCTAGTAAAGGTTTAACCCCTTGATCACCCCGTCACCAGTGATCACTGTATTAGGGTCACGTTGACGCTGGTCAGTTAGTTTTTTTTTTTTTGTAGCGTCAGGGCACCTGCCATATATTACTTAATAAGAGGTTTAACCCCCTGATCACCCGGCTGGTGATATCAGTTAGGTTTTAGGGTAAATTAGGATCTATATCTCCCCAGGCAGCGTCAGATTAGTGCCAGTAGTGCTAACACGCACGCACCATACACCTTAGTAGTATAGTGTCTGAACGGATCAATATCTGATCTGATCAGATCTATACTAGCATCCCCAGTAGTTTAGGGTTTCCAAAAATGCTGTGTTAGCTGGATCAGCCCAGATACCTGCTAGCACCTGCGTTTAGCCCCTCCGCCCAGCCCAGCCCACCCAAGTGCAGTATCAATCGATCACTATCACTTACAAAACACTTAATACTTAACTGCAGCATTCGCAGAGTGAGTCCTGATCCCTGCAAATGCTAATGCCCTGTACACACGGTCGGACATTGATCAGACATTCCGACAACAAAATCCATGGATTTTTTCAGACGGATGTTGGCTCAAACTTGTCTTGCATACACACGGTCACACAAAGTTGTCGGAAAATCCGATCGTTCTGAACGCGGTGATGTAAAACACCTACGTCGGGACTATAAACGGGGCAGTAGCCAATAGCTTTCGTCTCTTAATTTATTCTGAGCATGTGTGACATTTTGTGCGTCGGATTTGTGTACACACGATCGGAATTTCCGACAACAGATTTTGTTGTCGGAAAATTTTATAGCAAGCTCTCAAACTTTGTGTGTCGGAAATTCCTATGGAAAATGTGTGATGGAGCTAACACACATTCGGAATTTCCAACAACAAGGTCCTATCACACATTTTCCATCGGAAAATCCTATCGTGTGTACAGGGCATTACAGTTTTTCTGGTAGCGTTGGAAGCAGTTGCTGACAGTCAGTGCTCTTTTTTCCTGTGAGTCTCACTAGTGTACCAGTAAATTTAAAAGCCAATATGTCCAGTCGAAGGTACACTAGTGAAGAGGCCTACACTTTTCTGAGCATGACAGATGAGAGTGAAGAGGAACTGGCCCATCTGTCAGATTCAGGTTCAGAATACGAACCCGTAGACAGCAGCGGCACCCTGACAGATAGGTTTGACAACGGAGTAGTGGTCCCTACCAAGGTCAGGCGTACCCGACCCCGCTCTTCTGTTGTTGTTGAGATGCAAGAACCGCAGGGCTCTCGTATGGAGCAGAAAGCCAGTACTAGTGCCGCTCATCCTTCTGGTGAACTGGCAAGCACCAACGGCCTAGTACATCTTGGTCGTACATCCAGCACTGCAGTATCACGTGGTGACGTGGCGAGTCCCATAAGTGCAGTTCAAGCTGGTGAGGTGGCTAGCACAACTAGTGTCCCGCAGCCACCAAGAAGACAAAGACAGGCCCATCAAACCCATAGTGCCCTTCCTGCTGCATTTGCCAATCCGAATTGGGGACCCATCACTTCTGCAGCACCCGTACTTCCCTCATTCACTGGCCAACCCAGAATTCAGGTAGAAACAGTTAATTTTACGCCACTTGATTTTTATTCACTGTTTTTCACGGAAGATCTCTATAGATCTATTGTGGGCCAAAGCAATTTGTATGCTGGTCAATTCATTGCCGCTAATCCCCAGTTGACCCTTGCCAGAGATTGGAGACCTATTACAGTCTCCAAATTTAAGACCTTCCTGGGCCTATCGCTCCTCATGGGCATAACTAAAAAAAGTGAGTTGCGGTCATATTGGTCCACTGACCCAATTCACCATATGCCCGTGTTCTCTGCCTCCATGACCAGGACACGATACAAGCAGATCTTGCGGTTCATGCATTTCAATGACAATGAACTCTGTCGTCCTCGGGGTGACCCTGAATAAGATGGGCTCTACAAAATTCGGCCCCCTCATAAACCACTTCAACCAGCAGTTTGCAGCCTTGTTTACTCCCGATCAAGTTGTCTGCGTTGATGAGTCCCTGATTACGTTTTCTGTCCACTTGTCATTTAAACAGTATCTTCCTAGCAAGTGTGCCAGATATGGGGTCAAGATGTATAAGCTCTGTGACAGGGCAACAGGCTATACATATAGTTTTATGGTTTACGAGGGAAGAGATAGTTACATAGAGCCGGAGAACTGCCCAGACTACATAGGGAGTGCTGGTAAGATTGTGTCGGACTTGATGTCACCTTTATTCAGAAAGGGGTACCACTTGTATGTGGACAATTATTACACAAGCGTGCCACTTTTTAGTCACTTGTTTGATCATGGATTTGGTGCATGTGGCACCGTGTGATCTAATCGCCGGGGCTTACCTCAGCAGCTTGTAGATTCCCGTCTTAGGCTGGAGGAGAGAGCCTGCTTGAGATGTAATAATTTGCTCGCTGTGAAGTGGAGGGATAATAAGAATGTTTTCGTTCTGTCCTCCCTTCACGCAGACACGATGGTCCAAATTCCTACGGCGACTGGTGTTGTGGAGAAACCCCTCTGTGTCCACGAATATAACCTTAATATGGGAGAGGTGGACCTCAACGACCAGTTGTTGGCGCCATACCTAATTGCCTGTAAGGCCAGACGCTAGTATAAAAAAGTGTCTGTATACTTTTTTCAATTGGCTCTGCTGAATGCTTATGTGCTATACAAAGCTTCAGGATGAACTGGGTCCTTCCTTAAATTCCAGGAAGAGATCATCACAACCCTTCTGTTTCCAACGGTGCTGTGGCCCAACTTCCCCATCTAAATGCAGTGAGCCGGCTGCATGGAAGGCATTTTCCGCATGTCCTCCCTTGTACCCCTACCCAAAGAAACCCCCAAAGAAGATGTTGTGTCTGTAGAAAGCGTGGTAGACATGAGACACGCTTTTTTTGTCCCTCCTGTCCTGACCAACCTGATCTTTGCATTAGTGACTCTTTCGAACACTACCACACACTATTGGAGTATTAGCCTAGGGTACAGCATTGCACATTCCTAGGCACACTTACACAGGGTCTCGAAAGATGAGATGGCCATCACATTTTGAGAGACCCTAATCTGGAACGTTTACAGTTTATATAAAAGTGCAAAAAAAAAGAAAAACACAGAAAAACACAATAAAAAAGAGTCAAAAAATAGTTGTGGTTTTATTTTCTTCTCTCTCTATTGTTCTCTCTCTTGTATTCTCTCTCTATTGTCCGCTCTATTGTTCGCTCTCTATTCTATAACTATTGTTCTCTCTCTATTGTTAGTGTAATTTTATTTTTACTATGTTTTATTGTATTTGTTTTGCAGGTATGGTATGTCTTACTGTTATACTGTAATGTTACTTTGTTTTATTGTTAACCATCATTTGCTTAGCAGGTACGCCATTCAGCTGCAGCACTGATTTATTCATTTTGGCAGCAACAGCGTTTTCTCCCATGATACGAAAATCAACGACTCAAGCGCTGTAGGAGGGCTGGAAGATGTAGACAATTGTTTACATTTACTCTCTGCAGCCTTCAGCCCACGTGTCAGCTGTTCAACCTCTCCCTGCATGTTTTGGTTGTCTATTGTTGGTAGCATTCAAATTTGTCATAGAGACTTTTAGAGTACCGATATTACTTTTGGCTATTTCTATATCCTCCTTGAGAGACATGTTTTACAACAATAACTGTTGGCAAATGTACCTTATTTTACATTCTATAATCGTTATCAGATATTTGCTTCAGTAACCAGACTTCCACAGTTTGGTACTTTAAGAGAAAACAATGAGAATATTACTGCTTGTAAATTCCCACAGCAAAAACAAACAAACAAACAAACAACTCTCTTGCAGCTCAGTTTAAATGTCCTACACACAAATACTATGCCTTTAGTGGACATACCATTTAAATAAAAAACAAAAACCTGTTGAACCTTTTCAACAAAACAACCAAGACCACACTCTTTCAGTGTCTTTCCAATAAAACACATATGTACTCACCATACAGCACACTCAAACAATGGTTAGAGAGAGCAGTGGAAGCCGTCCTGTTAAACTGCTGTATGGTCTTGGCCACCGTGTTGTAGCTCAGTTTCAGGGTCTTGGCATTCTTCTTATAGCCTAGGCCACCTTTATGCAGAGCAACAATTATTTTTTTCAGATCCTCAGAGAGTTCTTTGCCATGAGGTGCCACGTTGAACTTCCAGTGACCAGTATGTGGGAGTGAGAGCGATAACACCAAATTTAACACACCTGCTCCCCATTCACACCTGAGACCTTGTAACACCGAGTCATGTGACACCTGGAAGGGAAAATGGCTAATTGGGCCCAATTTGGACATTTTCACTTAAGGGTGTACTCACTTTTGTTGCCAGCAGTTTAGACATTAACGGCTGTGTGTTGAGTTATTTTGAGAGGACAGAAAAATTACACTGTTATACAAACTGTACACCCACTACTTTACATTGTAGCAAAGTGTAATTTCTTTAGTGTTGTCATATGAAAAGATAAATAAAATATTTACAGAAATGTGAGGAGTGTACTCACTTTTGTGAGAAACTTATATATATATATATATATATATATATATATATATATATATATATATATATATATATATATATATATATATATATATATATAGCATGGGATATATCCTTTGCCTACATACTTTGTTCTAAAATTGTCCCTTTTTCCCACCTCAGAAAGAATATTCTAAGTTGGGTAAGGAGCAATAAAACAAGAATATGTTCTATGTAAAAGTTATCATCTTACCAAAAGGAGTGTTGATTTAGGCACCAAAGGTTGTTTGCCTACAGGCCCCGTTGATGAACCTCTGACCGGGTGTTTACCAGTTTTCAATATAATCATAATCAAATGAAAAAATGGGAGGTGCGCTCATGTATACTGCTCAAATATATTTTATTTAAAATGTTAGTTCACTTTTACAGAAAAAATGGAAAGATGAACTAAAAGTGTACTCCCCCTTTTCCCGACCCCTGCTGAACTCTGTGCAGCGCTCTTGGGACAAATCAGAGCAATGCTCTGTGATGGCACTAACCCATCAGAATCACTCTGGTCAATCTCTGATGCGCTGCATAGAGAATAGGGAGAAGAGCAGGAGTTTCAAATTCCCGGACCGCAGGATTGGCTGCGTGTGCACTGACAGCCCAGCATGGGGGGCTGTCAAAGAACTGGGGGGGTACGGTGTTAGTTTACCTTCTGTAAAGGTAAACTAACACTTTAAATGCGAAAAATCTTTCTTCAAACAGTGCTTTCACCTCTTACTGATTTAACAGCATCACAGCTTATAACAAGATGGATGACAATTTAAATTAGAAGCCAGTGTGTGAGGTTAGGTAATTAGTAGCTGTTATGTGTGGCTCGTGTTTCTTAATGCATGCTTCTGACTAATCCTGGATTCAGCCATAAATGAACAGCTGTCCAAAAAGAAACATGTTGATCATGTGTGTAGACAATGTAATGGCTGACTATTTGTTCAAGGACAGTGACCCATTATATACTGAAGAAAAGATGAGGATAATGGGGCCTAAGCTTGCGTGATGAAACACACAAGTCAGTCATGACAGTACCCAATTTTCTCTTCTGTCAGAATGGCGTATGTCGCATGCTTCAATGCTTTATTGTACTTCAATTGAAAAAGTAGAAATGTGTTGGGGAAGACAGGTTTAGCTAAAGTAACCCTGAAAATCATGGAGAATGGCTATATATATATAGCTATATATATAGTTACATAGTTACATAGTAGGTGAGGTTGAAAAAAGACACAAGTCCATCAAGTCCAACCTATGTGTGTGATTATGTGTCAGTATTACATTGTATATCCCTGTATGTTGCGATCATTCAGGTGATTATCTAATAGTTTCTTGAAGCTATCAATGCTCCCCGCTGAGACCACCGCCTGTGGAAGGGAATTCCACATCCTTGCCGCTCTTACAGTAAAGAACCCTCTACGTAGTTTAAGGTTAAACCTCTTTTCTTCTAATTGTAATGATTGGCCACGAGTCTTATTAAACTCTCTTCTGCGAAAAAGTTTTATCCCTATTGTGGGGTCACCAGTACAGTATTTGAAAATTGAAATCATATCCCCTCTCAAGCGTCTCTTCTCCAGAGAGAATAAGTTCAGTGCTTGCAACCTTTCCTCATAACTAAGATCCTCCAGACCCTTTATTAGCTTTGTTGCCCTTCTTTGTACTCGCTCCATTTCCAGTACATGTACAGTAGTATATAGATATAGAGAAAAATGTTAGAGGAAAATCCTGCATCACCGGGGTAGCGGGCATCTCTAAACTTGTACAATGCAGAATTGCTCAAGCTTAGGGCTAAAGTGCCAGTGCCACAGGAAGCGCAAGGCCAAGGAATGTACTCTCCTCTTTTTTTGTCCAAAGATGTCGAGCAAGTGGCGTCCTGTTTTGGTTTAAAAAAAAAAAAAAAAACTAAATTCTTTCCTGAGGCCTCAGTCCTTCCACATGAAGTCGCTCAAAATTATAATCGCAGTAATCCGTCCGGGCTTTTGAATTATTTCAATCCAAATTTCATCAACGTTTTCTAAAGTTTTTCTTTGCAGGCAACCATTTTCAATTCAGATATCTTCTGTTCAGCCTCAGTTCAGGCCCAAGAACCTTTTCATGGGTTATGGACACAATAATCGCTTATCTCCGACAGAAGGGCATACGAGTTTTTCATTACCTGGACGATATGTTAGTTCTCGCTTGCTCCAAGGACCTTTTGGTGCAGCACCGAGACCAAGTCCTGGCCACTATAGCAGAGTTGGATGGATGATAAATACAAAAAGAAAGCCAACCTGTTCCATGTCAGAACCTTGTTTATCTAGGGAGATCATTCGACATGCTTCAGTACAAAATGTTTTCTGGGAAGCCTGACAGCTTGTATTCTGGCAGTGCCATAGGCACAGTGGCACACGAGGAGGTTCCGGAGTTGCCTTCTGAGCCAGTGGCTTCGGGGATCTCTACATCAGAAGGTCTATATTCTGCTCTTTATTCAAGATGATTTGCGGTGGTGGAGCCAGGGGGTTAAGCTTTCCCGGGACAAGCCCATCAACCCAGTGAGCTGGGTCATCATCACATCAGATGCGAGTCTTCGGGGTTGGGGTGCTCATTGCCAAGGCCTGTGAACTCAGGGAACTTGGAACTCTCAGCTCCCATGTTCTTCCAATCTGCTAGAATCGTGCAGCCAGGGAAGCCCTAAAAGCATTTCTTCCCATCAATTAAGACAACAAAGTCAGACTTCTAATGGACAACAAGGCTGCGGTTTCTTATACGATGAAGCAGAGAAGAGCAAGGTGTCTGCGCTTCTCCAAGTCACATCAGAAATCTTCGAGTTTGCAGAGGTTTATTTGCTGGACCTGTCGGCAACGTACCTTCTGGGTCCTTAAAACACCCTAACACAGGGGTCATCAACTCCCGGGCCGCGGCTCACTACGTGGGCCGTGGCCTTTCATGCTGCCCGCCCACGGGTGTGGGCGGCATGAAAGAGCCAGGGCGGCCGGCATAAGAGAGCCAGGCGGGCGGCATGAGACAGCTGAGCGGCCGGCATATGAGAGCCGGGTGGATGGAAGAAGCAAGCGGGCGGGCAAGCAGAGATGACATCATCCCTCTCCGCCCCCCGAATCACCGCTCTTCTGCCCTCATAGCCGGTTGTCAGGGCTGGGTTCAGCCCTTACTTCTCTGAGCTGGCCGCTCAGCTGTCGGCTAATTGCCAGCTCCCATCTCTCTCCACTGTTACTCAGCTGTTGATGATATCCTGCTCGTCAGTCCTGCCTACGTAAGCCGTCCAGTCCAGAGGATCTCTGCCTTCGCCTTGGTCAACATCACAGAGACAATCCTGTGTTCCTGTTTAAAGACTTGCTTTGCTGACTTCCCTTCTGACTCCTGATCCTGCTTGCTGTTACACTACATTGATCCCTGACTTCTGGCTTGGCTGACTATCTGTTCTTGTTACTGAACTTTGGCTATGTTTTGACTATGTTTGTTCTTTTTACTTTTATTATTAAACAAGCATGATTTAACTGTACTTCTGTCTCGATCTGATGTAGATATGGCGCCGTTCCAGACCTGATGGATTCAGGTATATGCTACTCCAGGGCTGTGTTTTGGCCTAGGCCGACAAGGCCTAGGCCTAGGGCGGCACTTTGCGGGGGGCGGCAAAAAAAGCCGCCCCCCGTATAAGAGAAAGTCCCCCCACCCGATTCCCGGCTCCCGTGGCCTCCCCCCGCACACATGCAGCCCACGGCGGCCGCCTTGCTGTAGCGAGTGGCGCTGCTGTGTATGGGCGTGCTTGGCAGAGGGTGGAGGGGCGTGTGTATGGGCGTGCTTAGCAGAGCTCACGCCCCTCCACCCTCTGACAAGCACTCCCATACACAGCAGCGCTGCTCGCTACAGCAAGGTGGCCGCCGTGGGCTGCATGTGTGCGGGGGGCGGCCGCGGGAGCCGGGAATCAGAAAGACGGGTGGGGGGCCGCATGTGACTCATGCCCCCATAAGCGGCCGATGACTGGCGGAGGTGGAGCCTTATGCTCCGCCTACCCTCCTCCACACTGCTTGACCCTTCTCCTCGGCACTGGGGCAGGGTCTGGCAGTGACGTCAGGAAGAGAGAGAGAGGCACAAGGGAACCCCAAAGAACAGCAGGTAAAGTTATTGAATAAATCAATTGATGGGCACAGTGACAGCGTTTGATGGGGCACAGTGACAGCGTTTGATGGGGCACAATGGCTGCGTTTTAAAGGCACAGTGGCTGCAATTGATGGGCACAGTGACTGCAATTGATGGGCACAGTGACTGCAATTGATGGGCACAGTGACAGCGTTTGGTGGGGCACAATGGCTGCGTTTGATGGCACAGTGGCTGCGTTTGGTGGGCACAGTGTCTGCGTTTGGTGGGCACAGTGTCTGCGTTTGGTGGGCACAGTGGCTGCGTTTGATGGAACAGTGGCTGCATTTGATGGGGCACAGTGAGGCTGCAATTGATGTCTTTTTTTTTTAATTTCTTAGTTTGTTTGCACCCCCCCAAAAATTTTGAGCACCAGCCGCCACTGGCATGTGCAAAGTGCTCCATGCATGCTAAAATCAATGCAAACCCTTTAAACAGTCCACATTTAGTTGCAGTCTCCAGGGAGTGGGGAAGGGTACCTGTCAAAAACAGGTACCTGTTCCCCCCTCCCCCCTGAAAGGTGCCAAATGAGCCTAAAAAGAGGAAGGGGTGTGGTTTACAGATGATAGGGTGGGTCTTAAACAGGAAGGGGTGTGGCCTCAGCAGCAAGGGGTGGGTCATATTTAAATTAGGGGGGTGCATGAGTTTAGTCAGGCCTAGGGCAGCACAAAACCTAAATACACCACTGTGCTACTCCCTTTATGGGAAGAAGGTATTGAGCGAGGAAAATATATGGAAATACTGCCTATTCAATGAGTGTCTTCAAGTGCTGCACTGTGCAGTTGTGCATAAAATTCCTACATGTGCATAAAGTCAAGCTGTCCACCTGACTTAATAAAGTGCAATGTGTGCATTAATTTGATCCATAAAATTATATATATATATATATATATATATATATATATATATATATATATATATATATATATATATATATATATATATATATATATCTCCACAAAGATGTAAAATAATATAAAATAATATAAAATAAAGTGCAATATTCATATGATCAAGAACACAAATCAATGGTGTAAATATAAAGTGCTGATGTGAATGAACAGGTGAGCTTATTAATTAATCTATACAGTTGAGTTATAAGGTAAAAACTGTTACCAATACTTACTATAATTTTCCTTTCCTGGCTCTGCCTCATGCCAGTACACACCCTCCCTAGTCCGTCGTGGGATATCTACAGAACACCTGTACCAGGTACTGGTGGCCTTTTATTGATCTACTCAGGGTCAGCATGTCCTATACAGGGTCAAGGGGTGGAGTTGACCCAAGGTTACTGGCATGAGGCAGAGCCAGGAAAGGAAAATTATGTTAAGTATTGGTAAAAATTTTCCGTTATAGAGACAAAGGTTAGAGGATTACATCAATTCCTGGAAAAAATCTACAGTATTGGCGCACAAACAATAAAAACTCTAACAGATATTTTTACCTTTTTTACACCAAATTAAACAATTGTCCAGACTTTGGCTGCAATCCTGTTGACGCTGGGCACAGAGTGCAATGACAATCTCCCAGGCTTACCCATGCTTGGTCATGTGATTCATCTGGTGAAATATGATGAACAGTAGTTAATGCATGGGTAAGTACACTGTGCCATGCACTGGCCCTGTAGTTTTTCCGTCCAGCTCTGCCATGGATAACCCAGGACATCTTCTCTCGGCATACTCTACATCAATGTAGAGTGCTTGGCAAGGGTAAGCAGTATGGGAAGCTCTGGTCAAAAATTTGAGATGGAGTATATTACATTTGTTGTTGTATAGGTCTGCAGAGGAACATTGGTGATTGTCTCATTTAAAGTGATTGTCTTTTTTTAAATGAATTACCTCCAGTATGGTGTCCTCATTTAAATTTGATCTCTAATTCTGCACTCTTCATATTTTAGAGTTACGGTGAGAAAATACTACAGCTTATTACCTTCATTCATAGGATCTCCTAAAGGAATGATGTTGCTACTATTTCTAATAGCACTTGCACATTGTTTCAAGATATGTAAATCTTTGTTTCATTTACTATAAAAGGGTTCCTCCCTTTGCTTAGACATTTTTATTCAGATTCTTAAATAGGTGGCAGGAATTCTTTTTTATCGCTTGGTTTTTGGAATCCTGACAGGTCTCACGTCAAAATGAAGTGCTACCCAAATAAACAAAAATGTTATAACAATAAACATCTTTTTAGCTGTGCATGTACATTATTTCACACTAGAACTAGAACCTTAGAAAACGTAATTATTGCTACTTTATTTTTCAAATGCTGTGTTTTATTACATTTTCAACACCACTCTGAAGCTAAATTGTGAACTGGGTGTTCAAGCTGGCCAGATTTTCATGACAATTGTTAAAATGAAAAAAATAGAATACACTAATCAGCGGCTGCAGCCCATTGGCTGCAGTTGCTGATCAAGAAACAATTTCCAGCATTCCTGTTCTACAGAAGCTGGAGCGGCTACACGTGGATTGAAATTCAGCCAGTCTTTGCTGAACTGGCCAAATTTCCAGCATTCCTGTTCTACAGAAGCTGGAGCGGCTACACGTGGATTGAAATTCAGCCAGTCTTTGCTGAACCGGCCAAATTTAGTTCCATCTATGACAAGTTAATACCTGGTACACACATTTTTTTTTGTTGTTGTTCAACACAGCAGGCTTAACGAAAAAAAAACTGAAAGATCGCTGTACTAACTCAATTATATTAGTGCAGCGGTCTCTCCTGCTGTGCCTTTGTGTTCTGACAGGGGGACCACCCCTGCCAGGACACATTGATCAAAAACAAAAAAATGGAAGAGGGTTATGCCTATGTTATATAATTCCAGGGTGGGTAGTGTGTACAGATATGTGTGACACGTCAGATCACAAACCCATAACTGGAAACAAAGCCAAATACCTGCTGTCAATAAAAAAAAGCAGAAGCAGGTGCGCTCCTCTAGACCATTGCATATATAAGAAAAAGGGAGGACCAGAGGGTCAAGGGACAGGGTCAATCAATGAGGAACACACTGGCTATAATGATAATAAGAAACAATTTATTACAAAATATAATAAAAATAGTTTCCACCCACATAGTAAAAAATCAAACTAACCTCCACCACTAAGAAAGTAACAGTGCAAAAGGACAGATACACCACCTGGTACCCACTACATACATGTCAAATATCCCCATACATGGCAGTAATAAACAACAACCAGCTGAACCCGCATCTCGGAGCAGTGTGGTGGCCTATAAAGGACAACAAAATAACCAATAGGATAATGAAGAGAACAATGCTGGGTGACAGTGATGAAATCACTTGTGAAGAACAGCCTGTATGGAACCTGCCGGTCCTGAAACTGGAGTAAAAAATCACTGGGAGCATACAAAAAAATTGTTCATATGGATATTCTTGTGAGGGGAGCAACTGGCAACAGTTCTATAGTTTGCCGCACTTGTATAGAGATAATAGTCAAATGACACAGTGTAGAGAGCGGCTTGTTTAGAACAAATACAGTGCAGCCAAACATGTACCTTCAGTCTTCTGCCCTCTGTGCTATGCAGTGTGGAGGAGGGGTGGGGGGGGGGGGACAGCTGATCTCAGGATACGGGAACTAGCAGGCCGGGTAGTGGAAGACCTGTGATGTTCCCGGAGTTCCCAGAATTACCTTCAGTAGGATGGCCGCGCCGACCCGATCCCCGGGTCTGTAGTAATCGGCACTTGAAGGAAAAAGTGACTGCGGGGTCCCACAAGCTGATCTCTGAGTGTATCAACGGAGTCGTCAGGCACCGCAGCCGTACGGCGTAGAGAGCAGTTGTCCACGCTGGCTGCACGCCGCTGAAGTGGGACGCTCCACAGAGCCAGCACAGCTGGACATGTAGATGATGGGATGATAGAGTCTCTGATGAGATCGCAGCTGAGAAGGGCGTGAAGAGATAGGAAGACCACAGTTACCCAGTGTAAACAGACATCCTAGGAAGGATTTTCAAACAGCTTGTACTCGGGGGGAAAAAAGCAAACCATGAATAAAGTAGGGGATCATAAATGCAATCCAGGTGGTGACTGTCAAGGAGTGGGGGCGTCTGTCTGACGCGTTTCAATTGGTTGACCGATTTTCTTCAGAGCTGGAGACATAGTGGAGGACATGGACCTAAATAATAAAGTATTTTGTCTGATTGGCTACCATGTAATCCACATGGACTGCCCCCTTAGAAAACATTAACCCTAAAGTACTCAATAAAAAGGTGTACCTCTGACATTACCAATAAATAACACCACACATACTAAAAGCAGATTGGTGAATAAAGTGAATAGGTGAGATATAAAAAGATAGGAATAAAACATGGAAAAGAAGAAGAGGATGAGGGGGGGGGAGAGTGAGCTGTAAAAAGATAAGAATAAAACATGAAATGGAAGAGGAGGAGGGGGGGGGGGGGGAGTGAGGGGAAAGAAGGGGGGGGGAGGGTAAGATATAGGGGGGTATGGAATATATGTACATATTGATTTACATCGTATGTCCGGTTAGCGGAAATCAGACAGAGTTTGTAGAAATATCACTCTGAGTCGCACAATAGATGCGAATCTCAAGGAAAAGTAGGGGGGGCTGCTACCGAACAATACTAGTAGTATGCATATTGAAAAAAGGACCCAGAGGGGGGTTCACGCTCAATCACCAAAGGGTCACAGAGCCTGGGATCGCGTGCTCCCACAGGGAGGGTGGTTAATGTTTCAAGAATACTGCTAAATTGCATTCATTATTCAAGCCTAGGGACACTGGCCATTGGCTGCGAGCGCTGATCGGATGCTAGTTTTCCAGCATGTCCCTTCTACGAAACCCACTCCTTAGACTGGCTTCTGTCAGAAAGACAGCTGTACACATGGTCCGAATGTTGGCCAGTTTCTGCTGAACCGGCCGATATTTGGACCATGTGTACCCAGTGTGGCAGGGCAAGCCTATGCCACAGTCTAAAATGGCAGTCTAGTCCAGATTTTGCAGGAAACAGGCACAATAATGGTGCAGGTGTGTTCTGGGTTCATATTAGAGCCAGGATTAGAGCTCAGTCTCCCACCCTCCCAAGGGGGTCTGTGATTGTAAGGGAGCAGAGAGGTGCATGTCCACCATGCTGTCCAGGAAAGGACAGTCAAAGGCACGAGCCTGTGAAGGAAGAAGCAACAGGGAGCTGCAGGAAAGACAAAGTTAAGCTGACAAAGGTACAGAGTTTTGTGCATGAGCACTGGGACTGTGTGTTAGATGGTCTGGAAGACCAAGATATGAGATCTGAGAAGTAAAGCTGCAAAGAGAGCCACAAGGCTGGTTAGTGGTCTTTTGTCATATTGATGGTGAGAACCCTAACCTGCATGGGCAGACATTTATTTGTGAACTTTTGCTTTCTTTTAAATAAAAGTGGGCAGGAAAAGGCCTGAAACCTACTTTTGGCCTGGAGTACACTCACTGCTTTGCACTACCAGCAAGCTACAAAACCCCCAACTTGTCACACCAGTTAAGCAGAAACAATAATAGACTTACTGTATGTTATTCTGAAGCGGTCTTTTTTTCTTTTTCTTTTATATACTGTATCGTGCCTCTGTAATTTTGCAGTCTCGTGATGGTTTTCTGTATTGGATTTATCTTTTCCAAATAAACAAGAAAAAAGAAAGTAATAAGCATGAAATCTAAAGACAAATAACTTCTTTTTTTCAGGTTCATTAAAAATATGTAAGAAAACAAGATGAAGAATTCTGCAATCGAATAGACTGGCAATCAAGACGTTGGGCACAATAGATTTTACTTTATACGTGATTTAATATATTTATTAATTTGAGCTTTTTAATATCGACTTTTTCATTTAATTACATACAAATATTAAATGAGATCTATACTATTAAATTAGTTAACATATAACTAAATAATGAGCTTAGCAAAGTTGATGTGGTGTAACCCATCCTGGGCCCCAGTTCCAGATATATAGTTGCACGCCAACAAAATCACTCCTATGGCTGGTTCAAATAATTAATATTGATTATATTCACTAGGTAAATGAGCAGGTCTCATCATCAGTGCAGTCAGCAGCCCAGACCTGGTCTTGCAGTGAGGTTAATTACATTATGATATTTCAACAGAAATGTACTCACCTGCCCTCCGTTCAGATTTCTGGTCAGCTTAATGTTCACTCTATAAAAATCAGGCAAACGATCGGCCGGTTTTTCTCGATATTTCACAGCAAGTTGGAACTGAGGATAGAAATAATGTACAAAAATTCTCGCATGACAAAGGCTTTTTTTGTTATTTGTTGTTTCTGATCATGCGCAGTTGTTCATATCTGATACATTATTTCTCGTATGAAAACAGAACACATTAACCGCTTGCCACCAGCGCACACCGATGTACGTCGGCAGAATGGCACTGGCAGGCAATAGGGCGTACAGGTACATCCCCTTTAAGAAGCGGTGTCGCGAGAGCTTGTGCACCGCCGGAGCCACGCGCGCCCGCCGCGGTCTCCGTGACCATGACCGCGGGTCCCGTGGACCTCATGTCCGCCGGGTGCCCGCGATCGCGTGTAAACAAAGCATATTCCCCGTTCTGCCTAGTGACAGGACAGCGATCTACTTGCTCTCTGTGATTGAGAGCAGTGATCACTGTCCTGTGTGTTCAAGCCCAGCCCCCTCACAGTTAGAATCACTCCCTAGGACACAGTTAATCCCTTCACTGCCCCCTAGTGGTTAACCCCTTCACTGCCAGTGTCATTTACACAGTAATCAATGCATTTTTAATCGCACTGATCGCTCTATAAACGACAATGGTCCCAAAAATGTGTCAAAAATGTCCGATGTGTCCGCCATAATGTCGCAGTCCCGATAAAAATCAAGGATCGCCACCATTACTAATAAAAAAAATTACAAATAAAAATGCCATAAACTATCCCCTATTTTGTAGACGCTATAAATTTTGCGCAAACCAATCAAAATACGCTTATTGCGATTTCTTTTAACCAAAATTATGTAGAAGAATACATATCGGCCTAAACTGAGGAAAAAAATTGTTTGTTATATATTTTTGGGTGATATTTATTATAGCAAAAAGTAAAAAATACTGCGTTTTTTTTCAAAATTGTCGCTCTTTTTTTGTTTATGGCACAAAAAATAAAAACCGCACAGGTGATCAAATACCACCAAAAGAAAGCTCTATTTGTGGGAGAAAAAAGACGTCAATTTTGTTTAGGTACAGCATCGCACGACCTCGCTATTGTCAGTTAAAGCGACACAGTGCCGAATCGCAAAAAACACTCTGGTCTTTGAGCAGCCAAATGGTCCGGGGCTGAAATGGTTAAATGAAAATTGTTTATTCTGTTCCTGTATGAGAAAAATTTCCCTTCGGAAATTTTAGTTCGGAAGGTCATAATCGGCTGTCGAAAGTTGTGTACACACTATCAGAAAATCGTACGAACGCTCCTCGGACAAAAAACGATTTTCTTATAGTTTGTACAGTGCTTTAGAGAGAAACGCCAAGGCAGAGTTCTTATATCTGACCCTGTAAACTTCCTGAGCTTGTTCATGCTGATATCAGATGCTGTCTTCTACATAATAAATAACCATAAGTATCAAACACCAAGCCTTTAATTATTTGCATATCACTTAAAGTGGTGGTAAACCCTCACATATACCCAGTGAAGTGACTGGCCTCGGATGATACACAGAGATGAAACAAATCCTCCTACATAAGTTGTACCTGTTTATCTGCTATAGAGGGAGGACTGCACTATACTGTTGTACTGTGTTGTAAAGAGATCCATGTACTGTACTGTATACAGGGAGACCCATTCATTGTGCTGTATACAGAGAGACCCATGCATTGTGCCATATACAGAGAGATCCCTTTCATGGGAAATAGGAAATGGTGGATACTTTTGTCACCATCTATTCTGGGCTCACCTTGCTCTACAGAGGTCTCATAACCTTTCTGGTCTAGGCATGCCTTTTATCCCTGACAGTAAAGCAGAGAGATGAGCAGAGGGTTCCCCCGCTACTGGTTTCTCTATTGTGCTGTATTGGGCTTGGTCTATAAATGGCTAGATCTGCCTCCTACATTGTGTGCAATGTCTACCATTTCCCTCTTATGCTCTGTTGACGTCTTCTGTAGATTTATTCCTGGCCTGCTATTCTCTGCAATCTCTATATTTATGCATCTGTAGCCCCGCGATCTGAAAACACAACGATTCCCATCATATGATGCCCTGTGTATTTGTGTAATCGTAATAATAATAATAATAAAAAATGGTGTGCTAATTCAAGAAGCTATGTAGCAAAAATAGACTGGGTTTTTTTTTTTTTAATTAGGGATAGGCATTCATGCATATTTGTCTATCTTTGCTGCTTAGCTTCTTGAATTAGAGCTCTTCATCACTCTTTCACTTATTATCGCATATTACTGCATTTTTTGGGAGGTTTTTTTAAAATGAGGGATAGTCATTCATGCATATTTGTCTATTTTGCTGCTTATCTTCTTGAATTAGTGCACTTCATCACTGTTTCACAATATTAACGCATATTATCCCATATTACTGCATTTTTAATTTTATTTTTAAATTGGGAATAGTCATTCCTGCATATTTGTCTATTTTTGCTGCCTAGCTTCTTGAATTAGAGCACCGCTTTTTATTATTATTTTTACATATACACAGGGCATCCCATGATGGGAATCGTTGTATTTTCAGATTGAGGGGCAACAGATGCATAAGTACAGAGACTGCAGAAAATAGCCAGCCAATAAAGCTACAGAAGACGTCAACAGAGCGTAAGAGGGAAATGCACACAATGTAGGAGGCAAATGTAGCCATTTATAGACCAAGCCCAATACAACACAATAGAGAAACCAGTAGTGGGGGAACCCTCTGCTCATCTCTATGCTTGACACTGATTTTGACACTAGGTTCACACTGACTGCGGGAATGGAATTGCACAGTTCAGCTGAACTTGCACGATTTGATTCCCGCATGTCAGTCCCGACTTCGGGGGCGAATTGAGAGACACCTGTGCGGATTTCTGCACAGATGTCAATGGAAATTGCACCCCAAAATCGACAAAAGTAGTTCAGAAACTAATTTTGGGGCAAATGCGGCGTTGCACCGATTCGGACACTGCCATTGCTGGCAATTGCCGCCGATTTGGCTTGTGATTTAACAAGTCAAATCGCATGCCAAATCACATCAATGTGAACCAGGGCTTACTGTCAGGGATATAAGGCATGCCTAGACCAGAAAGTGACCTGAGACCTCTGTAGAATGAGGTGACCCCGGTATAAATGGTGACAAAAGCATCCACCTTTTCCTGTTTCCAATGAAAGGGATCTCTCTGTATATAGTACAATGCATGGGCCTCTATGTATACAGCACAATGAATGGATCTCTTTACAACACAGTACAGTGCAGTCATCTCTCTATATACAATGCATGGCTCTCTATATACACCCCTATAGCTGGTGGTATTCTGCATTGTTACTGTATTGCTGGGATTTGTAGTCCTCTCCAGTGGTGAAATTACCAGGTCTCTTGCACTGGGTCTTTGAGGTTTCTATTTCCACCTCTCGTTAAATATACACATTTTCTGCTAAATCTCAGCATATAAACAAGCAAAAATAAAACACTCCAAATTGTGCTACACCAGTGGGATAGTAGGGTTAGTCACTCCTTGATTTCTAGATCCCTGAACTCCATATCAGATTTCATGGTTACCACTCACCTCTCTGCACACCACTACCAAAATGATTCTATGGCTGCCTTAGCACCAATTAAAAGAGAAGTATGTCTTTTTTTTCATACTTACCTAGGTGGATGCAGCATCAGACTGATGCTGCAGCTGTCCCCCCACCATCTCTGCACTGAGAACCGAGCCACCGAACATCGCCAATAGCTTGTTTTTCACAGATCCCAGAAAGGAAAGCTGCTGCCTGTCAGTCAGCATCTCTCCTCTCTGCTTCTCCACGCTCATTGGAGCGCTGAGCTGTGGAGGGGCGGGGAGCGGCCGTCTCAGCTTCTCAGCGGCTCGCTGAGACTGCCATCAATCAAGGCAGCTGGGCGGATCCAGACTTGGGAAATCGGGATGACGTGCCTGATGGCAGTGACGTCAGCAGAGAGCGGACTTCAGACGGCTCACCGCTGAAAACAGGTCACAGGAGTGCAACGCAAATTGCACTCCTGTGATCCAAAGGAGACTCCCAGCCTAAAAAGCTCAGGCTGGACTTCTCCTTTAACCACTTGCCGACCGCCTAACGTATATATACGTCGGCAGAATGGCACGGGCAGGCAGAATCACGTACCTGTATGTGATCTGCCTCCCACGGGCGGGGGGTCCGATCGGACCCCCCCCCGGTGCCAGCGGCGGTCGGCATTTGACTGGGAGCGTCGGGAGGCGAGGGGGAGACCATCCGATCGTGGCCCCCCCCTCACGATCGCTCCCAGCCAATCGGAATCCTCCCCTGCCTGTGTGTAGTTTCACACAGGCAGAGGATGTGATGTCATCTCTCCTCGGCTTGGCAGTTTCCGTCCCAGCGCCGAGGAGAGAAGACATGTAAGTGCACAACACACACACACACACAGTAGAACATGCCAGGCATACTTTACACCCCCGATCCCCCCCCAATCACCCCTCCCCCCGTCACAAACTGACAGCAAGCAGTATTTTTTTTTTTTTTTTTTTCTGATTACTGCATGGTGTCAGTTTGTGACAGTTACAGTGTTAGGGCAGTGAGTATTACCCCCCTTTAGCTCTAGGATACCCCCCTAACCCCCCCTAATAAAGTTTTAACCCCTTGATCACCCCCTGTCACCAGTGTCACTAAGCGATCATTTTTCTGATCGCTGTATTAGTGTCGCTGGTGACGCTAGTTAGGAACGTAAATATTTAGGTTCGCCGTCAGCGTTTTATAGTGACAGGGACCCCCATATACTATCTAATAAATGTTTTAACCCCTTGATTGCCCCCTAGTTAACCCTTTCACCACTGATCACCGTATAACCGTTACGGGTGACGCTGGTTAGTTCGTTTATTTTTTATAGTGTCAGGGGACCCGCCGTTTATTACCGAATAAAGGTTTAGCCCCTGATCGCCCGGCGGTGATATGCGTCGCCCCAGGCAGCGTCAGATTAGCGCCAGTACCGCTAACACCCACGCACGCAGCATACACCTCCCTTAGTGGTATAGTATCTGGACGGATCAATATCTGATCCGATCAGATCTATACTAGTGTCCCCAGCAGTTTAGGGTTCCCAAAAACGCAGTGTTAGCGGGATCAGCCCAGATACCCGCTAGCACCTGCGTTCTTCCCCTCCGCCCGGCCCACCCAAGTGCAGTATCGATCGATCACTGTCACTTACAAAACACTAAACGCATAACTGCAGCGTTCACAGAGTCAGGCCTGATCCCTGCGATCGCTAACAGTTTTCTTGGTAGCGTTTTGGTGAACTGGCAAGCACCAGCCCCAGGCAGCGTCAGGTTAGCGCCAGTACTGCTAACACCCACGCACGCAGCGTACACCTCCCTTAGTGGTATAGTATCTGATCGGATCAATATCTGATCAGATCTATACTAGCGTCCCCAGCAGTTTAGGGTTCCCACAAACGCAGTGTTAGCGGGATCAGCCCAGATACCTGCTAGCACCTGCGTTTTGCCCCTCCACCCGGCCCAGCCCAGCCCACCCAAGTGCAGTATCGATCGATCACTGACACTTACAAAACACTAAACGCATAACTGCAGCGTTCGCAGAGTCAGGCCTGATCCCTGCGATCGCTAACAGTTTTTTTGGTAGCGTTTTGGTGAACTGGCAAGCACCAGCCCCAGGCAGCGTCAGGTTAGCGCCAGTACCGCTAACATCCACGCACGCACCGTACACCTCCCTTAGTGGTATAGTATCTGATCGGATCAATATCTGATCTGATCAGATCTATACTAGCGTCCCCAGCAGTTTAGGGTTCCCACAAACGCAGTGTTAGCGGGATCAGCCCAGATACCTGCTAGCACCTGCGTTTTGCCCCTCCGCCCGGCCCAGCCCAGCCCACCCAAGTGCAGTATCGATCGATCACTGACACTTACAAAACACTAAATGCATAACTGCAGCGTTCGCAGAGTCAGGCCTGATCCCTGCGATCGCTAACAGTTTTTTTGGTAGCGTTTTGGTGAACTGGCAAGCACCAGCAGCCTAGTACACCCCGGTCGTAGTCAAACCAGCACTGCAGTAACACTAGGTGACGTGGCGAGTCCCATAAGTGCAGTTCAAGCTGGTCAGGTGGCAAGCACAAGTAGTGTCCCGCTGCCACCAAAAAGACAAACACAGGCCCGTCGTGTCCATAGTGCCCTTCCTGCTGCATTCGCCAATCCTAATTGGGAACCCACCGCTTCTGCAGAGCCCGTTCTTCCCCCATTCACATCCCCAACCAAATGCAGTCGGCTGCATGAGAGGCATTTTCTTTATGTCCTCCCGAGTACCCCTACCCAGCGAACCCCCCCAAAAAAGATGTTGTGTCTGCAGCAAGCGCGGATATAGGCGTGACACCCGCTATTATTGTCCCTCCTGTCCTGACAATCCTGGTCTTTGCATTGGTGAATGTTTTGAACGCTACCATTCACTAGTTGAGTATTAGCGTAGGGTACAGCATTGCACAGACTAGGCACACTTTCACAGGGTCTCCCAAGATGCCATCGCATTTTGAGAGACCCGAACCTGGAACCGGTTACAGTTATAAAAGTTAGTTACAAAAAAAAAGTGTAAAAAAAAAAAAAAAAACACAAACAAAAATATAAAATAAAAAAAAAATAGTTGTCGTTTTATTGTTCTCTCTCTCTCTATTCTCTCTCTATTGTTCTGCTCTTTTTTACTGTATTCTATTCTGCAATGTTTTATTGTTGTTATGTTTTATCATGCTTGCTTTTCAGATATGCAATTTTTTATACCTTACTGTTTACTGTGCTTTATTGTTAACCATTTTTTTGTCTTCAGGTACGCCATTCACGACTTTGAGTGGTTATACCAGAATGATGCCTGCAGGTTTAGGTATCATCTTGGTATCATTCTTTTCAGCCAGCGATTGGCTTTCATGTAAAAGCAATCCTAGCAGCTAATTAGCCTCTAGACTGCTTTTACAAGCAGTGGGAGGGAATGCCCCCCCCCCCCCAACGTCTTCCGTGTTTTTCTCTGGCTCTCCTGTCTCAACAGGGAACCTGAGAATGCAGCCGGTGATTCAGCCAGCTGACCATAGAGCTGATCAGAGACCAGAGTGGCTCCAAACATCTCTATGGCCTAAGAAACCGGAAGCTACGAGCATTTTATGACTTAGATTTCGCCGGATGTAAACAGCGCCATTGGGAAATTGGGAAAGCATTTTATCACACCGATCTTGGTGTGGTCAGATGCTTTGAGGGCAGAGGAGAAATCTAGGGTCTAATAGACCCCAATTTTTGCAAAAAAGAGTACCTGTCACTACCTATTGCTATGATAGGGGATATTTACATTCCCTGAGATAACAATAAAAATGATTTAAAAAAAAAAAAATGAAAGGAACAGTTTAAAAATAAAAAAATAATAATAATAAAGAAAAAAAAAAAAAAAAAAAAAAAAAAAGCACCCCGTCCCCCCTGCTCTTGCGCTAAGGCGAACGCAAGCGTCGGTCTGGCGTCAAATGTAAACAGCAATTGCACCATGCATGTGAGGTATCACCGCGAACGTCAGATCGAGGGCAGTAATTTTAGCAGTAGATCTCCTCTGTAAATCTAAAGTGGTAACCTGTAAAGGCTTTTAAAGGCTTTTAAAAATGTATTTAGTTTGTCGCCACTGCACGTTTGTGCGCAATTTTAAAGCATGTCATGTTTGGTATCCATGTACTCGGCCTAAGATCATCTTTTTTATTTCATCAAACATTTGGGCAATATAGTGTGTTTTAGTGCATTAAAATTTAAAAAAGTGTGTTTTTTCCCCAAAAAATGTGTTTGAAAAATCGCTGCGCAAATACTGTGTGAAAAAAAAAAATGAAACACCCACCATTTTAATCTGTAGGGCATTTGCTTTAAAAAAATATATAATGTTTGGGGGTTCAAAGTAATTTTCTTGCAAAAAAAAATTATTTTTTTATGTAATCAAAAAGTGTCAGAAAGGGCTTTGTCTTCAAGTGGTTAGAAGAGTGGGTGATGTGTGACATAAGCTTCTAGATGTTGTGCATAAAATGCCAGGACAGTTCAAAACCCCCCCAAATGACCCCATTTTGGAAAGTAGACACCCCAAGCTATTTGCTGAGAGGCATGTCGAGTCCATGGAATATTTTATATTGTGACACAAGTTGCGGGAAAGAGACAATTTTTTATTTTTTTTATTTTTTTTTGCGCAAAGTTGTCACTAAATGATATATTGCTCAAACATGCCATGGGAATATGTGAAATTACACCCCAAAATACATTCTGTTGCTTCTCCTGAGTACGGGGATACCACATGTATGAGACTTTTTGGGAGCCTAGCCGCGTACGGGACCCCGAAAACCAAGCACCGCCTTCAGGCTTTCTAAGGCCGTAAATTTTTGATTTCACTCTTCACTGCCTATCACAGTCTCGGAGGCCATGGAATGCCCAGGTGGCAAAAAACCCCCCCAAATGACCCCATTTTGGAAAGTAGACACCCCAAGCTATTTGATGAGAGGTATAGTGAGTATTTTGCAGACCTCACTTTTTGTCACAAAGTTTTGAAAATTGAAAAAAGAAAAAAAAAATTTTTTTTTCTCGTCTTTCTTTATTTTCAAAAACAAATGAGAGCTGCAAAATACTCACCATGCCTCTCAGCAAATAGCTTGGGGTGTCTACTTTCCAAAATGGGGTCATTTGGGGGGGGTTTGTGCCACCTGGGCATTCCATGGCCTCCGAAACTGTGATAGGTAGTGAGGAGTAAAATCAAAAATGTACGCCCTTAGAAATCCTGAAGGCAGTGATTGGTTTTTGGGGCCCCGTACGCGGCTAGGCTCCCAAAAAATCCCACACATGTGGTATCTCCGTACTCAGGAGAAGCAGCTAAATGTATTTTGGGGTGCAATTCCACATATGCCCATGGCCTGTGTGAGCAATATATCATTTAGTGACAACTTTGTGCAAAAAAAAAAAAAAAATTGTCACTTTCCCGCAACTTGTGTCAAAATATAAAACATTCCATGGACTCAACATGCCTCAAAGCAAATAGCTTGGGGTGTCTACTTTCCAAAATGGGGTCATTTGGGAGGGTTTTATGCCATCTGGGCATTTTATGGCCTTCAAAACTGTGATAGGTAGTGAGGAGTAAAATCAAAAATGTACGCCCTTAGAAATCCTGAAGGCAGTGATTGGTTTTCGAGGCCCCGTACGCGGCTAGGCTCCCAAAAAGTCCCACACATGTGGTATCCCCATACTCAGGAGAAGCAGCTAAATGTATTTTGGGGTGCAATTCCACATATGCCCATGGCCTGTGTGAGCAATATATCATTTAGTGACAACTTTTTTGTAATTTTTTTTTTTTTTTTTTGTCATTATTCAATCACTTGGGACAAAAAAAATGAATATTCAATGGGCTCAACATGCCTCTCAGCAAATTCCTTGGGGTGTCTACTTTCCAAAATGGGGTCATTTGTGGGGGTTTTGTACTGCCCTGCCATTTTAGCACCTCAAGAAACGACATAGGCAGTCATAAATTAAAGGCTGTGTAA
This sequence comes from Aquarana catesbeiana, assembly GCF_042186555.1. Taxonomy (NCBI): domain Eukaryota; kingdom Metazoa; phylum Chordata; class Amphibia; order Anura; family Ranidae; genus Aquarana; species Aquarana catesbeiana. The sequence continues at coordinate 188,863,116 of NC_133326.1, read as the reverse complement.
ATTCCAGAAAATGTACCCTAGTTTGTAGGCGCTATAACTTTTGCGCAAACCAATAAATATACACTTATTGACATTTTTTCTACCAAAGACATGTGGCCGAATACATTTTGGCCTAAATGTATGACTAAAATTGAGTTTATTGGATTTTTTTTAGAACAAAAAGTAGAAAATATCATTTTTTTTCAAAATTTTCGGTCTTTTTCCGTGTATAGTGCAAAAAATAAAAACGGCAGAGGTGATCAAATACCATCAAAAGAAAGCTCTATTTGTGGGAAGAAAAGGACGCAAATTTCGTTTGGGTACAGCATTGCATGACCGCGCAATTAGCAGTTAAAGCGACGCAGTGCCGAATTGTAAAAAGTGCTCTGGTCAGGAAGGGGGTAAAACCTTCCGGGGCTGAAGTGGTTAACCACTTGCCGACCGGGCCATAGCCGAAAGACGGCTACAGCGCGGTCGGCTAGTTCTGGGTGGACGTCCATGGACGTCCTCCCAGAATACTGCTCTCGCGCGCCCCCTGGGGCGCGCACCCGAGAACTTCCGTGACCGCCGGGTCCAGAGGACCCGGCGCATCACGGATCACGGTAAACGGCCGCTGATCGCGGCCGTTTACCATGTGATCGCTCCGTCAAATGACGGAGCGATCACATGTCAACAGACCGGCGTCATGTCATGACGCCGGTTCCTCCCTCCCCTCTCTGTACCGATCGGTACAGTGCGAGGGGAGAGGGGGAGGGATCGGATGGCAGCACCGCTGTGGGCTGCATGTGTAGTGCCCACAGCGGTGCTCAGTGACAATTGCAGTCACATCCATCCCTCCATGCTCAGCCATCCCTGCAATATACCTCGCAATACTCTGCATAATACCCCGCAATACTCTGCAATATACCCTGCACTACTCTGCAATATACCCGACAATACTCTGCAATATACCCGGCACTACTCTGCAATATACCCAGCACTACTCTGCAATATACCCGGCACTACTCTGCAATATACCCGACACTACTCTGCAATATACCCGACACTACTCTGCAATATACCCGACAATACTCTGCAATATACCCGGCACTACTCTGCAATATACCCGGCACTACTCTGCAATATACCCGACACTACTCTGCAATATACCCGACACTACTCTGCAATATACCCGGCACTACTCTGCAATATACCCGGCACTACTCTGCAATATACCCGGCACTACTCTGCAATATACCCGGCACTACTCTGCAATATACCCGACAATACTCTGCAATATACCCGGCACTACTCTGCAATATACCCGGCACTACTCTGCAATATACCCGGCACTACTCTGCAATATACCCGGCACTACTCTGTAATATACCCGGCACTACTCTGCAATATACCCAGCAATATACCCTGCAATATACCCGGCACTACTCTGCAATATACACAGCAATACTCTGCAATATACCCGGCACTACTCTGCAATATACCCCGCAATACTCTGCAATATACCCAGCAATATACCCTGCACTACTCCGCAATACTCCGCAATTTTTAACCAGTTCCCGCCCACAGTCATATGACGTCCTTGACTTTGTGTGGGGATATCTGAATGATGGGTGCAGCTACAGGTATCATTCAGATATCAGCTTTTTTAGCCGGCGATTTCCTACACCATAAGAATGATCATAGCGGCTGTTCCACTGCTTGATCGGTCTTATGGGAGGCGAGAGGGGACACCCCCCTTCCCTCCACCCTCCGCCGGTGCTTCTACCGACTCACCGCTACGATCGAAGCCAAGATCGTTTTTTTTTTTTTTATTTCAGGCTTCCCAGCCTAGAGGTGAGATGTGGGGTCTTATTGACCTCATATCTCACTGTAAAGAGGACCTGTCATGCCATATTCCTATTACATGGGATGTTTACATTCCTTGTAATAGAAATAAAAGTGATCAAAAATTTTTTTGGGGGGGAAAAAGTGTCAAACTAAAATAAATAAAGTAAAATAAACAATAAAAAAAAAAAAAAAAAAATTTTAAAGCGCCCATGTCCGTGTGCTCGCATGCAGAAGCGAACACATACGTAAGTCCCGCCCACATATGAAGACGGTGTTCAAACCACACATGTGAGGTATCACTGCGAACGTTGAAGCGAGAGCAATAATTTTGGCCCTAGACCTCCTCTGTAACTCAAAACATGTAACCAGTAAAAAATTTTAAAGCGTCACCTATGGAGACTTTTAAGTAGTGACGTTTGGCACCATTCCACGAGAGTGTGCAATTTTGAAGGGTGACATGTTAGGTATCTATTTACTCGGCGTAACTTCATCTTTCACATTATGCAAAAACATTGGGCTAACTTTACTGTTTTGTTTTTTTTAAAGCACAAAACTGTTTTTTTTCCCAAAAAAACGCGTTCTAAAAATTGCTGCGCAAATACCGTGCGAGATAAAAAGTTGCAACAACCGCCATTGTATTCTCTAGGGTCTTTGCTTAAAAAATATATATATATAATGTTTTGGGGTTCTATGTAATTTTCTAGCAAATAAATTATTATTTTTACATGTAGGAGAGAAATATAAGAATTGGCCTGGGTTCTCCAGAACGCCTGATGGTGCTCTGTGCATGTTGGGCCTCTGTATGTGGCCACGCTGTGTAAAAGTCTCACGCCGTACTCGGGAGTAATAGCAGAATGTGTTTTGGGGTGTAATTTGTGGTATGCATATGCTGTGTGTGAGAAATGACCTGCTAATATGACAATTTTGTGAAAAAAAAAAAAGAAAAAAAAAATCTTGATTTTGCAAAGAATTGTGGGAAAAGATGACAATTTCAAAAAAACTCATCATGCATCTTTCTAAATACCTTGGAATGTCTTCTTTCCAAAAAGGGGTCATTTGGGAGGTATTTGTACTTTTCTGGCATGTTAGACCCCATTCACACAGGGGCAACACGACTTGCAGGTCGCCTCAGCGAGGCGACCTGCAAACGAATGCCCGGGCGACTTGCAAAACGACTTCTGCATAGAAGTCTATGCAAGTCGTCCCCGAAGTCGTACAGGAACCTTTTTCTAAGTCGGAGCGACTTGCGTCGCTCCCCTTAGAACGGCTCCATAGTACAGAACAGGAGGCGACTTGTCAGGCGACTAGGTCGCCTGACAAGTCGTCCCTGTGTGAATGGGGTCTTAGGGTCTCAAGAAATTAGATAGGCCGTCAGTACTTCAGGTGTGATCAATTTTCAGATATTGGCACCATAGCTTTTGGACTCTCTAACATTCACAAAGACCAAATAATATACACCAAGTTGTACTTATTTTTACCAAAGATATGTAGCAGTATAAATTTTGGCCAAAATTTACGAAGAAAAATTACTAATTTGCTAAATTTTATAACAGAAACAAAGAAAAATTCATTTTTTTACCAAATTTTCAGTCTTTTTTCTTTTATAGCGCAAAAAATAAAAAACCCAACGGTGATTAAATACCACCAAAAGAAAGCTCTATTTGTGTGAAAAAAAGGACAAAAATTTCATATGGTTAAAGTGTTGTATGACTGAGTAATTGTCATTCAAAGTGTGAGAGCACCGAAAGCTGAAAATTGGTCTGGTTAGGAAGGGGGTTTAAGTGCCCAGTGGTCAAGTGGTTAAAGAAAAACTTTACACACAGCAGGGAGAAATTATGAAAATTGAGCCACAGTGGCCCCTGTGGTGGGATGATTATTACACAACATAACTGAACCAGAACTTGCAGCAGACTAGCAGAGAGTGTGCAAAGAAAGTTGATCTGGAGTCATGCAATGCAGATTTGCTGCAATTGTGCAACAAACTGTTGTGAAACCCGGCAAGTCTAGCAATAGCTTAGCAAGTAATCTTCAAACTTGCAGCACAATTACTTGCTATCTGGGTTGTTTCATAGAAACAAATAATTTTTGTATGATAGATGAATTATTGTATGCAATGGCACAGGGTTTATCATTAAACAGTATATGATTGTTGGATTGAATGTATTTCACACGTGTACAGGAATGGATTAGGTTAATAGCAGTGGGTTCACTATCACCAGATTGTGGGATTATAGATTTGCGCTGCTTGCTTCTTTTTTCTTGTCAAAAACAGAGACTTGCATAATTCTGGCTATAGACTTGTGAGGCTCTTGCTGTAGACTCACCACTGAAACTTTGCTCTTGCTAGAGACTTGCTATGCAAATTTGCTACAATTGGAAAAGTGTCAACTAGAACTTGTGCTTCAAGTGCTCTGCAAGTGTACAACTTGCCAGGGAAGATGTGCAGCAAATTAACAAGACTTACAATTCAACACTGCCACAAATGTGTGGCAAGTTATCCTTGCTATCTGGGAAGTGACTTGTGCTAATAGCAGAGGAACAAAGCAACAGAAATTAAACGTAGTCCTAATTAAGACAAGTATACACTAGTGGGATATGTTTTGTTCATATTTCATGTCTAAGGTTTACAACCACTTTAACTACAATGTACTGTTATGTGATACAGTAATGAGCTTGTCATGTGATATTATTTTGCACCCACAGTAGACATCGTCTGTTATCAACATGTCAGGCAGCTGGCAACGCAGCAAGTGACTTCAGGTGATCTCTTGCTTCCAGGTTTAGATTTATTTAGGGCTCATTCACATGGGCAAGAGACATTTGTTTATGTTTTGGGAGCAGCCTGAAGCTGTGTTTAATGGCTAAATTCAGCTTTTGGTAAAAAAAATAATAAATCCACAGAAAAAAAATTGCATTTACAATTTTTCCCACACAAGCCTGGAAAACATTGCACCCATTATCAGTAGATCACAGGTGCAATGCCAGGCTCCAGCAGACTCTCAGTATAGCTTCCTGCCTGTGCTTCCAATACAAGCAGGTAATTACTGAAGTCCAGGAAGATCAATAAACTACAAGAGCGCTCACCAGCACCCTCGCAGTTCATTGAGAACTACAAGCCGTCTGCCACAATGGTAGTTGTAGTTCATTCATTTACAGTACTCTGTTAATGATTGACACGGCTGCATGCACGGCCATGCTGTTTTTAAACTGTGACAACGGATGCAAGGGAGAAGAACCCCTGCCCCCCATGCAGTCGGGGAGTGGCTGGAATATATAATACATTACACCCTAAATATGGGTGGAATGTGTAGCATGCCTTTAATGGTAAACTTATTCTTTAACCACTTCCAGTCAGGGCCAATTCTAACATTCCTATGTAAAAACATATTTTTTTTTGCTAGAACACTACTTAGAACCCCATATCTCCCCCCCGCCGCCTGTAAAAGTAATCCAACGGCTCCATAGCGGCTAGGAATACCTTTACATTGAAGGGAATTGCCGGCTCTAAATAATGATATCTCGATCATTGCTTCCCTTGTGCCCTAAGGATAGGAAGTGGTAATCAGGCTGGAAAAAGAAGAAATACTCTGGTTGGCCGCACGTCTAAAAAAATCACCTTTATTTCTTCATAAAAATACATCTCCACAAGACATAACAGGGGAATACAGTGTCCTAACACTGAAAAGCAGCTCCACTGAATACAGTGAGCCCGAACTAAATTTACCTAACTTAGCTCCTATCCAAGAGGGTGCTATAATGGTAAAGAGCCAACAAATTCATTGACTATTTATACACAGACTCTAATTGTGATTTAAAAAGCCACAAATGTGGGAAATTACCCTTTAATTGCCATTTTAACCTGTGTGTGCCACCTTCTGTGGCTGTACAAAGGCCAAACATTCCAGGGTATATAAACTTTTTATCAGGGCCATTTGGGTGATTTCTGTTATCATTATAATTTAAAAAGGATCCAAAAAAACTATGTGATAATAGATGGCTTCATGTGATTGCTAATCTTAAATAAAAGACAGTTTTTAGGCACGATCAGTCATATTTTCTATAATACCCCTTCCCGCTGACCGTACGCACATATGCGGCTTTGGCTTTAAGGGGATATACCAGGATGATGCCTGCAGAGTGAGACTGGAAATGGCTTCCTTCCAGTCTCCTTTGTGTAAACATGGAAGTGACATCACAACTGCCAATGGCGCCGACTTAAAAAAAAATACAGTATTCAGAATCGCCGTTTTTGGTGACAGCAATAAAAGTGATCAAAATATATATATATATATTTTTTTTTTTAAAGTGACAATGTAGAAAAATAAAAACTTTTTTTTTTTTTTAAAGCACCCCCGTCCCCGTGACCTCGCGCAGCAAAGAACACGCAAACTTAAGTTACGCCCGAATATGTAAACGATGTTCAAATCACACATGTGAGGTATCACCGCGATCGTCAGAGCGAGAGCGATAATTCTAGCACTAGACCTCCTCTGTAACTATAACCTGGTAACCTTTTTTTTTTTTTTAAAAGCGCCACCTATGGAGATTTTCAGGTACCGTAGTTTGTCGCCATTCCACGAATGTGCGCAATTTCAAAGCATGACATGTTAGTTATCTATTTACTTGGCGTAACATCATCTTTAACATTATACAAAAACAAAAAAATTGGGCTGACTTTACTGTTTAGTATTTTTTTAATTCATGAAAGTGTCTTTTTTCCTAAAAAAATGCGTTTGAAAGACCGCTGTGCAAATGTGACATTAAATATTGCAATGATTGCCATTTTATTCCCTAGATTCTCTTCTAAAAAAAATATATATATATATATATATATATATATATATATATATATATATATAATGTTTGGGGGTTCTAAATAACTTTCTAGCAAATAATACGGATTTTAACTTGTAAGCAACAAATGTCAGATGTCAGAAATAGGCTTAGGCATGAAAGGGTTAATGCCAAAATTTCACAATTTCTGCCAGAGTATGTAAACTTTTGAGCACAACTGTATATGTACAAATGCAAAGCACTTCTTCAATCGGGTGAACCTGAGTGAGATAATTGGAACACAGCTGCCAATCACATAGCAATACAATAATTCTATTAAATATATTTTTTAATTGACATACAATATTTTTATGTTTGATGGGAGTTGCTACATTGCCTTGAAAAAGTATTCCTATCCCTTGAAATGTTCCACATTTTGTCATGTTACAACCAAAAATGTAAATGTATTTTATTGGGATTTTATGTGATAGACCAACACAAAGTGGCACAAAATTGTGAAGTGGAAGGAAAATGATAAATGGTTTTCAAAAATGTTTACAAATAAATTTGTGAAAAGTGTGGCATGCATTTGTATTCAGCCCATTGAGTCAATACTTTGTAGAACCACCTTTTGCTGCAAATACAGCTGCAAGTCTTTTTGGGGATGTCTCTACCAGCTTTGCACATCTAGAGAGTGACGTTTTTGCAAAATTGCTCAAGCTCTATCAGACTGGATTGAGAGAGTCTGTGAACAGCAATTTTCAAGTCTTGCCACAGATTCTCAATTGGATTTAGGTCTGGACTTTGGCTGGGCCATTCTAACACATGAATATGATTTGATCTAAACCATTCCATTGTAGCTCTGGCTGTATGTTTAGGGCCATTGTCCTGCTGCAAGGTGAACTTTCTGTCAGGGCTGGGCTCAGCCTTTCTCAGAGCAGGCTGCTCAGCTGTCGGTTAATTGCCAGCTCTAATCTTTTCACAGTGACTCACCTGGTGATGATATCTTGCTCGTCAGTCCTGCTGGCTACTTAAGCTGCTCAGTTCAGATCCTCTTTGCCTTTGTGTCACAAACCAGGCTGGAGGCTGAGGTGATGAGAGGGCTCCCCTTGCGGCTGAGTGCAGAATACCCCTGGAGTTGGAGACAGAGGGTGCTATGCCCAGAGATAAATGGGTTGCCTGCTGGTGAAGCTGTCTGATGGTTCCAGAAGTGGACACCCAGGAGCAGACAAGGTGGTCACAGCCAATGATTCCCTGGAGGTACTGGTGGATCTTAACGGGTGAAAAAGCAGAGACATCGTAAGAAGCCAGCCCGGGGGTCAAATACAGGAAGGAAGTCAGAAGCAGAGGCAGGAGGTGTAGTTGTGATCAAGCCGGGGTCAAACACAGGAAGTCAATCTGGAACAGACAAGAGCAGGTCTGTGAAACAAGCCGGGTTCAGAGCCAGGAGAGAAGCCAGAGCAGGTCAGGGTAAGCCGGGTCAGTAACAGGTAATCAAACAGGCGCAAGGAACACAGGAACACAGGATACAGAGCTGACGATAATCCAGCGATTTATAAGAGCAATTGGAGTCCTTATATAGGCAAGCAAAACACTGGTAATTAGCACGTTTTGTGTACATACGTTAGGCGCCGCTAACATGCGTTCGCCGTTACGCGCCGATTGCTAATGCACATGCGCGGATTCGCGTGACCATAATGGACATTGGCATATCTGCCAGTTCTTCTCCGGTTTCTTCCCTGACACTTCACCTTGATCAACATATCAAGAGACTCTCTGCTGTGTTCCTGTTTGAAGACTTGCTTGGCTTTATGTCCCTTCTGGTTCCTGACCTGATTGCTGTTCCACTACGCTGATCTCCGGTTTCCTGATTTCCTGGCTTGTTCTGAATTACGCTGATCTTTGGCTCCTTGATGTCCTGGCTTGTTCTGACTATCTGAA